>NC_059194.1:34475790-34820790 GCF_020615455.1 Coregonus clupeaformis
GCCACTACTAGAATGTACTCCACTCCTCACATCACAGAATGAGACACCACCCCCCCCCCCCAAAAAAAAAAACTGTCCAACACCCTTCCCCCAACAACATTGTCTGTCTCCCCTCCTGAAGGATTTCACAAACAGCTTGAGAAGCAGAAATAAATAAATCCAACCCCATTCGTTTGCATTTTTAATCAGTCGGCCCATGCAGCCACTCACGCTGCCTTCCATCCTTCGCCGAGTGTGGAAGTGTGAAGTCATTGTTATTCCGAGTATCGGTTACAGTGGAAGTGACACCCATGCTACCACCATATAGAACGCTATCTGCGGGAAAGCAGATAAGAATTTGATTTAACATCCAATTAAAAGGCGTCATTGAAAAATTACTTCAAATAAGCCTTTTATTTTCTTTAATCAGTCTTCGATTCAAGTCTTCCTCGGGCCTGTTCAACCACGAATCGGGGACTCATGAATTTTGATTAAAAATCTAAGCCCGTTCCTAACCAAAGCAGATTTTTTGTTACAGGGTTTGATAGAAATTTAATAAATCTATGAGCCCCTGCCAGCTCCATTTATCATCCGTTTTCCACCAGACTGGCCCATTATGCCCAGGCAGGATATGATGAGGGAGCCAGCAAACCAAAACTTCAGAAAGGGAGATTGAAAAATAACTATAATCATCGCTACTGAACCATATAATTGCAATAGAATATGGCTAGCTGAAACATTAGCCTTATTTCTAATGTGTGACATCCTTGTATTTAGTTAAAGCACGGAAGTCATCTAAACACTTCAGTATACTGTGAGTAGCACTAGCCAGCTATTGTGGTTGTTCTATTCAGGTAGCTAGACTGACACCATATCACTGATATCACAAATCATCATTCACAGCATCATTATCTTTTGTCAAGAACAATAAGTGTCACATTCTGATTATGTCAATCAAAGAAAAAAAGGGGGAACAAAAAGACAATTGCAGGGTTACCTTTCCCCAGGAATCCATTCAAGCTTTTCCCTATATCGCCATGGGTGACAGCCTTGTTTGGTCACATGAACTGTCCAACAGCGTATGTCTTGGCTGACATTTCTGTGGGGGCAGCGGGATCCACTGGTGATTTGGGGCTAGGGGGTGAGGGAGTGAGGGAGTGAGGGGGGTGAGGGACAGGGGGGTACAGAAAACAGGCACACAGGAGCACCACTGTGTGTGTGTGAACTGTGACAGCATCCACCACCCTCCCCGAAGCCCCCCGAAGCTCTCTGTGCGAAATCCATTAGCAGTAGGTATTTCTTTTTTTTTTTTAAGCCTCATCAAATGGCCACCAACACAGGGGCTGGGGCAATAACATCTGTTTGATGAATTCACTGTTATTCGCCAGGGAGGTATTTGTGTGCCGGCTGCTTCATCACTTTTTGTTTTGTTTATTTATTTATTTTCGGTACAACATAATATTTCCCCATCTTATGAGCATTTATGCAAATGAAGAAGTCGGGGCCCCAGCCATAATTATGTTTTGATTTATACGGCAGTCAATGACCATTACGCCAGTGGAGGTTGTAATATCCCATTTCTGCTGGTAATTTGCTAATTTGTTTCCAAGTTCAAGAGCGAGTCTTCTAAACACTATCTGTGGTTCAACATGATAATCATGGGAAGAGGGAGAGCAGTGAACTGGACTAGTGCATGGAGACCCAGCGGGACCTGCACTGCAGCCTTATAGAAACATTGGGCAACCACTAATTTACCAATGGGCTGGACCAAATAAGCCCCATGAGATAGACAGGCTCTTTTTGATGGAGGATCAGTGAATTATAAAATATGGCCCTCCCATTTTTCTGAGCTTGAAACCAACAGGAAAATACTATATGGCAACAAGAATGTAAGATGTTTTTCCTGGCTAGGAGCTTGAAAGCCCAGTGGTTACTTGGTTAACTGCAGTATACCAGTGGGTTCTATAAATCATAAAACAGACTGGGCTATGGTTTAAAGGATACCACAGGTTAGGAAATTACAAAATAACAAAAGCATGAGACATGGGTTCACAAGCAAGTGTGTAAAGCCTAGAGGAGCTACTCAGAGTCTTGACTGCTTTATCTGTCTCCACCAAGGGCACTGGGGCTTTTAGCAGCCAGCCTGTGTGCACTGTTGTTGTTTAATTCCAGTTTCCTCCTCACGTCACCCCTGTGCCTGTGTCTTCAGTGGAAATCAAAACCCACTTAGAGACACAAATTACTAATGTCTCTGATCATTTAAATCAGCACCCTCATAAATGTGAATAGTTCGCAGCAGTCACTGTAATTGTGGTGGAGGAAATCTTGCAGCTGATACCATCTCCAGGATTGGGGAAATTCACAACAATAATTAATTGGCTCGGAAGCGCTTCCTCCTCCTCCCTGCCTGCCACCTGCATGAGCGGTGGAAGAGAATGGAGTGTGATTGACAGGTCGAACAGAGAGGAGAAATAGCTCCTGCTAAATGTGTGGGTTCTCCCTGGTAGGGGGTTTGTTTGTCTCTGTGTAGTTATGTGTGTGGTCCCTCCGTGTGTGGTTCTCACTCTGTGTGCTGCTTATGTATGCTTGCCCCTGCACAGCTCTGCACCAATGGCGGCAGAGGGAGAGTGGGCGAGAGAACTACACACCGCTGTAGCCGTGAGAGGGCACGGACAGGCACTCACTTCTGCTATTCCTCCGACTGCCTGGCTGCAGCCAAGGCCATGGCAGAAGCAGCCAACACAGAGAGTTTAACTGCCATTGATCTGCTTGGGTAAACCTGCCAGAGTTCATTGAGCGACTCGCCCTGCCTGGTCGTCAGGGTCAACAGGCTCCATGTCAACCGCGAGGAGTCACCTTTCTCTGCTGGCCCCGCCCACTTTCCTATCTCAGTGGCTCATCACTACAGCTAATTATCTCCTTACCATTAGGCCATGCCCAAACACCCACAGGTCAAACCTCACAGCTATATACACATAACACAACATCAGTCTGTCATAAATGAGTGTTATACAGCATCAACAAACAGCTCCCATCCCTCTGCTAGTTTGACTGAGAGGCTATACTGGCATCTGACATATGGCTTTTTGTAGCGTACTCTCAGATGAAACGAAATCCATTGTTAGGTCTATTCCTCCTGCATGTTAAACCCTTTGACCTGGCAGCGGTTCGGTCTACCTTCTGTGTTAATCCCTACGCAGAGAAAAGTAAGGCCATCAGGTGTCAGAGAAACAGGTCGCTAGGGGACACACATTCTCATACTACACCCTGCTCTCATGCTAACACAGCATCAACGGTGATCATGTGTTCTGTAATAACAAACTGCTGTTGTTCTGAGCTCACACGTCACCGATGTTAGATCTACAGTATGTTGGGTATCTCATCTATTGGCACTTTTATGGATCTAAGAGAGAAAGATATAAGCATGTCAACCTGTGGGATAATCTTGCTCTTTTAAACATCAAGACCCCAACTGAAATAGTAACAAATACACATTAGTATTCACTTGAATACATCCAGCACTGAAGTAATCTATAACTAAACACATTATCATTAATTGATAATAACAATAATGTTGCTTTGCAGTTATATAAATGACTTTTATATTCATCCCTTTAGGTGGAGCAGGTGCATAGTATGACAATATTAACCTGATATAGACATAAACAAATCATCAGGAGAGGCAACAAGGCAGCCTGTGTAACACTGGACTGGTTAAACCATCTGAGCTTGTGACTGATGGCAGACAAGACTGAGCGCTATAAAAACCCAGCCCTGACAAACAGACAATATGGCACTGGTCTACAGTAAAGCCTGGGTAAGGACATAGTTACAGCTGACAAATGCCATGAATGAAATGTTGATGAGGACCATCCAGCTGGCAACATAGACCCAATCAACCAACAGGCTTCTCCATGGAGAGTTGAGAATAGGTGGGTCTGGGTCAGGTTGGTGTAGAAACACTGTGCGCTCTGGCCACCATGGTATAGCCGAGCAATGGTGGTCTGGGTTTGAAGCCCTGGGCAATTGGGGTACTACCCGCAGGCTGTGCACATTGTCATTCCACCCTCGTCCTGACCAGAGCTGAGAGCTGAAACCTGAGCAGCCAGTCATTTGGTGAGAGGAGAGGACAGGTGCACAGCCCTGTAACTCAACCTGAGGAGAATCACACCACTGCACCTCTCCGGTTTCTGGCCCATATGTCTGTAATCGGGGAGCTAAGACTACATGAAGCAGGCTGCAGCCATCACAGCCTGCAGTAAGGAGATACTCCAGACTGCTACAGTACATGATTGACTGTGTGTAACTGCAGGCTGCAGTAAGAACACGTGCAACACTGGCCCTTTCTCTAAGACATTCCCTCAATTCATTGAGTTGAAGTACATGATAGGCCAGATCTAACCCCTCTACATGAGAATGATCAGTGGTGACATTTCACAATTAACCACCCAGGGCTTTGGAGCTGACAATCACTTTAAAAATACCAACTGACAGTGTAGCACTGTGACATGAGTGCATGGCTGCATGCCTTTGTCTTTTCACAGCCACAATTGTTGCTGTATGACTGTGGTTAGTGGCCCGGGGCCAGCTGGCGGTGGCTGTGGGAGCTGTCATTGTCCTGTGGCAAGCGGGAACATGCTCCAGACCTCAGTAGGGACAGGTCAGGACACCCCACCGCCACTGGCCACGCTGGCTGAGCTGGAGGTTTCTGGAGGGGCAGAGAGAGAGAGAGGTCCCCCTGATACCACAACAGTGGTGTCAGCTCCCTGGTTCCCCAGGACCCCTACCCCCAACTTTCCATCTCTGTATCTCTCTCTCATTTTTTTTCACATTTTAGTCATTTAGCAGACGCTCTTATCCAGAGCGACTTACAGTTAGTGAGTTAGCATACATTTTTTCATACTGGTCCCCCGTGGGAATCAAACCCACAACCCTGGCGTTGCAAGCGCCATGCTCTACCAACAGAGCTACACGGGACTAAATCATTCTACCAACTGAGCTACACGGGACTAAACCATCTCTCTCTCTCTCTCTCTCTCTCTCTCTCTCTCTCTCTCTCTCTCTCTCTCTCTCTCTCTCTCTCTCTCTCTCTCTCTCTAAGCCCCTCTCTCCCTCAGATGGAAGGATGGAACAAGTGGATCTGTGTGTGTGAAGATACGGCTAATACAGAGGAGGAGGGCGGAGCCGGGGCTTCGGCAGCCAGAGGACTTCATAAATCCTTTATCATTAATTAGCATAAGCAACTGGTAAACAATCATTTTGTAATGTACATTGAAAGTTTAAACTATTGTACAACTCATTCCTTTTGCCAAGAAAAAATCATATAACCTTGAAATAATTTATCTCTGTGAGCATAGATCCACTTGGTATTTTGATTAGCTAATGCAATTTACATGTGGGGCCTAATGTGTACGTTATCTCTCTTCGTCTTTCCTCGGCTCTCATACAGCACACAGTGGGGCCAGAGAAGTTACATGCACAGCTAATGGATGACTCTGTCACTTTATATTCAAACCTTCATTAAAGACCACGGTACATCTGAACACTACTTCACTACTCTGCAAACAGAGGAGGCAAAAGAACATGCATCCCCGAGAGAGGGCAGACACACAAACCCTCTCTCTCTCTCTCTCTCTCTCTCTCTCTCTCTCTCTCTCTCTCTCTCTCTCTCTCTCTTCACTGACATACACACATTCATTAAATTACACCATTAACTAGCACTCACAAGCTAAAATAAAATATCTTAGAGTACTAAATAGCATACTGTAGAAGCACTAGAAGCACACCCGCATTGTCTCCGTGCTGCTCTGCTGTTTGTTGCTACTTGGCTACCTGCCAAACTATTCACGTTTTACTTTTAATAAACGTTTAATTAATCTCTGTGTTCAACAAATTTACCAACTTTTTTAGTTTTGTCCTCACTCATCTTTTTTCGTTAAACTTTTTCACCCCCGGACGTTTATCCCGAGACAGAAGAGTCATTTTCCTGTGCGTTTTAGCTGCCAACTTTACGTTATTTTCCTTTTCCATCGCAACTTTTTTTCCCCTTATTCAACTTTTTCACTCCGGACGCTTCATCTGGACATGGTTCATCAACATCTTCAACAGCCGAAGCTAAGTAGTAACATTAACATGATGTCTTCTAATTGCAGTCGCTGTACTCATAATATACAGGAGAATTCTCGCCCCTTACGGCGAGAATAGCTGTGCTACAAGCCCAGCTTCAGACGCAATCGTTAGGCAAGAGTAATATCAGTGTAGGAAAGGAAGAAACAGCGTCTGTGCCACCAGCAAGTACAGACAGTAACGTTAGTATAAATCCCCGCACAGTCCCCCGAGCCGGACAACTTTCTCATGGCTTCTGGAGGGAAATACTGTTGGAATGCTCAACCGGTGTCGCTCATTCAGCCGACAGAAACCTTCAACCGGTTTTCCCCATTATGTAGCGAGTCGGAGTCTGAGTCTGAGTCTTCTCTAGTCTCTACTCCTCCCGTTACGGGGTCTGAGACTCGAAGGCTCCCACCATTAGCTCTGACAAATTGAAAACCCTAGTCATTGGCGACTCCATTACCCGCAGTATTAGACTTAAAACGAATCACCCAGCTGATCAT
This sequence comes from Coregonus clupeaformis, assembly GCF_020615455.1. Taxonomy (NCBI): domain Eukaryota; kingdom Metazoa; phylum Chordata; class Actinopteri; order Salmoniformes; family Salmonidae; genus Coregonus; species Coregonus clupeaformis. The sequence goes on from NC_059194.1 coordinate 34,482,381, forward strand.
ACACTGTTTACCAGGGGCAGGGCTACCGACGTTAAGGCTAATCTAAAGATGGTGCTGGCTAAAGCTAAAACTGGCGAGTGTAGAGAGTATAGAGATATTGTTATCCACGTCGGCACCAACGATGTTAGGATGAAACAGTCAGAGGTCACCAAGTGCAACATAGCTTCAGCGTGTAAATCAGCTAGAAAGATGTGTCGGCATCGAGTAATTGTCTCTGGCCCCCTCCCAGTTAGGGGAAGTGACGAGCTCTACAGCAGAGTCTCAGCACTCAATCGCTGGTTGAAAACTGTTTTCTGCCCCTCCCAAAAGATAACATTTGTGGATAATTGGCCCTCTTTCTGGGACTCACCTACAAACAGGATCAAGCCTGACCTGCTGAGGAGTGACGGACTCCATCCTAGCTGGAGGGGTGCTCTCCTCTTATCTACCAACATAGATAGGGCTCTAACTCCTCTAGCCCCACAGTGAAATAGGGTGCAGGCCAGGCAGCAGGCTGTTAGCCAACCTGCCAGCTTAGTGGAGTCTGCCAATAGCATAGTCAGTGTAGTCAGCTCAGCCATACCCATTGAGACTGTGTCTGTGCCTCGACCTAGGTTGGGCAAAACTAAACATGGTGGTGTTCACCTTAGCAATCTTATTAGGATAAAGACCTCCTCCATTCCTGCCATTATTGAAAGAGATCGTGATACCTCACATCTCAAAATAGGGTTACTTAATGTTAGATCCCTCACTTCAAAGGCAGTCATAGTCAATGAACTAATCACTGATCATAATCTTGATGTGATTGGCCTGACTGAAACATGGCTTAAGCCTGATTAATTTGCTGTGTTAAATGAGGCCTCACCTCCTGGTTACACTAGTGACCATATTCCCCGTGCATCCCGCAAAGGCGGAGGTGTTGCTAACATTTACGATAGCAAATTTCAATTTACAAAAAAAATGACGTTTTCATCTTTCGAGCTTCTAGTCATGAAATCTATGCAGCCTACTCAATCACTTTTTATAGCTACTGTTTACAGGCCTCCTGGGCCATATACAGCGTTCCTCTCTGAGTTTCCTGAATTCCTATCAGACCTTGTAGTCATAGCAGATCATATTCTAATTTTTGGTGATTTTAATATTCACATGGAGAAGTCCACAGACCCACTCCAAAAGTCTTTCGGAGCCATTATCGACTCAGTGGGTTTTGTCCAACATGTCTCTGGACCTACTCACTGCCACAGTCATACTCTGGACCTAGTTTTGTCCCATGGAATAAATGTTGTAGATCTTAATGTTTTTCCACAAAATCCTGGACTATCGGACCACCATTTTATTACGCTTTGCAATCGCAACAAATAATCTGCTCAGACCCCAACCAAGGAGCATCAAAAGTCGTGCTATAAATTCTCAGACAACACAAAAATTCATTGATGCCCTTCCAGACTCCTTCTGCCTACCCAAGGACGTCAGAGGACAAAATCAGTTAACCACTTAACTGAGGAACTCAATTTAACCTTGCGCAATACCCTAGATGCAGTTGCACCCCTAAAAACGAAAAAACATTTGTCATAAGAAACTAGCTCCCTGGTATACAGAAAATACCCGAGCTTTGAAGCAAGCTTCCAGGAAATTGGAACGGAAATGGCGCACACCAAACTGGAAGTCTTCCGACTAGCTTGGAAAGACAGTACCGTGCAGTACCGAAGAGCCCTCACTGCTGCTCGATCATCCTACTTTTCCAAATTAATCGAGGAAAATAAGAACAATCCAAAAATTTCTTTTTGATACTGTTGCAAAGCTAACTAAAAAGCAGCATTCCCCAAGAGAGGATGGTTTTCACTTCAGCAGTGATAAATTCATGAACTTCTTTGAGGAAAAGATCATGACCATTAGAAAGCAAATTACGGACTCCTCTTTGAATCTGCGTATTCCTCCAGGGCTTAGCTGTCCTGGATCTGCACGACTCTGCGAGGGCCTGGGATCGGGAGAGACACTTAAGTGTTTTAGTACTATATCTCTTGACACAATGATGAAAATAATCATGGCCTCTAAACCTTCAAGCTGCATACTGGATCCTATTCCTACTAAACTGCTGAAGGAGCTGCTTCCTGTGCTTGGCCCTCCTATGTTGAACATAATAAACAGCTCTCTATCCACCGGATGTGTACCAAACTCACTAAAAGTGGCAGTGATAAAGCCTCTCTTGAAAAAGCCAAACCTGACCCGGAAAATATAAAAAACTATCGGCCTATATCGAATCTTCCATTCCTCTCAAAAATTTTAGAAAAAGCTGTTGCGCAGCAACTCACTGCCTTTCTGAAGACAAACAATGTATACGAAATGCTTCAGTCTGGTTTTAGACCCCATCATAGCACTGAGACTGCACTTGTGAAGGTGGTAAATGACCTTTTAATGGCGTCAGACCGAGGCTCTGCATCTGTCCTCGTGCTACTAGACCTTAGTGCTGCCTTTGACACCATCGATCACCACATTCTTTTGGAGAGACTGGAAACCCAAATTGGTCTACACGGACAAGTTCTGGCCTGGTTTAGATCCTACCTGTCGGAAAGATATCAGTTTGTCTCTGTGAATGGTCTGTCCTCCGACAAATCAACTGTACATTTCGGTGTTCCTCAAGGTTCCGTTTTAGGACCACTATTGTTTTCACTATATATTTTACCTCTTGGGGATGTTATTCGAAAACATAATGTTAACTTTCACTGCTATGCGGATGACACACAGCTGTACATTTCAATGAAGCATGGTGAAGCCCCAAAATTGCCCTCGCTAGAAGCCTGTGTTTCAGACATAAGGAAGTGGATGGCTGAAAACTTTTTACTTTAAACTCGGACAAAACAGAGATGCTTGTTCTAGGTCCCAAGAAACAAAGAGATCTTCTGTTAAATCTGACAATTAATCTTGATGGTTGTAAAGTCGTCTCAAATAAAACTGTGAAGGACCTAGGCGTTACTCTTCGACCCTGATCTCTCTTTTGTCGAACATATCAAGACTGTTTCAAGGACAGCTTTTTTCCATCTACGTAACATTGCAAAAATCAGAAATTTTCTGTCCAAAAATGATGCAGAAAAATTGATCCATGCATTTGTTACTTCTAGATTGGACTACTGCAATGCTCTATTTTCCGGCTACCGGATAAAGCACTAAATAAACTTCAGTTAGTGCTAAATACGGCTGCTAGAATCCTGACTAGAACCAAGAAATTTGATCATATTACTCCAGTGCTAGCTTCCCTACACTGGCTTCCTGTTAAGGCAAGGGCTGATTTCAAGGTTTTACTGTTAACCTATAAAGCGTTACATGGGCTTGCTCCTACCTATCTTTCCGAGTTGGTCCTGCCGTACATACCAATACGTACGCTCACGGTCACAAGACGCATGGCCTCCTAATTGTCCCTAGAATTTCTAAGCAAACAGCGGGAGGCAGGGCTTTCTCCTATAGATCTCCATTTTTATGGAACAGTCTGCCTACCCATGTGAGAGACGCAGACTCGGTCTCAACCTTTAAGTCTTTACTGAAGACTTATCTCTTCAGTAGGTCATATGATTGAGTGTAGTCTGGCCCAGGAGTGTGAAGGTGAACGGAAAGGCTGGAGCAACGAACAGCCCTTGCTGTCTCTGCCAGGCCGGTTCCCCTCTCCACTGGGGTTCTCTGCCTCTAACCCTGTTGCAGGGGCTGAGTCACTGGCTTGCTGGTGCTCTTTCATGCCGTCCCTGGGAGGGGTGCGTCACTTGAGTGGGTTGAGTTACTGACGTGATCTTCCTGTCTGGGTTGGCGCCCCCCTTGGTTTGTGCTGTGGTGGAGACCTCTGTGGGCTATACTCGGCCTTGTCTCAGGATTGTAAGTTGGTGGTTGGGGATATCCCTCTAGTGGTGCGGGGGCTGTGCTTTGGCGGAGTGGGTGGGGTTATATCCTTCCTGTTTGGCCCTGTCCGGGGGTTTCTTCGGATGGGGCCACAGTGTCTCCGGACCGCTCCTGTCTCAGCCTCCAGTATTTATGCTGCAGTAGTTTATGTGTCGGGGGGCTGGGGTTAGTTGGTTATACCTGGAGTACTTCTCCTGTCTTATCCAGTGTCCTGTGTGAATTTAAGTATGCTCTCTCTAATTCTCTCGTTCTCTCTTTCTCTCTGAGAACCTGAGCCCTAGGACCATACGTCAGGACTACCGGGCATGATGACACCTTGCTGTCCCCAGTCCGCCTGGCCTTGCTGCTATTCCAGTTTCAACTGTTCTGCCTGCGGCTACGAAACCCCCTACCTGTCCCAGACCTGCTGTTTTCAACTCTAAATGATCGGCTATGAAAAGCCAACTGAGAGACCTGAGCCCTAGGACCATACGTCGGGACTACCGGCCGTGGTGACTCCTTGCTGTCCCCAGTCCGCCTGGCCTTGCTGCTATTCCAGTTTAAACTGTTCTGCCTGCGGTTATGGAACCCCTACCTGTCCCAGACCTGCTGTTTTAAACTCTAATGATCGGCTATGAAAAGCCAACTGAGATTTATTCCTGATTATTATTTGACCATGCTTGTCACTTATGAACATTTTTGAACATCTTGGCATGGTTCTGTTATAATCTCCACCCGGCACAGCCAGAAGAGGACTGGCCACCCCTCATAGCCTGGTTCCTCTCTAGGTTTCTTCCTAGGTTTTGCCTTTCTAGGGAGTTTTTCCTAGCCACCGTGCTTCTACACCTGCATTACTAGCTGTTTGGGGTTTTTAGGCTGGGTTTCTGTACAGCACTTCGAGATATTAGCTGATGTAAGAAGGGCTATATAAAATAAAATTGATTGATTGATTGATTGATTTGAGTTCAAAATTCACTTTGCTCCCGCATGATACATGGACACAGGGCTCTAAGATTGTAAGGCATGCATGTACCCCATATGACATTTGAATTAGATCTTTCTTCGATTTACAGTCTGCATTTTATACAATAACAACACAGATGTGCATGCAAAAGGAAAAGAGTGACTCACAGTAATGTTGTACCACTGTGGATTTCACTACAACTGGCTATCTTACAATTCCAAAACACTAACACATGACTCAGCGTGAGTCTGCAATGGAAGTGAGGTTAAACCAGGAAGTGACCAGGAAGTGTCATCTCAGGAAGTGACCTCTGGCTAATCTCTCACCTGAACCCATCAGTGAAGTAAAGGTCAGACAGAAGTTGAACCAATGTCAGATCAGTAGTCCTTCACAGCATGGTCCCAGTGCAGCTAGCTACCCCCACATTCATTATTTCCATGTGTGTTTGCACACAAGCACTGTAGTATTTCACACCACCGTGCTCGCACACACACTCCAGGAGATCAGAGTACACACGTGAGAGAGAGAGAATTCTCATCAATACTTCCTCTGGGGAGTCTCGCTCTGTGTACGTGTTAGGTGGAGATGGGGGAGATAGGCTACACTACAGCAAACTACACTGTAAAAAAAAAAGAAAAAAAGATGTACATTCAATTCAATTGTGTTTACATTCAATTCAATTATAAGGCAACCAGCTGCAATAGCATTGCTCAACAAAATGTTCACACCAACTTTTTGTTGTGAGTTTGCTCAGCAACATCCTATTGCTGCTGGTTGCCTTACAATTGTATGTTGAATCAACATGTATATGATGACTGGAGGAAATAACCCCTATCTGTTGGATGGCATTCTCATAGAGATCCTATAACTCACAGTTATAGAATCCTATGAATTATAGGATCTCTATGAGCATTACTACACCAGACTGATTCTTCCTCCAACAGTTCTTTCCTCAGCCAACACAATGCCGATTTCCATAAACCAAGCGGATTTGATGTGTAAAGCACTGACGCAAAAAACGCAAACCGTGTAAGCTCTGAGAAAATCCAGCTGAGAATCTTCTTAATAGCTCAATCTCAACTACATAATCTCCAATTAAAGTGTTATAGCGAGCAGAAGGCAGGCTGGGGTGACATGGAGAGCTATTGAAGGGGCACAGAGGTAACTGAGTGTGGTCAGAGGGGTGTGAACTGACCCCAGAACAGACTTATGGCTTGTGTTTCCATCGGCAGGGCCAGGGCTACATTTAAACATGAGCAGACAGCCAGTAATAAGCATCATCCATCACGTCTTAGATTTGGCTCAGTGACTAAGGACTCTCACTGTCAATAAACAGGCCAGTTTACCTGAGTCATCAATTCCTGCTTACTGCTCTGACTGGACAAGAAATAAACACAGACACACTTACTATACAAACACACACACACACATCACATGGATGCACACACAAACAGACACATGGATGCACACACAAACACATACTCATGCACACACACACACACACACAGACACACACACACACACACACACACACACACTACACACACACACACACACACACACACAGTACTGTAATAATAATATAATAATAATATGCCATTTAGCAGACGCTTTTATCCAAAGCGACTTACAGTCATGCGTGCATACATTTTTTGTGTATGGGTGGTCCCGGGGATCGAACCCACTACCTTGGCGTTACAAGCGCCGTGCTCTACCAGCTGAGCTACAGAGGACCACACACACATACACACACAAGTGCATGAGCTACGCACACACACACACACACACACACACACACACACACACACACAAACAAACACATACACACCTAACTGCCGAGAAAGTCAGAGCCTGAACACACACTTGGAGGTAGGAGAAGCAGAGTGTATAAGCTTGTCTCCAGGATCTCAGTCAGTATATGGTAGCTGAGGGATGATCTGACCTTGATATTTACGCTCAATAGATTCATGGGGCTCCAGTCAGAAGACTTCACCCTCGCAGCAAGCGCCACACCGAGACCCTCCAAATCCCTTTGTCATTCATACGGATCTAATCGCAACGTACATCTCTCGGTTTTATACTCTCATTCTCTCTCCCTAAAAAATATCTGAAACCAAAATAACAAACTATTTCTCCCAGCTGATAAATAGGGTTTTGCCTCCGGTCGGGCCACCTCTGTATTATATATTCATGGTTTTCTAAACTGCCTTTAACAGCCTCTGCAGATGCGAAATACTCAAAATTCCACTTTGGCTCTTCTGTGTTAAATTTGCATATCTGGTCATGCTCTGCTTGACATTCTCACAAAATTGCACAGTGGGTATTTTATTACAAGCCACCACAGATATTCAGCGACAGCACAGAGTATCAAAAATAAATTAAAAAGACTAAAGAGCTACCAGTAGGCCACATTGTGTATTGTTTTGCAATACCTAGAGCCATTAAGTGTTTCTTTTTTTCCAGGCAAGAGGCATGAACCACACTTGGATGGCGGAGAGGGAACAGTAATTTAGGGACTCAGGGTTTTCTGTTGCATTAAATTGACTGAGCCCAGATTTCCAACAGCGTAATGTAATGTTAAACCTTAAATGTGGTCTGTATTTGCCATTTGTTCATTGATAGTATGTGTGTAATAGTTGTTTTGCAATATTTGACTGGCTTTGGGATATCCAATCCATTTCAGTGTTACCGATAACTCATAGTCATTCGCATCTATTCAAAAAGCAAAGAAGTAAATATCTACAGTGGGGAAAAAAAGTATTTAGTCAGCCACCAATTGTGCAAGTTCTCCCACTTAAAAAGATGAGAGAGGCCTGTAATTTTCATCATAGGTACACGTCAACTATGACAGACAAAATGAGGAAAAAAAAAAGAGAAAATCACATTGTAGGATTTTTTATGAATTTATTTGCAAATTATGGTGGAAAATAAGTATTTGGTCAATAACAAAATTTTCTCAATACTTTGTTATATACCCTTTGTTGGCAATGACACAGGTCAAACGTTTTCTGTAAGTCTTCACAAGGTTTTCACACACTGTTGCTGGTATTTTGGCCCATTCCTCCATGCAGATCTCCTCTAGAGCAGTGATGTTTTGGGGCTGTCGCTGGGCAACACAGACTTTCAACTCCCTCCAAAGATTTTCTATGGGGTTGAGATCTGGAGACTGACTAGGCCACTCCAGGACCTTGAAATGCTTCTTACGAAGCCACTCCTTCATTGCCCAGGCGGTGTGTTTGGGATCATTGTCATGCTGAAAGACCCAGCCACGTTTCATCTTCAATGCCCTTGCTGATGGAAGGTGGTTTTCACTCAAAATCTCACGATACATGGCCCCATTCATTCTTTCCTTTACACGGATCAGTCGTCCTGGTCCCTTTGCAGAAAAACAGCCCCAAAGCATGATGTTTCCACCCCCATGCTTCACAGTAGGTATGGTGTTATTTGGATGCAACTCAGCATTCTTTGTCCTCCAAACATGACGAGTTGAGTTTTTACCAAGAAGTTCTATTTTGGTTTCGTCTGACCATATGACATTCTCCCAATCCTCTTCTGGATCATCCAAATGCACTCTAGCAAACTTCAGACGGGCCTGGACATGTACTGGCTTAAGCAGGGGGACATGTCTGGCACTGCAGGATTTGAGTCCCTGGCGGCGTAGTGTGTTACTGATGGTAGGCTTTGTTACTTTGGTCCCAGCTCTCTGCAGGTCATTCACTAGGTCCCCCGTGTGGTTCTGGGATTTTTGCTCACCGTTCTTGTGATCATTTTGACCCCACGGGGTGAGATCTTGCGTGGAGCCCCAGATCGAGGGAGATTATCAGTGGTCTTGTATGTCTTCCATTTCCTAATAATTGCTCCCACAGTTGATTTCTTCAAACCAAGCTGCTTACCTATTGCAGATTCAGTCTTCCCAGCCTGGTGCAGGTCTACAATTTTGTTTCTGGTGTGCTTTGACAGCTCTTTGGTCTTGGCCATAGTGGAGTTTGGAGTGTGACTGTTTGAGGTTGTGGACAGGTGTCTTTTATACTGATAACAAGTTCAAACAGGTGCCATTAATACAGGTAACGAGTGGAGGACAGAGGAGCCTCTTAAAGAAGACGTTACAGGTCTGTGAGAGCCAGAAATCTTGCTTGTTTGTAGGTGACCAAATACTTATTTTCCACCATAATTTGCAAATAAATTCATAAAAAATCCTACAATGTGATTTTCTGGAAAAAAAATGCTCAATTTGTCTGTCATAGTTGACGTGTACCTATGATGAAAATTACAGGCCTCTCTCATCTTTTTAAGTGGGAGAACTTGCACAATTGGTGGCTGACTAAATACTTTTTTTCCCCACTGTAACTCCAAGAGACAACAAAGTATTCCACATATAAGGAATGAGGATTGATGAAGAGTGAGGGGAGTGAGATACTGTTCAGAGGTGAGTGTAGGGCTTACTATATAGATAACACAAGAGTGACCTCTCCTAGTCCCCAGTACGGTGAATGGGTGGGATGGATGGGCTGGCTCTATGAGAGAATGTATGTTTATCACGCTCCCCTGCAATTACAGCACACTAAATCCACAGTGTAATTGTGTTCTGTTGCCATCGCTCCGTATTTATAGGGGCTAAAACTAACAGAAAACATGTGGTGTGAGGGAAAGGAGGAGGGAAGGAGAGGAGGGGAGGGGAGGGGAGGAGATGAGGGAGGGCAAGCATTTGATGAGCCCTTAGATCATTGTTCATGTATGGGTGCTTTGCAACGCAGTATTACCTCCGAGCCATGGGGAAGTCAAGCAGAAATTCTCTAATTCAATATTCAAACATGCTGTGGTTTTCTGAGAGGCCGGCAGAGAGTAGCACTAGGTATCTTTCGTAACAGATAACCAACCACGACTATAGCTTGGGGCTAATAGGACCAGATGGAATCAAATCTACCCTTTCCACTCCCCCCACCTCAGAGAAATAAAAAAACTACCTTTTGACTGCAGCCTCTTCTCATCCTCGCAAGCTAAAACCACCTTTCCACTCCCTCACCCACGGGAATGAACATCCAACTTGATTTCCTTCCTCCCGTCCATTCTCTGATCTAAAGATATTGTACTTTTTTGTTGTAATATTTATTTCAGTATTTAAATGTGATCCACTGATTCCTCCCAATTCCCTAGAGTGTGAACTAATGCTATGATAATCCATTGGATACTGAATGCGGCTGAGTTTAGGGATCCTTATTTAAACTCCTCCTTGTCTTAACCGCGGAGCAAAAAAAGGTGTTCAGACAAGCAAGGAAATAATGAGCATCAGATAGCATGCAGAGAGAAACAAAAGCTCAGATGAATAACACACGCACACACACACAAACACACACACACACACACACACACAGACAAACCTAATATCTAGTCATGCTCTCATTTCAAATCATTTAGGCATTTCCCGTCGACCAGATCTCAACTTTCCTAAATCAGTTGACCGATGAGTAGGAATGGTATTATACAAGTTCTATGTTGGTTTTTCAATAAGAAGCAGCAGAAATGTGTAAACAGGTTATGATTCTAGCAGCACTTATGAAAATACTTTCATTGTTGTTGTTTTTTTTCCCCTCCCTGACAAACAGCCCTGAAAAAAAAGATTTCTGATGGGTATTATGCAAATGATCCCAGCTGTTACTTCTAATAGGGAAGCCTCCTAATAACTGTCTCTTTTTCCAGGGAGAGGAAGAGAGGAAGCTTCTTTTGTGCATCCCAAATGGCACCCTATTCACTATATATTGCAGTATCTTTGACCAGGGACCTGGTCAAAAGTAGCGCACTATAAATGGAATACAGTGCAATTTGGGACACAGCCTTATCTGGTCTGTTAATCTGGTCGGCCGTGCGGGTGACACGTCTGGGGAGAGAGGACCCCACAGTATCTCCTGATTAAGGCCTGTCTGGGGTATAGGGTTTACTCTACAGGGAGGGAGGGGGCGGCCATTTTTCTCCCAGGTTCCCGTCCTGGAGGACAAGGTGAGGCGTGCCTGGTGCTTGGGTGGCTCCACAGAGGGAATGGATCCCATTATGTCTGGGGATGTGGCAGAGAAGAGACCTTCTGAAGACACTGTTCAGTCCTGGAGGGTCGCCTAGCCGGTGAGCAGGTTCAGTTAGGGTCTTTTAGAGTGGACTGTGAACAAGTGCTGTTCACTTTCAAAGAGTGCACTGTCTCTGACCAGCAGGTTCACTCCAGTCTTCATTCACAGAGCAGAGTAGAGTAGAGGATATTCTATCAGGATATTGTCAACACATATTCTTGACCTCAGTATAAAGAGGGACTTTTCTATTTGACGTGCCCCTTTGAGAATCATTCAAAGTAGTCTTACTATCAAGTTTTAAGTTGTTGTTTATGTATTTACTTTTCAGAATCATATAAAGCTGTGATTCAATGAATGGTATACAATACAGGACAATTTATATGGAAAGCCTTGAGGTGCTTTGTACATAGTCAGATAGTTCTGAGCATATAAAGAATAAGCACAAAAAGCAGATATAGATTTTTAAAGCACGGTACATTCTGTGCAGACACTAAGCTGTGAACAAAGTCTATAGAAGAAGAAGAACAGGACAGAATATATGGAGGAAAAAGCACAATAACCCATTTCAACCTCCAGGTTTCTTTGATCAGATCCATTCTTACACTGTGATATTCATCTCAGCTTTTTTTTAATCTTCTTTTCATTTCCCGTTTTCCCCTCCTCTCTGTTTGTGAGGGGTCTGCCGGGACTGAGTTACAGCACATCCTTTTATGTTTATTAGCCACATTACCCACTAGATCAGTACATTTGTACCAAAGACTTGCATTAATGAACTCAAATTAAATCTAAAGTGATTTTATACAAAGGCGGATGGGAAGAACCCATCAAGCTAGACTGGGTGAAACGCAGTGGGTGAGGAATGAGGAAGTGTGTGTGAGCCCTAGTGGGTGACCTAATTCTCACCCACGACTCACGCGCTGTCAATTTCCATCTCTTCTCACCAGGCCCACCTACGGATGTGCTCGGCTTCCCCTAAATTATATAAATTATTATATGTAAATATGGTTTTTAACATCTCCTTTGATCTAAGTGCCTTTCTGTTTTCATTTGTGTCATATTAGAGAGTCATTAGCGAGAGGAATACAGGCGATATACCACAACGGAGGCTGATCTGCCATGTCTGAATAAAGGTTGTTATGTTGTGGACTCTGGTCAGTTCAAGATCAAGTGTTAGGGGCTATATCAATGGTTTAGTAGTGTTTAAAGTAGTTCTAATCTGATCTAAGATCAGACCGTTATCGAGATATGCAACAGTAAAACCCTGTTGCTCCAAATGAAATATAATGGAGCTGTAAACAGTATAAATGAAAGGAGAGGAAAGCTGGCATCCATCCAACATGGAGGAGAAAGGCTGAGCTGGGCCCTACTCTCTCTTCACTCAACAGCCCCTTAACCCCAATCTCTCAGGGTGTGCTCTCACAGCAAATCCAAAACACTTCAGCCCACAGCCTCTCTCTCTGTCTCTTTCCCTCTCCAAACCAGCCGACTGTGTGATGACCAATACCTCCTTGTCATCCCCAATTACACTGTCTTGTAAGGACGATGTTCGTCTCTGGGTTCACTCAACGCAACATTATAAAAAATTAAACACTTCTACCTTGACACAGACAAATAAGCTAAATTTACTCTTTCACAAAAAGCAAAAAGCCCGACTTCAAAGCCAAATCCAAGCAAACAACGTTTGTGAGCTTGGTGTGTAATGTATGATAAACATTTCAAAGTAAAAAGCAATATCGGCATAAAGTAATTCTGCAAGTGAATTTGGGTGAGGGGAAAAAACTGTGCTCAAAGTAAATGTTCATGACATCCCAAATTATGTGATACTAGGTTCATTACCATCCATACAAATAAAAACAACTGAATATGTAGCTAAAATAACACAGAATGAATGTCAGAGCCTTGTTAGTATTTATTTATGATCTACCTAAACCCAGTATGAGGAGTGAGATGACAAATGTGTTGACAGCCTACGGAGGGGACCCCAGTGTGCAACAGGACTGCTTCCTGTGAGGAAAGACTAGAGACTCCAGGCAGGGTGACTCAAGCTCAGGGTGATGGTAAAGGCTTTGTTCCAGGGAAGCTCACTGCCTCTCCATTCCCCCCCCCGCACCCCTCTCCGTCTCTCTCTGTGAGTCTTGGCAGCGCTGCATAATCAAATGTTCCTGGAACTGACTTCCTGTCTGTCCAGTGAGTCGGCAAGCGAGGGCGAGAGAGACGGAGCCTGCTTCCACAGAACGGAAGATAAAGATTTCTGCCCCATGACGCCAGGGGCTGTTTTAATAAGCCAACCTGCTGGTCAGCGTGGGATGTACTGTCTGTCTGAGAAATGGACTCATCCATTTCTGTTCCAGCCTTTCCAAAACACTGGCTCTGAAACATGCTATTATTATTCTACAGTAGTATGTGTTTCAATAATATCTCATTATCATTTCTGGGGTCTCCATTTTTGTTTTGTATGATGGCTATAAGAAAATATAAATCAGACAGCAGCATGACTTATTTCGGCTCTCTAAAAGCAAACAAGGCCTTTAACATCAGTAGGTGGGAGGGGAAACGTGGCTAAACTGAGGAGAGATCTGCTCCGGGCTCAGGGCCCTGTGTGAATGCGTTCCTATTATCAGTCTAATGAGAGTGAATCCCTGTCCCCACATTTAGCAGTCTGGATGAGACAAACACAGGGCCAGGGACATTGCTATGCAGCACACATACTCTCTCTTACGCACGCACTCAGTCTATCTGATGGCAGTTAGCTGACAGACAGGAGTCTGGAGTCTGATGGGTGGCTGACAGTCAGTCAGACAGACGTCAGAGAAACAGATGACTGTGTGTCTCCTCCTCTGATTCACAGCCCTTATGAACTTATAGGAATGACATCATCATGCTCCAGACCACCAGCCCCTTGCCCATAAAATATGGACTGTAGCCTATTCTTTATCAGTATTATCAATGCATGCACTTCAAACCTTTCAATCAGCTCAAGTCCACTCAGGTAAGTATAATAAATAGAGAAAAAAAATGTATAGGGGCATATTCAAACCTTTAGACTTATACCACTCCAGAAATAATGAATGTCTCAAGTGCTTTGAGAAAAAGAGAAGAACAAATCCTCAATGCATTGAATATGTCAAATGCTTTCTCTCTATCTCTTCCATATCCATCATGAACAGCGCCTCCTAAACCTCTCATTGTCTCGTCAAATCTTGTGCTTAGCGAGGCTAGCGATAAGGCTATTAGTTATATAAAACCTGTGTAATGCCTGGTGCAATAACAGTTTTTTGGGGGGGATCAATAGGTGTTATCTGCTTGTCAATGTTTCATACTCCCTCTCTGACACAGAGGCTGGCCAGGCAGAGCTTTTCTGAGTGAGCAGCGAACGCAGCTAGGCCGCTAATCAATAGCCCCAGTGTTAACAGGATGCTTCCAAAGCCATTTAACAAACCCATATCACTCTGGGAGTGTACACTCAACCTGTCAAAATATTTTCTCCAGGGGCAGAGCTGAGGATGAGAGGAACATTTCACGCCCGTGAAGTCTCCTCTCCCACACCTGTGTGATTTGAAAGGGGGTTGAAAGTGATATCTCTCTTCTCTTTTCAGAGGATTCGGCTTGTATAAAGATTAGAGAAGGATGGAGAAGCTTGAGTATAAGATAATCTAATTAGGCTTTAAAACAACAACAACGGTTGTGTAGTGTTAGGGATGGGCTCTAGCACACGGCCATGACAGGGGAGAGTAATTACCAAGCGTATGCATATCACCACATACACTAAAACAACGGTTATCCAGGTGGGACCTTGAAAACATGAGAAAGAATACAGCCTGGGATGATTTTTCTGGCTTTAGTTATTCTACACCTACCTGGTTCAGAATAATAAGTAACCAAAACAACAACAAAACAGAGGGCTCTCGTGACAGTAAGCTCAATAGAATCTACTCTTTTTAACAAACCAAAGCCAAACAAAATCAAATGAATGTTCTTGAAGATGTTTTCTCTTTTCCTGACAGACGTGTTTAAAATGAAGCTCCTCTCTCTCTCTCTCTCTCTCTCTCTCTCTCTCTCTCTCTCTCTCTCTCTCTCTCTCTCTCTCTCTCTCTCTCTTCTCTTCTCTTCTCTTCTCTTCTCTTCTCTTCTCTTCTCTTACCGAGTGACTCATCTGTCAGTGAACGAGCAGAGATGACACTCACCTCCACCCACTCCACCCCCCATCTCCTCTCCCCAGCTGGGCCCTGCTCTGCTCTGCTGTGCAGGGGGTCCCTCGCTTTCCCACCCCACCCCGCTTCCCTTCCCGCTCCAATAACAACATCCATCTCCATTCTCCTCTGAGCTGACCGCATCCCAGGCCCAACAAGCAGCTCTCCAAATCCCCCAGGTTTTCAGCCCTGCCACATGCTTAACTGTACGGTGTAACTGCACCATATGCTTCCAAGATTTGAGATACTGCAATTTGGAGTGGGGAATAGCCTATGACTACACTATTAAAGAAAGGGAACAGCTGGTTGGCGCACCATGGTTGGGTGCCCGTGTGTCAACCTGTTCAATCATATGCCAGTCTTGTTTATTGTTGCTTATCTACTTATTTATGTGTTAGCTGTACTGAGACATGGTGTGTAGATGAGTAAGTCTCACAGGAGATGCTGTATTTCATGCACTCCCAGCATCCTCCTATAACAGGAAGAATACTACAAATGCATTTCTTTGTTGGAGACTGTGGCCTGACCTCCCACATGGCAGAATCTCAGTAGTGGCTCAATTAGCGAGGCTGGCCACTGAGTGATGATGGGGGAAGGAGTGAGGCCAGAGGCTGCAGAGGATTGATTGGTAAAGAGTGGGTACAGGATAAATGAAGTCCAAATTCACAAAGAACAGTATGTGCAGTTGCTTCAGTCATCACTTGGTCACCTCACATCATTCTTCAAATACTTTGAATAATCATGAATTTGACTTAATTCAATAATTGAGGGAAATGAATCCTTATCACTGGTAAGTAGAGTGAGTGGTGAGTGGACCTCTCTTAGTTCTGAGGGTCCTTCATTCTTGCCATCTTAGTCTTAGCCATAATGACATTCTCAGTCAACTCCTTTGAGGAATGCTGATGTATAATATACCTCTAGGGCTGCGTTTACACAGGCAGGCCAATTCTGATATTTTGCCCAATTATTGGCAAAAGAGTTGATCTGATTGTGGAATTAGTGGGAAAATATCAGAATTGGGCTGCCTTTGTACAAAAAAATCTGCAACAATTCTCATTTTGCTCTGTCTGGTCTTATAATGGTAAGGGCATAATTGTTTTGGGATATTTAACATTGGATCCCTCCCATGTAGTGATTTTCTCCCCATGCACTGTCCTAACTGGCGAGGAGAGAGGGAGATAGGGAGAGAGGAGAGAGACAGTACTCCTTGGCTGATTATATTCAGGATTAAACAGAGTAGATTTCAATCAGGTGGACAGAGTTTTCTAAAATAATGGTGAGAATACATTAGGATGGATGTTGTGTTAACCTGCAAAGCTTTCAAAAGCAGCAGGCCCATTTTGTCTGGTTCAAAAATATTCTCCAGCACGCCACTGGCTGAGAGCTGAGACAAACTCTCCCGGTATGAAAATTAACATCTCTTGCCTCCCAACATTAGAACAAGATAAACAGTCGGGGCTAAAATGGTCACAACAATAGACTGCTGTGTTGCTGACACACAAATGGACTGAAAAGCCTTCAGATCACAAATGACTCCAGACTAAGATGGTCCGCTGTGTCAAGCTAAGAGGCTAAAAGGAGGGATAAATGCATTGTTTATGCTTATTAAACAAGACTTCATCTCAACTATCAGCAATAACTGATGAGTGTTACTTTACAGTGTTGTAAATTGTTCAGAAATAATAATGTATTCATCATCATCATGTATACATGACAAGCCAATAACCTACAATATTATGCGAGGAACAAGCCAAAAATCTGTAGGCTAAAACAAAGGTTTATATAGTATTACATATACAGGATATATTATACATAAACCTATAAGACCATAGGGTAAATGCTAAAACACTATAAATGTAATACAATCCATAAGTGAGGCCAAAACAAATTATATGTCAGAACTGGTTACATGAATAAGTATAGCGAGCCCATGTGAATTAAAATGGGTTTAATTAACCTGAGATTAATTTCATAGTGAGGGATTGTAGGATGTGTGTGTGTGAGTGTGTGTGTGCGTGCGTGCGTGCGTGTGTGGTGGAGTGGATGTAAAGAAGGCCCCTTAACCCTGTGGCCCCTCGGCGGGCTGGGTTGAGGAGCAGGAGCCGCCAGAAGAGGAGAACTGAACGGCTGATTATTAATAAGGCCTCTCCATTATGTCAGGCGCAGTCTCTGCCAGGACTCAATGAAAAACAGATCAGGCAGGGGGAAAGTCACAGTTCAAACTTATCTGGCTGATCCTCTATCCCCTTCCTACTGCCAGACGATCTACAAGCCAGTGTGTGTTTGTGTACTGTAGAGTCAAGGGAATCATGCAGGTACCTACCTCTCCAGTCTGTGTCAGGGTCAGCTTGGGCAGCTTGCTCTTGGAGCTGGTGGTGGTGCTGCCAAAGGCTGGGTTGCTGTAGCCCACGTCCCCCACCTCCAGAGGAGGCTTGAGCTCCGGGGAGTCCAGGGGCACCTGGTCCTGGCCGTCCATGGGCCGAACGTAGGCTGTGGGCTTCTGCTGCTGCACGGCACTGGGCTTTACATGCAGGCCCTGGGGGAAGGTGGGCGTGGAAAGGCCGCTGGGAAGCAGGGAGGTGGAGGCCATGGGGGAACTGCACCCGTGGGAGTCCGGCTCCTGCTCCAGGGGAGACATAACATGAGTGTTGCTGTCCTTGTATCCGCATTGCTCGGCTGCCGAAGGGGCCTTAGGGGCCTGCTGTTGTCCGCCGCCGTGCCTCCTGGAGATAGTGGAGGAGGTGGGGCTGCTGCTGGAGTCTCCCTTGTGGCCCACGACGTCGCCCTGTGAGCTGAACAGCTCCTCGTGTCTCTGGGGTTGCTGCTGCTGCTGCTCGTGGGTGGACGAGTGTTTCCCCCTGCTGCTGGCTGGGACCCCCACCCCCTGCCCCCCCACCCC
The DNA here is from genome assembly GCF_020615455.1 of Coregonus clupeaformis. Taxonomy (NCBI): domain Eukaryota; kingdom Metazoa; phylum Chordata; class Actinopteri; order Salmoniformes; family Salmonidae; genus Coregonus; species Coregonus clupeaformis. The sequence continues at coordinate 34,500,333 of NC_059194.1, forward strand.
CTTACCCCCCATCCCTTGGGTGCTAGTGCTGCTGGAGCAGTGGGCTCCCTGCAACCAGTCGGAGGAGCGGTTCTTCTTGGAGCTCTGATGGCTGCTCAGCCGGGTGGAGCTGGTCAGGGATGAAGAGGAGGGCGGAGGGGGCATGGAGGTGGTATTGTGCCCCGTGCTCGCCCTGTTGCTCGTCCTCTGGCCCCCCTCGGTGAAGAAGCTGGGGCTGGGGGTCTGGGGAACAGAGTTCTTGGGGATCCCCACCAGGTGGCTCTGGTTGGAGTGGCTGGTCAGGAGCTCCTTCATCTCATCGTAGTTCCCCAGAGTGTTCTGTACTCGGTTGGCCAGGGCATCACCTTTGTTGGTCTGCAGAGACAGAGACAGAGAGAGGAGAGACGGTGAGATGTATAATGTATAGATATTCAGTTCCTACTGTATACCCCCCAGCCCTCTCCACCATGTTATCATCATTCCCCCACTACTCTGACAGCAAACAGAGAGCAGCGGGTCATCAGAGCTACACCTAATTACAGACAGCCAGGAACTCTGCAGGCAGTGTGTGTGAGAGAGAGATGTGTGTGTGTGTGTGCGCGCATAGAGAAGGGTGCAATCATGCCTCAGTGAGAAAGACCATTAGGCTGTACATCAACCAACTCTGAAAAGTAGCCCCTTTCAAAGCTAAAAATAGCTAGCATTACAGTGTCTAATATGCAACTTACAAACTGTATGAAACTATAGTTCTATCCAAAGCACTTTAATAAATCCATCTTTAAGAGGGCACAGTTGGTGTATTAACGTGTATTAAACATGTGATTAAAACAAGCATTGTTAGTGTGGATCTATAGATAATAGATACCTTGTTTAGGTTGTTGGTCCCCCCCAAAGTGGATAGACTGGGTGCTTCTGTCTGTCAGTATAAAAAGACAGTAGTTTATAATCTAGTCACACTGGGGGGAATATGGTAGACCAATAGGATGACCTTGATAAGCTTATAATCTGCTCAACTGTATTCTTAGTCAATATGTGGCAATGTTAACACACTCCTGTTTTATAATATCCTTTCTCTCAGGGGTACCTCCAATAAAATAAGTTTGCAACAAAAGGCCCTTGTTATAATAATTGTTTTATTTTGGCTAGTTCAGCATATAATTAATTTATACTAGGCTTTTCAGACAAAAGGCATGCATAACCACCCCCAAACTCATTACTTTCATAACAGGCAGTATTCTATTTAATGTATAACACATTACTGTTAAATTCAGCCCAAGCCTGCGTTTACTGGTCTTTTATGTGTAAGAGGTAAGAGCCTAGTAAGAATGTACAACAATTGCAGATGCATTATGCTAAGATGCACTCTATATAAACAGAAATTATAACAGAAACACATCACTATCTATTTGAAAATAACTGCAAATGAAGATTAATTTCAGTTGTACAATAAAATTGCAAAGCCATGCAAAGCTGTTTTCTGTATAGGGATATAATTAGGCTATTCAAAGGCAACAAAGGAAAAAAGATACATATGTACAGTGTAGCAGCGTATCCCTTTGGTATCACAGAGGACGGTGGTGGTGATAATAGCACAACACTCCGTCAGACTCAGGAAGCATAAGCCTGTGTATTTGCACAATAAACAAATGATGGTTGATGGTTAGGGGAAGGGAGGGTGTAGAGCATGAAGATCCATTATGCTGTTGGGAAGGGGAATTATCTGCTGGGTGGTTAAACTCTGATCTCTATAAACAGAGAAGATGCCAGCTAGGGCTAAACTGCTCTCTGCCAAGCCTCACCCCTGACCACCACTGACCTTGCACAGCATCACTATAATGTCCCGCATAAAACTCTAATGGCCATGCTCTTGTTGTTCCAAAATGTATTACAATTAAGCTCACCCAAAACAGGATAGCTTTCAAAGGATCTTTTAAAGTCCTGGATGTGTCCAAAAGTACAGTATGTCTCCAATGAGGAGTGATACATTTGCATTATAGTCATTTAGCAGAGCGACTTACAGTTAGTGCATTCATCTTAAGATAGCTAGGTGGGACAACCACATATCACAGCCATAGAAAGTACATTTTCCTCAATAACTTAGTCAGAGCTAGAAGTGGGGGGGGGTCAAGGACAGAGAAGATCTTGGACTGGGCTGAGCGGGAGCTGCCCTCTCCCATAGGGGTGGGAGGGCCAAGAGACCTGAGGTGGCAGAACGGACTGCTCGGGTTGGGGTGTAGGGTTTGAGTGTGTGTGTGTGTGTGATACACACTAAGGAGTGACCCCTGTATCAGGCCAGTCATCATTTTAGAAGCCAGAGAGGGAGAAGCCTCAAATAGCCCTGACAGCCCAGACTGGCCCCTAACTGTAACAGCAGCCTGTGTTTGAAAAACCAGCAACCAGCCCAAAGCAGCAGACTGTTTTACACAGTCTGTGTATCGTCCAAAGCGGAGCACACACAGGTTATTTAAGCCGTGCTGTGAGGGCTCAATATTTTTAGTGAGTGTGATGTTAAAGGGGCACTTGTGGACCTCCCAGATGCTGTCATTCTCAGTGAGGGGAAAGCAATGTGGAAGACATCGCACAAAGGGCTCTTGTGTAGAGAAGGAAGGAGTCCTGGGCTGCTGGAGTAGACCTGGAGCTGGAGTTGGAGCAGGACTGTCCTTCAGTGCACTGACTGCAGTCTGACTGCAGGCTAACTACAGCTGAGGACTGGAGTAGCTTCACTAGAACAGAGAAGTATAACAATGTTATCTCCTATATTTTTTTTATTCACAGATGATGAGTTACACTGCTGTAAATAGAAATGTAATTATTGTTTTTCTTTTTGAAGGAACCTGTCAAACCCTTATTATATACTGTAGCAGGTTCTAAACAATGATTAAAGTCCCTCCGTCAGAACTCCTTATCTTCAAGGAATAAAGGCTACAATACTGCACTGCCTTCATGAACTCAGGCATCAGCTGACAGGACTGTGCTGATCCCCATTACGTTAAAAGCTTCCAATGACATGCCTAATACTTCATCTCTTAAATCAGAGCATATGGCATTTCTTCAACGGTGGAGACTGATGAACCTTTGCCTGCCGTGGTTCCCAACTCAAATGGGAAAGGCTTTAAAAAGAGAAAGACACTCATCAAGAGGAAAGCAGCTGGCCTCTTGTCAATCGACATTTCTCCCCAGGAAGCAGCTCTGTTGAAGTGTGTGTGTGTGTGTGTGTGTGCATGTGTGTGTTTGTGTGTGTGTGTGTGTGTGTGTGTGTGTGTGTGTGTGTTTGCAGAGAGGATCTGAAAAAGCCTTTGAATAGGACTTTGTATGTTGGCAGGCAGCAGTATTGATGTGCCAGGTCGGGGCACTAGGGCAATACCACTCTGTGCAAGCCTATAGGCTCACAATGGGAGGCTTCGTTTGCTCTCTAAATCAGCATCAGATCCCATAGTTCACACCCTGCCTGCCACCACAGTCCTGCCACCCCACCACAGCGCTGCCATCGCGGCTCTGCCAAGCAATCGTAAAGCACCTCACTGGGATCATGCCTTAATGCTAGCCTTTTATATGATTTAACTGAGATGAGATCTGATAAACAAAGAGCAAAATGAAAAGATAATTTGACTATGAGCTGATTCATACAGTACTGTATGAAGGGGCAAGTAGGTTTCATCCATACAAAGTTTGTTTGTTGTTGTTGTCATATCACAGCATAGTAAAGAGGATTCCCCTGTAGCTCAGTTGGTAGAGCAGGGTTGTGGGTTTGTTTCCCACAGGGGGCCAGTATGTACTCACTAACTGTAAGTCACTCTGGATAAGAGCGTCTGCTAAATGACTAAAATGTAATGTAAATGATTCCTGTGGATTTTCAAGGATGCGAGTGAATGGGACTCTGTGTGGAGAAGACATTGACACATTTCATATATTGTCTGTAAGTGACGATGTTGAGTAATGTACAGGGATAAGCTACAGGTATATTATATAGGATCCTTGAGACCTTAAAAAGAAATAAATCCATCGTATGTCATCCCAGCACTAATATTTGTGTCCAAGGTTTATTTACCTGGAGTTGTGTGCCAGTACATTATTGTCTCCAACCTTAAGCCTATAGGCTCATACTAGGATAAAGGAATCTGCACTGATGCTACAATACAATACTATGATGGGCTGTAGGCTGATCCTACAGTGATATTATGTGTACTGTTCTCTCACACTGCTTGTCATGGGATTGGCAGTGTTTACAACGGGTTATCTGTTAACAGTCATTTGCCTTCCATTCGGAAATTAAGATTTTTTTTTTTTTTAAGTATGAGTTAAAGACCCAGAGCGAAGACTCATCCAGCAATCCTTATCTGTTAAATTGTCTCTCTCCTTTGTAAGCCTATCTGTAAAAGCCTTCCTTCCTCACTGGTTCAGGAGCAGAAAGCCTCAGCAGTTTGCATAATATCCATTAGTGCTTCCCAATAAAGAGCATCAATATGGGTCCACATTAGTAAACACCTAGCACAAATCATCTGAAATCAATAGAACACTAACGACAGCAGGGCATCCAGGAGCTAGCAGATGTAAGGTAGACTCCTAACAGAATCAGCTACAAACCACAATACAATTCGGAAAGAAACTGGGAACGTAATGAACTAATAATTTAATGTGTCGCAATCATACTTTTAAAACCTATTGATAAAATCTGACAGCGATGACGGTCGGGGGAATATACAATTACATTCTAAAAAAGAAAACTATTTGATATTGCATCTCTTACATGCATACACCAATGGAGAGCAAAAGTTAGCATTGAATAAATTAATTCATCTCCATCTCCATCTCTAGGAGTCTGCTGGTGCCCATGAATAAAACATCCAGTACCGGAGCTGACGACTGAGGAGGAACACAAAATACATTTGCTGAAAACGGAAAAAAATGGCAGAAGACTGAATAACTTGGCTGCTATTTCCTCATTTACTCTGCTGCTCCTCTTGACTCAGCAGTTGGTGGAGGATGGAGGGTGGGAGAAGGAGGAGGAAGAAGGAGGGAGGGGGATAGGGAGGTTTATTTGGGAATATTTGCCTTGAGGGGGAAAAGGTAGGTCTCTTTGTGACAGAGTGGTGCAGCAGCGTTGGCTGAAGTCCAAAGGCCTGACCTTCACTGGGCTTTACAGGCTTTTAAAAACAGCTTGGCTGTGCGTTCACAGAGACCTGTCCAGGAGAAGGTAGAGAGGGGTCCTGGGAGTACACCAAGTACACATCCTGCTGATGGCACCGGGGCAAGGGGGACCATGGGGAGCCAGGGGGGAGCAGGGGACCTCTGAGGGCTCAGCCCTCCTCGGCTGTGGGGCGTCTCTCTAGGTGCCAGTGGAGCTGGGAAAGCAGTAAATCAGTCCCAAATAGCTGCTAACAGCATAGTTCCATTAAACAGGATTAAAGGGGGATTAACTAATAGCGGCCTGAGATGTGGGAGAACTACAAACAGTGTTTCACAGAGGAGAGGAAAGTACTGCTATTACTCTCTACTGAGCACTAGGCTGGGAGAGAGAGGAAGAGAGAGGGGGCTAAGGAGAAAGCTAAGGAGAAAGTATTTGCTGAACCAGTCAAGCACTAACAGGACACATTGGTTTCTAAACACACATCATCTTTACCGGCCCTTAAGTCCCCCAGCTTACATGCCTGGAGTGGAGAGTCCATTCTCCTGCAGATGTGATGACATCAATGACTATTAGCTGACAATGTGGGGGTCTGGAGAGCAGATCTGTCTCAGGCTGTAATTCTCTAACTACAGTATAGCCTGGTGAAAGCCATCTATATTTAGGAAAATGCAGTTATATGATTGACAATACATACGTTAATATGTGGCTTCACTGTACTCTAACTGTTGTTAATCTAAACCAAAGTGAATGAGGATGTTCCCTCATGATACAGTTACATTGTATCTGTAAAATGTTGTAAAATGTCAAATTCCAAACAATATATTGGCAGATTTACTGAAAGGCTAATAAGTTGCTCTTTGTCTGACTCTTGGGTTGTACCAGTCCACCCACCCAGACTGACAGAGTTCCTTTCCCATTACCCCTGCTGTCTGTCTGCTTACTCACTGGAAGAATGCTGGGCCAGTGCATTCCTTCACACACACACAAACACACACACACACACACACACCAACGTGAGCATGAGCAGACAACAGAATAAATACACACCCGCTCACCAGCTCACACGCATGCACAAATGCACTCAAACACACAAAAACATTCTCCTACCCCCATAAACACACTCCATTTGCACAGATGAAGATGAACGGTTTTGTCTGTGTGTGCGCGTGCGTGCGCCCCTGTGTGTATGCGTGTGTATTTATGTGTGGTGGCGCTGATCCAATATTGAACCGAAGCCGCAGAGAGGGGAGACTGCACCATGTCATGTGACATGGGTAATTAGCCTTCAAAGGGGACACAGTCACTACTTGTTTATTTCCACAAATACGTCTACCTCCATGTTGACGTGATGGACAGGTTCCACGCCCTCTTTCCTTGAAAGCCACACTCTCTCTAAAGGTGCCGTTTACAGATAATCTGTAGTGTTTGAAAGCTATTTACTGTATGAAAGTATAAATAGTATGTATGATCGTGAAGGGATGTTTCCTCTGCAGTGATGATGAATTATACCAGACGCGGATAACGAGGACTTATTGAGATCAGTCTTAATCAATTTTAATTACCCAATCAGGCTGGTACGGAGGAGGAAATAATGCAGCAACACAACATGTTGGGAAATACACTAGATGGCTTTGTGAGAATATTTGTGGCACATGTCATTTGTAGTTGAGCTATCTCAATTAAATGGGACTTGATACGATTTGTGATAACCAATAGCGATAATTGTATCACAGTTACAATGGCAGTTATCACAATCAGTATGCTTTGATTACAGCGATAATCGTTTCCCATGTCTGTCGGAATGGCCATGACAAAAAACACAAATACATTTACATTTACATTTACGTCATTTAGCAGACGCTCTTATCCAGAGCGACTTACAAATTGGTGCATTCACCTTATAGCCAGTAAAAGGGGAAAGAACCTAGGTGGATTGATACAGAGAGGGAGAAGAGAAAGCAATGACTGATTGAGAAAGAAGATAGGGTCCTTAAAAGGGACACCTTGGCCTTAGTAAAAACATGACAGTCCTCTTGACTGAGTCCCCCATTTGTCCAGTTAGTTAGCTGAGAGATCTCAGGCTTGGCTAGGGAACAATACCCCGACTGCCCTCACACCTCAGGCTTCCATTGATCCTGCTTTCACAACCCATACACAGGAGAATCCCTCTCTATTGACACTGCTTAGCTACTCACACACACTTGCACTCGCACACACACACACCAACACACACACACTCACTCTCCTCTAGTATCGGTCTTGTCACCTGTCTGCAGCCAGTCAGCCAATGGATACATATCATACCGGAGAGAAGGGGAGACATGAAGGACTGAGACTGCTTGGCACCTCCATGACTTACACATGAGATGTGTGATCGTCTTCCACATTTGTCATTACTCTACTGTACATCATTCATATGGACAATATGGGGGGCCTAAGGGATACGTTCAGTGCACAATGGAAAATACACGCTACAGCAAAACATAACATAATTATGGCATGAATAGCAAAGCATTTTAAGGAATATAGAGAAGCAGATCATTTTAAACACTTCAACATTTGTAATGTATTATCCTTTCCACACTATCTGTCTATTCCTACAGCCCCTGCATGGACAGTAATCTGCTTGGATGCAGTCAGTGGTCTCCAATCCATTCAATGAATATAACATAAAGTAACAGGACATGAGGGAAGGCATAGAAGAAGATGCTTTTGGCCTGCTATATAAATACTGTTTTGACCATCTGTTGTGTCTCATTCATCCAGTAACACACAGAGCATGAGAGAACACACACAGATCTGGCAGGCAGTGGATAATGTGCTTTTGGAGACTGGCAGACACTGATGGAACCCAAAGACTGGTGGAGCCAGAGTAGACGAGACTGCTCAGTTACTGGGGATTAATGTGTTCTTTATACATGTCTACATGTTTAAGTTGGAGGAATAATCTTCTTTAATTTAGCGACTTCCATCATTCCGGCTGCCAGGTAATGCCCTAGAAAAAGGGATGGGAGATGGGATGCTGGATGCTGACTACCTTCCTCCCCACCTCCTCCTGCCCCTCCCTCCTTCCTTCCCAGGCCCTTACCTTGTACGGCTCCCCGAACAGATTAAACCCGGAGGAGAAGAGATCTTCGTCCTGCTGCACCTCCTGAGTCCGCCGCTCCCACTCCCTCTTCTTGAGTGCACTGCGGTCCTGCTCGTAATGACTGCATAGGGAAACAAGGAGAAGAAGAAGAGGCCAGACCGTCAGAGTAGAATCAGAGTAATCACAGCTGGCATGCCACAGAGAAAAACTGAAATCCCTTTCCCTGAAAAGATGTATGGGAAGCTCATATCTGTCTAATAGGCACAAGCTGACACTAAGCAGATGAAGGATAGGCGGCCCCAGAGATAAAGGAAGTGGATTGTCATACAAATACTTACAATACACAACACTGCCAAAGCAAGGCACTGCTGGTAAAAAAGGGATCGCTTATCCAAGAGGAGCAAATGTATTGTCAAATTACTTTCTAAGCACAGTTTATTTATCAACACGGAGCAGGTCTTAAGATGTAGACCTACTGAATTTACATTTAACATTTATATTTTAGTAATTTAGCAGACACTCTTATCCAGAGCGAATTACAGTTAGTGCATTCATATTAAGATAGCTACAGTAGGTGGAACAACCACATATCACAGGCACAGTGGTGTAAAGTACTTAAACAAAAATACTTTAAAGTACTACTTAAGTAGTTTTTTGGGGTATATGTACTTTACTTTACTATTTATATTTTTGACAACTTTTACCTTTACTTCACTACATTCCTAAAGAAAATAATGTACTTTTTACTCCATACATTTTCCCTGACACCCAAAAGTACTCGATACATTTTGAATGCTTAGCAGGATGGGAAAATTGTCAAACTCACGCACTTATCAAGAGAAAGAAAATATATTTAAAACCAAATACTTTTAGACTTTTACTCAAGTAGTATTTTACTGACTTTCACTTTTACTTGAGTCATTTTCTATTAAGGTATCTTTACTTTTACTCAAGTATGACAATTGGGTACTTTTCCCACCACCGCACAGGCATAGAAAGTACATCTTTCCTCAATAACATAGCTAGGGGGAGGTGTCGAGGTGAGGAGAAGGATTATTTAAGATACTGTTTGAAGAGGTAGGGTTTCAGGTGTTTTCGAAAGATGGGCAGGGACTCTGCTGTCTTAGCTTCAGGGGGAAGCTGGTTCCACCATTGGGGTGCCAGGACAGAGAAGAGCTTGGACTTGAATTGGACTTGAATTCTAGGCTCTTTAGTGTATGTTGATTCCTTTTTATACACTTTGTATTTCTTTACATTGAAGAGCATAAAAAAACCAATCTAATTCTTAATTTGACTTTTTCCCAATATGCCAGTTTAGTAAATACATTCCCAGTATATGTAATAACTGATAATAAAAGTTGTCATAGAAAGACAGGGTGGCTGGCTTACACGAAAACCCCCTGTTTCACCGTCTCCATTAAGGTTGGTTAGACCTGTTTGGTGAGCGGCGCAGACATATTACCCTCCTTATCGCCAACCAGGCAGCATAATAAATCCGCAATGTTTTCTCCTTTGTCAGCTGATGTGAAAGTTGTGCCTAGCTGTCCTGCGGCTGTCCAACCACTGCCAACGCTTGATTAGAGCCCTGCTATAAGCCCTCTCATTAGCATAATGTCCCACATTCCTCCACCGCTGCTGCTCTTCCCGGAGCGTTGGGAGCTGAGCTAGCGTAGCGACGTAGCAGCGTTAGCGCCATGGCCCCGGGCTTGCACCAAGCCCCCTGGCGTCCGTTGGGGAGCAGGGCATTAAGACAGGCTGCAGAGGGGCCAGCCAGGGCTGGGGACGTGACAGCAATGCGTTAGTGTTCTGTGGTGGTATAGAGGGTGGTAGAAGGTGAGAGGGACAAACCTGGGACAGACATGCAGCCGGAGTAGAGCGGAGCGCAGCAAACATTATCTACTGACTCACAGCAGTGATGCACTGACAAGGGTAATGGAAAGCCAAGCCTGAGTACCTGCTTTGCTCTCCATCTAGAAATACCAGATGGTATTGCCTGTTACCGCTCTATATAGACAGCACATTAAACAATACCCAGCACTGTGTGATCATCAAAATGTTTCAGCCGTTTCAATTTGAAATTGATTGACGCTAATGTGATTGAACGTTACAAAATCGCTCAATTAAAATTTTTTTAAAGGCAAGCTGGCAATAATAACATAGGAGATGAAAAAGTCCCGTGTAGCTCAGTTGGTAGAGCATGGCGTTTGCAACGCCAGGGTTGTGGGTTCGATTCCCACAGGGGGCCAGTTTGAAAATGTATGCACTCACTAACTGTAAGTTGCTCTGGATAAGAGCGTCTGCTAAATGACTAAAATGTAAAAAATTAAGATATGAGGAAAAAACATTTAACCTGAATATAAAGCACTCCTAAAATTATGAAGTAGGATTTCACAGCTTTCTCAAACCAAATAAACCCATTTCCCATCTCTGACTCTGTCGCTGTGATGAACACTGCATGAGAATCCCAGGCCTGAGAGGCACATGCAATTGGCAGTGATAGATAGGAGACAGAAACGGAGAGCTGGAATCAGTTTGCCTTCAATCTGCCCTTGCTCTCCCCAAACACACCTCCGGGTCCTATGGTGTTTCCAAACCATTTAATCCATCACCAAATTCTTTTAGAAAGGGGGACCTGGGGAAAGAAAAGCAAGGCCCCGTTTCAGGGCGACAGGCAATTATTTTTATGTAAAGAAAAATAACAGAGGAAGAGGAAGAAGGGAATGAATGCGTCGGGGAGAGATTGACGGCAGGGCCCTAGCAGTAATGACGGCAAGATGTCAGTTATCTTTACACCGGGCCCGCTTGCCACACCTGCCAGTGCACCCTGACAGTCCGATTGATCAAATTTACAGCTGTCACTGGCGCCAGTGTGCTATGCCCCGGCAGTCCCCTGCCACTAAGTCCCCTGCCACTAAGTCTTGTGGCTAATGCACGAGTGTTAAGAGGTGTGAGGTCAGGACTAGTCATTAACACAGTGTCTGTAGAGAACCATCTATCCTCTAAGGGCAAAGCGATGGAAGCATGATGTTACAGTGGTAACAGATATTAGTCAGCTGATGACACTGCTGCTTCAGCCCTTTTTTTTCCTATGGGATATAGGATATATACAGCATATATTTTTTCTCATTCCGGCGATGGTTTAAATAGCAGAGAGGGTTTTTATAATGATGATGATGGTGATGTTGATGATGATATTCTCTGTAAATTGTAGCATTGGCAGCTTTTTTTCTCTCTTCCCCTCTCTTTCCTTCTCCTCCCCCTGCAGACTGCCTGGCCTGCCTCCCACCCCTGGCTCTTTCTAACATAACATAAAAAAACTAATACTGATATCCACAGTAAACCCAATGAATTTAATCTCGTCTGAGCTACGCTGCACTTGGAAGATAACCAAATAGACTCAGGTTTTTTTCGCCTCCCCTCCCCTCCCAGGCCCAGTGTGCATCACAGTGAAAGGCGCACATATTGAGTTGTAAAAAGCAGCCAATACCACCACCATTATTCCAATCTAGCAGCCTAAACAACAGTCACTGATTTCTGATTTAAAAAGCGGCAATTATTAATTCTAGCACCGGCTAATTAAAACTACAGCTAGGCATTTAGCCCCTTGTTAGAATTATTTCACTCGTTTATAATTATATGGACCTGCTTATCTACTCTATTAGTGCTGGAGCAGGGAAAGTGAAATCGGCAACCCTTTTCATTCTGATTCCTCAAAGAGAGACACTGTTGTGACGATCAGAAGATTGGGAGGGTTTATCAGAGGTAGTTCCTGGGGTTGCCAGGTCTAGTGGAGTCTGGAGTGAGGGTCTCTATAGAAAGATGTGCTTTGGGGTTTGAGATGAGAGGGGGAGGGATGAGAATGGTTTGGGGGAGGAGAACTGACTGCCTGCCACAGAAAGCTTTGTTTGATGTGCGAGCACAAGGGAATCCAGTATTCTTCATGCCTAATTTTCTGATATGAATATCTTTTAATGACAACTAGACATCTGAAAATAGCAAGCATTCCTGAAGTTAAAACTCTGAATGTATGAAGCAAAATATAATAAAACATTCAATGATGAAAAGCTAGTGTCTGTTTGGATGGAACATATTCAACAATACGCTGTGATAGTGTCGACACACAGCCCAGCTGTGACATGCGGCATCCGTGCCAGTGTCGCCGCAGTGTCCTATTCATCCTCCTCCGCCTCAAGTGGGCATCTAAACTCACACTCCAGCGGCTGCCATCATCCACAACACAAACACACCACTTCCACATGTGACATGAGGCAGCACATGTGGCCTGACAGAGACAGAACAGACACACAGGTACACACACTGTGTCACCTCCACAGAGGATCACGTTTGAATCAGAATTCTCTCAGAGTCAAACTCCTCAGGTCTTCAAGGATCAGCCATCCCAGGCTATTCATTATTATTCCCCCAGATAAGCAGCAAACACAGGTACAACAAACGCAGCACATTAAGGGCCGCCCCGGCCTCAGAGGAGGAGTGCTGCATGGTGTGACTGCTGCCGCTACTGCTGCTGAGTCGGTCGGTCGGAGCAAAAGACTGAGAGCCTCTCTGATTAATGACTTGGGCTGGCAGTAATTGCCAGATGACAGGTTATCAACCTCTTCACTGACACCTTTTCCTCAGGGATATGTTCCATTTTTGACAAGGAGGCCATTGTTTGCGCTTGCACTCCCAGTGATCCTGCGTTACTATGGAGGTGTCATGCTTGCCGCAAAGACAGCCAATACACAGCCAACCCCTCAGTTTCCACCATCAAGTGTCGGTTTTCTTCTCTCTTTCTCTTAATTATTTTCCCTCTCTTTTTCCCCCTCCCTCCCTCCCTCCCTCCCTCCCTCCCTCCCTCCCTCCCTCCCTCCCTCCCTCCCTCCCTCCCTCCCTCCCTCCCTCCCAACTCTCCCTCCCTCCCTCTCTCCCTCCCTCCCTCCCTCCCTCCCTCCCTTCACTAACAATACGGTACATGAGACCATGATTAAATGCACTGGCCAATTAGGGAGCACTGTCTGGGGCTGCTCTACATCTGAAATGTCATGTTATGAATATTTGAAGAAGAGCAAGGGGCTAATTTCCCATTTTTACCCAATTTAGCAAACAGACCTCATGATGTGCTATAACATCATCTCAGTGTCCAGAAACAACACACTCAATGTCTACCTCACAATAGATAGGGGCAAACTGGAATCGTATGACTCATTTCGATGCTTCACCATCAATCTGACAGACAATGAGAGGAAGAAGTGGCCATCTACAATGTCATCAAATGGTGAGGACTGATCCATGTGCGTCATTTTTAAACATGGAATACGCCACTGGAGAGCTCTTTATACAGTATGTCATCAGCACAGGATATGACAGCTGCGGCTTCATCAGCCTTTAATATAAATATAATGTAGATAGGTTTTATATCACATTCACATTATACTCTACCTCCAGTATGTACTTACTGAATGATCGCTTGTCCAATTTATACAAAGTATAATGTCTCTGATCTTTATATCAAATTTGACCTAATAATTATAATTCAACCCATATTGTGTTATCTTTTTGGTAGTTTCTGGAAAGGCCGTTTGGTCAGCTCCGGTCAAGTCATTTAGCCTCACAGCGGTGTGTCATCTAATTGTGGGCTGCCGAAAATTAAATATCTCCCCTTGGGCCTTGACAATCCAATTTTTTTAATGATTAACTTAGATCTAAAGAGAGATCATTTCTACCAATTAAATGCCTAAGAGCATAGCAGGGCAGACAGATTGATTAAATCACTATGGATCTTGTTGTTTAAAGAAATGTGAAGATTTTAAAAGAAACGTGAAGATTTTAAGGACATACAGCTATCTATTTTATTTTGTAATTCATAATAGGAGAAATCCAAGTCAACAAAAGTGTCTACATTTTGTTGTCTATTTCAAAAGTAGTGAATATTTGGCATAAATGGTCAAATTATAAGTCCAGATCATAGTAATCTCATCTCCATTCCCACACCAACATTCTTAATTGCGTGACAATTTTCTAAGAGATGCCAGTTTAACGCTGTGCAACACGACACAGACAGCAGCTTGTTTCTAATCACATACAGTTCACATTTGAATTGCAATAAAACTGGCCTTGATAGGCTACAAATTGCATTGACTGTTAGGAACCATGATAATCACTTCCCCTTCTCAACAGGACCCCTGCTAGTCCGATTAATGGTTGTCCTTGTAAATGGTGGTTCAACATGGCACACAGGCTATCATGCTACACACGTCAGCAGATGTGGATGTGTGAGGTGTCAGGGGGATATATAATGTGGATGCCATTACAGAGCTGTGCTGTTATTAAGTATAATGGGTACAAGGCCACTCTCCGTGATGTGACAAGTGACCATTCTCATTAGATGCTAATCTTTACCGACTTCAGAGATCATCACTAATCTATTTGTTTCAGATCCCAATGCATAATGTGTCAATGCATTGGAGATTGAGACAGTAGACTAAACTATAGTGATTTTTTTTATTCTCGCAGCTCATTTTCCTTGGCACTGCACAGCGCTCAATCCATGGCAGTTTGGAGGGCATGTGTCTGTCTCTTGGTGGGTAGGAGTGTTAACACTCATCAGCCTAGCGCACACAGTGCCATCCCCCAACATAAATAAACAGACAACTGAGAATATTCAGTAATGTCTAGACAGCCTCAGTGACATCATCATACTCCTCTCCGCAAGCCCCCACATATACTCAACACATTGATATGGTCACTTTTCCTTTTTTTTAAGGGTAAAAACCATCTTTCACTTCGAAAAGGCAGAGAACTGGAGTCATCTGCCTCAGAGGAGTGGAGAGACGAGAGTAAAAGAGGAGAGAGGAAATTAGTGTTGGGCTGGAAGGATACAGGCGACTGCCTTCCTTTGATCTCACATCCACACACTGACAAGAGGAAATGGGACCACTACACCCTACAGCCACATTTTCTCTTACATGTGCAAACATAAAACATGTGCAAATTCAAATTAATCAAGAATGTAATTAACTTTTTGAGCCATTTACACATGCACAGCGTACCAAGATTTTCAAACCTATCACAACCTATACGCTGTTAATGCTGCTAGGGGTAAAATAGTATTTCTTTATGATTTATGGATTCAATTATTTGATGTGGTCTGAAATAATAATAATCGGAAACATTTTCTTGTAAGTAAGAATATATATCCTGTACTCTGCTATCAATATTGAATATCAAACATAAGACCAATAAACCATTGCAAATATAAATAAATCATATTTAACACTACCAACCCCTCTTAGGCCCTATTCACACTACGAGAGTCTCAGAAGCGGAGTGGCTAAAGAGATTTCTACTTTTCAATAAACATTACATCCTTACCTTACCTTTCGTTGTGGCTGGTAACGCAACATTCTTGGTCCACAGCTCAAATTGACCGTAAATATCACAGTAGCCACTAGCCAGTAAGCACAAACTATTTAACAATTTGAGCAACTTTTCTTCAAAAACATATTACAATATTGAATAATGCAACCAAACCATATTACACACTTGCATAATGCAACAATCCACACGCATGTGTAGACAATTAAAGGGTTTAGTTTCTCGTCCGTACACATTCAATTAGCTGACAAGACACAGCTAACTCGCTAGCTAGCTAACTAACAAACAACATGCTTCATGATCAAGTAACGTTAGCATATCAATCATGGACGTTTACCCCTCCCATACAATTATAAAAGTACATTAACGTTATCATACAGTGTCATTCATATTATATAATAAACTGGGTGGTTTGAGCCCTGAATGCTGATTGGCTGACAGTCGTGGTATACCACGGGTATGACAAAACATTTATTTTTACTACTCTAATTACGTTGGTAACCCATTTATAATAGCAATAAGGCCCCTCTGGGGTTTGTGATATATGGCCAATATACCATGGCTAAGGTTTGTTTCCAGGCACTCCGTGTTGCGTCGTGCCGAAGAACAGCCCTAAGCCGTGGTATATTGTCCATATACCACACCACCTCTGGCTTTAATGCTTAAATATAGGCTACACAGGTAGGTAACGCTAACTAGCAAGCTAGCTAAACAAAATCATTTTTGCATCCTCACATAAATGTGCTGGCTGTATCTGAATGCTGACATTTAGCTGAGCCATTGCTAGAAAGGAGCTCTTAGGCTCACACTAGCTACCGTATTAAAGTTACCTTAGAACAAACCAGGCTTCATTTGATCAATATCATGGAAGTCATTATATGAGGTAAAAGCAAATGAACGACTGAAAACGTTGATAATTCCCTGGGGAGTTGCTTCCTGCCTGGCCCTTGGTGTTTGCTCAGTGCAGTCAAGCAAAACAATAACACTGTTGAGATTTAAAGCTATGGTGACAATTTCAGAATGTAACAGGCTGTTACTACAATTTCAGGTAAAAACTCAATAAAATAAGTCTCAAAAATAAGGAAAATGTCTGTACATTTCAGCTGTTCCAAAAACATTGCTATGCTATTACAATTGTTATTGTAAGAGTGCTGATTCAACGAGACAGTTCTGTTTATACTGCCCTGCCCTGTCGGAGGTACGGTCGAAACGTGACAAGTTCCCAAGTTTACATTGCATTATATATGTACCCAAGGGCATTTTTGCAAAAAGTCTAGTAAGTGTGAAGATCCTCATAATCAGTCTTAGAGGCGTGAACATATCTGCCTGCCCGCATCCCTTCCGCCTGATAGCCTGACATTTAACACAGAGGAAATAGGCATGTTTGCGATGACAAAACCAGCATACATTAAAGCAAGGCATTGTTAGTGTCACACAAAATGCTATATGTTAAGGCGCATTTGATATGAATTGCTGTATACATTTAACTACTGTGTGAATAAAAGCACAAGTGGAATGCTGCTGCTTTGTGACACAAAGTGTTCACATTTCATCAAAAACCCATGATAAGGGACTGCGGAATGAGTCTAGAGGGAGACTAAATAACAGGGTGTGTTTGGAAAATCTCTGTTTATGAAGATAATCAAACCGAAGACAGTCACACCAAAGCCAGTTCAAACGCTCCTTTGAAAAACAATGAACCTGTATTTTCTTTGACAATTTGAGTGATATAGGCAAACCAGAATGAGTCGAAAGTTGTGTGCCTCCATTACTGAGGGACGTGGTGCTCTGTAGCTCTCCAACAAATTAGATCTGCTGCTCTGACCTCAGAACCAAGGTGATCCTGTCGCTTACTCATCAATCAGGTGCTGCCAGGCCACAGATAATGGAGAGACACAGGGGAAGAGTGAAGGCTCTGGAAGAACAGCCACTCTACCCCTCTCTCTGGGTCTCTCCCTTCATTCACACTCTGTTATTGTTAATTTCACCCCCCTCTCACAGACCCACAGGGGTCTAATAGAGGGAAAGAGGACTGAAAGAGACATAAACAGAGACAGCAGTTTAACTTTTCTCCGGGCCACAGTATGTATCGACTAATACCGCCTCTATATGCTATACAACAGACAGACACATGCTAATGCACATATGCGCAACACACACAATTTCTCTAACACCCTGTACATCTCACACTACCTCCCTTCCTCTACCCTCTCCACCACATACTCTGCTGCTCTCTCTCTCTCTCTCTCTCTCTCTCTCTCTCTCTCTCTCTCTCTCTCTCTCTCTCTCTCTCTCTCTCTCTCTCTCTCTCTCTCTCGCTCTAATATATAATTTTCTCCTGGCCGTCCATGGCTGAATGTGCTTGCATTAAGCAGGAGCTGAGATAATGAGCGGCTTTGAGAGGGAGATAGCACTGAGGCCTGGGAGGGAGGGAGGGGAGGGATAGCAGCCTTTTGCCACTGCGGTGGCGGGCGGCTGTACACATTTTTTCTGTCCTTTTAAAAGCCTTCCCCTGGGAGAGGCCAATACCAGAGCAGGAGATTGCCTCGCCACCATCAGGGCTTCCTGCCCTTCTCTTATTGGTCAAAAAGACTCCTATCTGCAGAAATAAATATGCTGAGGAACTCGTGCCGTTTTTCATCCTCTGTGTCAGCGAGCCACATAAAGACCCCACCATGTGGCGTCGACACCGATTCCACCCCACAGTAGCCTCCGAGTGACTTCACATCAGGCTGCTGAGCCTTTCAACACAGAAACATAAACAACACCGCCGTACCTCATTAAACCACAAGTGACGGCCCTCAACAGTCATAATTATTAACACCCTATTTGAGAAGCAGAAAGAGGCATTTGTGTTTATTTGGGTCCATTAACACACGGTGCTGGTACTCCAGGCACACCGCTGATACCCTCTCTGGGTTCCATGAGAGGAGAGCTGCTTCGCCGTGGAGTGCCTCTGTATTATGCAGGGAATAAACACTTGACCATATTTCTATATGCAAACATTTTTTTAAAGCATAATCAGCAGAGCAAACACACTGTGGCAGAGTGGAACACTGACCTTAATCCCCATGCAGCCCTGCCTGGTCTGGCTACTCTCTGATAAAGGTCCACAGGGACCCTCCACTGACGGGCTGGACACTCAGACAATGAGCCTGCCAGAGAGGGGTCACCACTGGACAGGGTAAAACTGACCGACCGGCACTCACATGGCTTTATTTCAATCATAATAAGACGGAGTCAAAGTGTGCCATGTGCTAATCTCACTGCAGTGATGAGAGGGGGGAATCAGGAATGGGCTCAACACAGGGGGCTCCGAGCTAACACACACACACACACAAACACACAGGCTCTTGGACCAGTGTGTCTCTAGGCATTGGCAGCTCGGTGGGGTGAGAGTAGGGCATCAATCAACGTCCCCCACCCTGGTGTGCTCTCCGTAAGGCAGAGGGTAGCGGCAGGGCTGGAGTGGCTACCGCTCATTATGATGAAGAGATCGTTTTTCAGCTGAGTTTTGGGTTTGTTTGGTTTTTCTGTGGAGGGGATGTGAGATAAGATCACTGTGACTCCACTGCTCTGCTAGCCTGGCTCCTCTATGCTCTTTGTTCTCACAGTCGGTGTTCCAAATGACACTCTATTCCCATAGGGCTCTGGTCAAAAGTAGTCCACTAAATAGGGAATAGAGTGCTATTTGGGACACTGACACAGTCTGGTAAGATGTATGGAGGCTTAGATCCACTGTGATGCTGCTGGTCCTAGGGAACATTTTCTGTCCAGATATCACATGCCACGGGGTTCACGTCACACTGTGTGGGGACTACAGTAAATGTATGCAAACCAATAACAGGCTGATATTTTAAGTTACTTACATGATTATTATCTCACATGTACTGAGTCAATCTGATCCTGGGGTGAGAGGTTATAAGTCAACAGTTCACCAAACAGAAATCTAACAGAGAAGAAATCTTACACAGCCTTTCCAAGCTTGGCCTCCCCTAAGAGGTTTAGACTCTAAATGTCACAGTAATTAATGCACCAAGAGGTAGTTACAAAACCCTTTGGCGAGGGAAACATTAGGTAGACCCTACGCCAAGCGGTTCGAATACTCTGCATGCTTTCACAGACTGATGGGTAGCTCAGTTAGAGGCAGGGAGTTAGAGACTTTAACCAGGACCTCTGAGGACCTCTACCTCTTGACACATGTTTATATAAGGGATACATTTTCATACGAATGTTCCCTTTCGTGTGAAATTACATTGTTCCACCATGCAGCCGATGAATCATGGAGTTTTCCGTTTGGTAGACACACTGTTCCAGTTTTATAATCGCCAATAAAAATGAATGAAAGTCAATCATGAAGTTAATGCAAGTTTGGAATAATTAAGGGTTATTTGAACTGCAGAGATGGTAATAACCCGGATGACCTAAAAGCTGTCAGCTTGAATCAATACTTTCGGAGGAAGATATTGAACACTCCTGTAGTGTACAGTATTCAGCCAGTGTGGTGATCACTGGTTCAGCTTACTCTGGCCTCAACTTTTATGTACAGAGGCTGCCAACTATGCTAAATGTGATCACCCTCACGACCCTGCACTTGTCAATCCCTGAGTTTTCTCAGTTAATGAAAGGAGCTCAGTCGATGTTGCTTTACTAAAAACCATTTTTATCTATGAGGTTATTCAGATCATGGTCCCTTTGACTGACGATCGCTCCTAACTTAGGGCTTCATAATGTGATCAGATTTGGGTGTTCAGGGATTCTGTTTTACAGCAATTCTTTCTACCTGCTTCCGCCAAGCTTTCCCTTTCCCTGCACTGAACTGAACTGGCTTACCAGAAGGTCTTAAAAAGCTGCTTCAATTGATACCATGTGGGCTGGCAATACAAAGACCCATTATATTTCAGAAATTCCTCCAACGACATACTCATCAAGTTTGACTGAGGCTTGGCTCACACTCCAGAAACAACAGTTAGCTTGATCCTGGGCTCACACCACAGCTAATGGTGAGAGTCTCAGCATACAGTATAACATAATATACAGGCCTTATCCCTCATATGCACCTGGTAATACATCCGCGTATATCTCCCCTTGGTGAATGATAATGTCCACCTTTCACATAAACACAGAGCGAATACATCAGCATAAATATACAATAGAATGCATAACAGACAGACACAAGGCACATGGCAGTTTTCATAAAGCTACCTCGGCTTATCAGATCTACCTGTGGCTAACTTATTCAAAACAAGAAACAACCTGTTCACATAGGGGATGTCATGTGAATACTAATCACTTCAAAAGGCAAAATAAATGGGTAATGTGTAGTTTATGTTATATTGCTAGAGTGGAGAACATCCAGACTATCCATGGACAAAGGGGCTGAGGTGCCTAAAGGTTTCTGAATGAGTGAGATCAACACTGATTTGTTTCCTTAAATCACTTGATTCTCTCCTGATAGGGAGAAATGAACGCTTAATCAAGGGATCTGACTTTCTGACCATATTAATTAAATCATGTATATTACATCTACTGGACAGATGAATAGTAACACTAAACATAAGGGTCTATTAAAGAGTTTAAGCATGACTTCACATGGTTTTATTAATCAAATAAAATTGGAAGACAAAGTGCATTTTTCTCCTCAGAGAGAGAGAGAGAGAGAGAGAGAGAGAGAGAGAGAGAGAGAGAGAGAGAGAGAGAGAGAGAGAGAGAGAGAGAGAGAGAGAGAGAGAGAGAGAGAGAGAGAGAGAGAGAGAGAGAGAGAGAGAGAGAGAGGTCTGACTCATTAAGATGAGTAAGAGACTGATATGTAAGAGGGTGATGGAGCCGTTCACCCATGCTGCTCTGAGCACATAATCACCCAGCTTTAAACTTAACTAGAAAGGTGAAATGACCCTAAATACCCACAAGATGAATATTCAATATGCCTGCAGTGCTACAGACATCTGCAGCTACACACAAGGACTGTATGCGTCAGAGCTCCTCGCAGATTGATTCTTAACCCCGCCATGTACGTCAGACTCCAGACTCTGAAAAGCAATGCAGTGACATTGGAGAGAGATGCACACAGGCATACCTCCCTTCTGATTAGAAAAGACGACATGAAAAACACTCCCTCCACTCTGCTATGACTTCATTACAACACAATTTGTCCTGTGAATGGAGAGGAACAGAACAGGCAGATTGTAGGGTGCTGTAGAGCAAAGAGATAGGAGGAGGAGGAGGAGGAGGAGGAGGAGGAGGTGGTACAGACAGTTATCGTCATGAAGAGGAGAGAGGGGAGAGGGATAGACTGACAGATGGAGTGCAGGTGATTGGGGCTGGATTATTGGATCAGATAGACTGTGTGGTAGATAGAATCCAGACTATAGAGACAGAGAGAGAGAGCCAGTGATAAACCTTCACTCCTCTCGGTGCTAATCTGGTGTAAAGCCATGCGGTCCTCAGGGGTCGTCTCCTCCTCGGCCCAGTGGAGCTCCATTCCTCCCCACGTGACACTCCTCCACACAGCCCCAGAGGAAATAGTGCCATGGCCCCACTAACCTCAGGGGCTACTACTGCCAGTGTCTGATACTGTCACTAATCTTTAGATAATGACTCTCTAAGTCACTTCATTCTCTCCTAAGGAAGAAAGACTGGTGTTACTCTAGGACCTTTTGTTAGGGGAGTCCATCCCTAACACATTCAAACAAAAAAGGCCATAGACAACATTTAGTAACCTCTTTCCAAGGCACTATCCTACACTAAAATATATTATCTGTCTGCCGTATCTCTTCTTTGTGGGGCTATGTCTCAGGATAAGATGATAGTAAAACAGCATCTTTTAAATCTGTTATTGGTCATTTGTTTCAATAAGACAATCCATTCACAATAACTGCAGCGGCCACATTTGTCACTAAATAAATAGTAGCATGCTGAATGAGGGTGCAGTAAACTGTCATGTCAGCACTTTATGAAGTGAAGATCCCCTCGTTAAACAAGCTGAGGAGGAAACAGCAGCAGCTGTCTTCATGTATCCTACAATATGCAAATCGGAATCCAGAGGTATGCAGACCAGTAAAGACACGGTAA
This sequence comes from Coregonus clupeaformis, assembly GCF_020615455.1. Classification (NCBI taxonomy): domain Eukaryota; kingdom Metazoa; phylum Chordata; class Actinopteri; order Salmoniformes; family Salmonidae; genus Coregonus; species Coregonus clupeaformis. The sequence goes on from NC_059194.1 coordinate 34,522,973, forward strand.
CAAGGTATGGAAATACTGTAGAGCTCAGACCTAACTCTCTTTGGGCCACCCTGTTCTTTTTGACGGCCATATTGTAAAGCTCTTGACATTATTGAGCCCTTTGCCCTGACCACAGAGTTATCTAATACTTTCATTCCTGAGAGTTGAAGGCAAACACAACCTATACCGCCATTTTATGATAATTGTTCCAACAGGTCCAGCCTACCATCCCTTCATCCTGAAATAAAAGTGCAGGAAGAGCGAGAGAGAGGGCACAATATTTCTCTGTTACAGCCCTTATTTTTCATAGCCTCCTTTTGCTAGTTTTGAATGCTATCTAATTTATTAACCTAGAGCCTTCTCAAATAAAAACACAGATTGGCAATTATTCTCAGAGAAGGCTTGACTGTATTGTTTTATTGGCATTATTAGTGCACGCCTCGTTGGCAGCCAACACTTTTCTTTTTCCCTTTTGTTTTCCTCTCTTTTTCATGACCTTATTAAGTTGTGTGGCTTTCCGTTTGTTGGGTCGGGCCATGGCGAGGTACTAATAGCACTCAGCTGGCTGGCCTGGCACCACACACTGTGTGGAGAGCGATGTCGGAAACAGGAGAAGATGTTGTAGGGAAGGGGAGGGTAATGGCCACCACATGGGGTAAGTAAGGGGAGCTGCTGGGGAGGAAAGTGTGTGTCACTGGTGGGAGTCTGAGGCCCGGTCGGGGCCGACGTCGAAGCCAAGCAAACAAACACTCACTGGAGGAACATTGGATTCTTTACACTCGTCCTGGCAGAGGGAAACGGGCCACAGAGCGGTCCACCAAACATAACGAGGGAGTTTTTAAACAGCAGATCATTCACAGGGGATGAGGGGGTTTATTACATTTTAATACCATACATAATTCACTGGGTTACTAATGCTCAATATGGAATCTGACTGGCTGTGCGTCATCTAAACAGTATGTAGCTACAGAGCAGGGAAATCCTCCTGGTAATTATCATCACAGAAAAGCTTTATAGTGAAAAGGAAACATATTTTATATTCTTTGTAATCTGAATGCATTTCCATTAAACAACACCATTAATGAAGATGTGGTTAATTTATCATTACTAATTGTGAAAATAATTAGGCTACTTATGAAAATGATGTATTTATTATTATGGATAATCATTCATTTAAATATGATCTTTAAACTCCCAACCTGGCATATGAATGGTAATATATAAGAATAAACAGCTGAAAACAATTTTTAAGATTTACAAACATTTCTAAATTGAATACAGTCGGAGCAGTACGCTATAGTCCTATAGGTCTTAGTTTCTCATAAGGCTAATTTCTAAGAAGAAATTCCTCCTATATAAGTGACTGTCAAGGGAGGGACTATCAACTCCCAACATATAGGACACAGAGGACCACAATCTCACACCCAAACACAAACTCTACGTCTAGTAGACAGGCAGAGGGCTTCAAACTAAAATGCTCATGACGTTGGAGTCTGCATCACAATTGGGTGGACTCGAATGGTGGTGACCTATACTCAGTCACACACACACATACACACAAACACACACACATACACACTCACACAAACACACACACACACACACACACAAACACACACACAGACAAAAACACACACACACACACACACAAACAAAAACACACACACACACACACACAAACACACACAAACACACACACACACACACAAACACACACACAGCCGCTGATCCCTGATAACAAAGAATAACAACGGACAGCCACTTTATCAAGGGGAAGAAAGAAGACAAAAAGGAGATTAGAATTATGGGTGATCCCCTCCACCTTCCTCTGCACAGGGCCTGATAAATCCCACACAAAGTAGCCGGGGCCTGGGGGCCAGGGCAGGAGTCTGGGTGGACCTGCCTGCGTCACTCCCCTCTTCAGGACACCACCAAGAGCAAGCACTCACAAATTAATCAACAATTACCTCTGGGAAGGAAGGGTTCACCACCACGGCCTGCAGGCTCAAGCCATCTAGTTATTTGACATTCTCTCTTTATAGAGCTGGGAGAGGAGGAGAGGAGGAGTGCCATATCAAATGATATTATGTTTGCTAATATCTGTAAGGCATAATCCATGTGTTTCACTCTGTGTCTGTAATGTATCTGTAATATCCACAACAAATGCCCTGATTAAAATGTGGGCTATATATGGGTGGTGTCATTAAACCTAATGTATTACATCTGTAATTAGGCCCATTTTAATGTATGTCAATGTATATCAAAACATTGACTATTTAAGTAGCCTACTTTTAAATAAATCATTACAGTTGTCAGATTGATAGCTTCCTGCCCTTTCATCTGCAGTGTTTATGTACACATTACCCTCTGACCACAGAGCTACCAGGATTACACAGGGGTTAATACAAGGATTTATGGAAAATCTAGAGCACTAAGGGGGGGTCCAGAATTGAACCCTGTCTAATGCGAAATGATGAGGAACATGAAATAATAATACAAGAAGTATACAAAGCAAACAGATTTTGGACAGATATCAAAACAAGCAGATCTTCAACAGTCCGTGACATTTTCACAAATGTGAAAAACACAGCAGCAAGGACAACATGGCAATAACCGCGGATCAGATAACCATTTTCATAATGGAATCACTGGTTTTCATCCCAAATTTGATCTGTGGGGAACAAATATCAAATATGAATGAATAAAATAAATAAAATAATCTGCTGCCCTACGAAACCAATTCTAGTATTGTAACCTCCCTTTTTCAACTTTTTTTTTCTGTCCACACAAGCGTGAAAACAGCTCCAGACATTTTGGAAGAAAGTTATTTCAATTAGCATATGAGCATAAGCAGGAATTCTAACCATTTGCCTCACGATGAAAAATAAAAAAAGATAATACAATTTTGGAGCCTGGGCTGCATTAACTCTTCCCCGGTTTCCATGGTAACCCACTCCTGGACCAGACAGTGTGATGTGGAGGAGAGGCCCCCAAGGACACACGCTGGAGCTGCTACTGCCGAAGCCTCGCACACTCGCACACACAAAGCCAGGGCCAATTACCCTGCTCCCTGCAAGCCAAGGGTTAAGGCCGTCATGCCTGGACCAGAATGCAGATGAGCTTTCATCACGCTTCCTAGAGAGGAGGCCAAATACACAACCAATCAGCAACAATATGCCTAAAAAAATCCCAGAGATGTCAAAATAGTGAAGGCCGGAGAGGAGAGAGGGGACGGCATGTCATTACATGGCTGGTCTAGAGCCTTTAATCCCAGTCTAAAGTGGAAATGTTTGAAGATATCAGAGTGTGGTGTGAATTAACTCCTCTCCTCTACTCTCCAACCTCATAATGGCCCTTATTACAAGACATTACTGCAGTCACAGGCTGGCTAGCCAGTCTTTTAGCACTAGGAAAAAATCCACTGGTAATAACGGCAGAATAAACAAACTAAGAAAATGAAAATAAGGGGCTCAGAAATTTTGGAAATGTGAAAATAATTTGAGATGAAAAGAAAACAAGCTCTTGATTGTTGACTTTCCCGTCAGAACCTTTTAATCAAGAACGGCTCATAAAAGAAACAGACAAATTGTAAAAAATATATATATATATTTGTATGATTGCAGATAAAAAATCCCTATTGGCTCTGAGTCACAAAATCCCTCACGGTTTTGAAGAGGAAATCCTCCTTAATTACCAAGCCTTAGAGAGAGTCTCTTGAACAAAACCTTAAGTTCCTTTTCACTTGATCACCAGAACAGAATATACCGTTATCTTTTATATAAAAAAACACTAACATGATATGAAAATAATTACAGCATGAAAAGTTAAAACTACACACCAAACCACTCTCCAATAGACACAATTATTTATCTTTGATCTAATCATAATTAAATACAAAAATAAAGTCTATCAATAAACCACAAAAGAAAGAGCTATTATTTTCCCAATGTAGTGGATTGACCTGCTTTTTTCCTAATGTGTCCAGAGAATAACAACAACATCAAAGAGGTTGCTGGCACAGATAGGAAATGAGCATGAAAGAGAGATGTCATCATCACCGGGGTGGATAAGGAGCTCTATCTCCCAGTGTGCTTTCTCTTTGTTCGACTGGAGTTGTGCTGCTAGAGGACAAGGGAGGGTCTGTAGCGACTCTGTACCGGGTCACCTGTTAATCTGTCAGCCCGTGGTTTTAAAACGCGTCATATTCTGTGATGATGGCTAACTCCTGCACTCCAAAGCGATGCCTCTGGACCCCAGCAGCTGAGTGTCATTTCAGATCCATCAGAGGAGAGACATTAACACAGAGCTGGCTGAGTCATCAAGGTGACTCTTTGTCTCTGGGCCCATTAAAAGACTTGGACAGGGGCCAAAGAACAAGAGGAAATGACCAGACCCACCCAGCCAGGAGCCTCCGGCTGTGTGTTTGTGTGTGTGTCAGCGAACACACACGCACACACACACAACACACACCTGAACAAGCACAAACATGTACTGGCCGGGTTGCATTTTCTCCCCCCTATCTCTCTCTCTCTCTCTCTGTTTATCTCTCTGATGCTTGTTGATGCGATGTGCTGCACACTATTTATAGCGAGCAGGCCAACAGTCTTAACATTGTATTGAGCAGCTGCATATCTACCAGGAGCCGAATTAGATCGGGCAGAGGGAAAGCTCGGGCAGCCAGGCAGGGAGGCAGGGAGGCTAACAGAGCCAGCCCAGGCAGTACCACAGCTGCCCAGCCACCTGGATGGCAGGCCCCTCGTACAGACCCGGGTCATGGGCAGTGCAGCCTCACTGAGATCATGTGGTGTGACGCAGAAGATCCAGAGCCAGGCGCTGAGCTGACACTATAGTCCTGGAGGGAGAGAAGCTCTTCCCTGGAGGAATAGGCAGAGGCATGCTGGAGATAACAGCAGCAGCACAATGCAAAAATGTACAAATGAGCGTGGCAACATCTCTCTGAGCTGAGCTGATCGTCCTCTGTGATAGCGCTGCTACAGAGTTGAACACTCCCCTCCTGGCTACAAATGAAATGGCACAATTAAAGTGCTGATTAAATTAATGATGCTTACCATGCTTACACGTTGTTTGAGGTAGCTAATTAAGCTTCCACCTTGAAGTGGAAACTGAAGTGAAACTCAGACGGTCCGGACTTAAAACAACTGTAGGAGGAATGAGGATTTTATAACATTTTAGTGCCAGCGGTAGATAGAGCTGGATGCTGAAAAGAGGGATATGTTTCTCTCACATTTCAGGGAATGGCACATAATCATCACAAGCCTCATTCATCCACCCATTTAGCCCGAAAATATAATATGAATATTGTTTTAGTGTGGCGTCTTGGCATGCACATCTTGGGGTTGCATAGATGGAAGACACTTCCTGTGTTCTTTCTTTGAAATCACACCATCTCCTTGGCGACAGATAGCCCTAGTCGTAATCTGTTTGAAGATTAGCTTTCACAGATTAACACACCACACTGTGAGTGACAAAGGTTGTCCCTCTGCAATGCAGCCTCCTTCCCTACTCAGTATCCATGATGCTGTCTTCTGCTTTTGAAGACTATCTGTAGACTCCTTTTGAAAGGGGGCGCCTGTTACCATAAGGTCCTGCCAAGCAGGACTGTCCTTCGAATGACACTAGAAACATCACTTGCCCCTCTCCTACCACAAAAGCATCAATATGTAGCAATTAATTGGATCCTCCTCTTTACTATTTTCCCTGCTGTACATTACATTGGCATGCTAAAAAGCAAACGAGTTTAAGTGCATTCACAAAGAAACAAAGACATGAAACTAGAGGGACTTGTCAATTGATGAGGATGAGTCATTGGCATGGTAAAGATGAGATGATTCAGAATTACGCTCTGTTGTTGACGTTTTCACCTTGTTTCACACACTGATTACTGTATCGGTATGTGGATTGGATCTTGGAGGGAAGCCAAGCGAAAGAGGTCGTGGATTTATATACTAGATGGACTTAATCTCAGTCCCTGATTTTATTTTGTTTGTGGGGTTGGCGTAATCTGGTGATTTCAGAGCAGTGATGGCCATAAGCTCATGATGAACACTGATAATAAACAGCCTAAGCTTGTTTTTACTCTCCCGTCTCTCTCTCACAGGACAGACAAAGACAAAGGAATCTGCCCTGAGAGAGGAGTCACAGATGAAACATTAAAACGAAACAACAGGGGGGGGAACTCCACAGGGCCAGCTCTGTCAAATTCAATCATCCTCCACCCAACTGAATTGCTGCTCTGATAATCACGTTTAAGGATGCTTAGGGGTCCCCTTTCTAATTCAAGCCAACATGCTGAGGAGCAAATCTGTGGTTCCTCAGGAGCAATATCCTCCCGGACTATAAACCTGCTCTTCTGCCTCAGCCCTCAGCCACAAGCCCGCCAGCACTCAGCAGTCAACATACACAGTAATAAAAAACAGGGGCATCGTTGAAAGAAGAGGAGAGTAGCTCGCCTCCATAGATAAACACAGGTCCATCTGGTGCTCTTCCACCACGCCTCTTCTTCTCTCAAGATGAAACGGGTATATTCATTCTCTTTTACATGCTCTGGGTTTTAGATGGGGCTCCGTCCTGCTGTGCTAAAAACCACTAAATCACATAACGACTGGGAAGAACGAGAGCACATATAGTCTATATATTGGGGGAAATCTTTAAAGAGCGACTGAACGCACTGATTCCGCATGTGTTTCTCTGTTTCTCATTAAGAAAAACAAGATTTCATTCTTTGGGGTGTGGTTCGATGTGGCAGTTACTGATGATTGTCCCCGATGAGACACCATAGGAACAAAGCCAGTATCACGTCCTCAAAATAGTCAGAATGAATTTAGACGTTTTTGCCGAGGAGGTTTTCGTTGCGCAATTGTACATCTAGCTAAGGTGTATGGTGCAGTATTTCTCAAGTCAAATTTTTTGGGATGTGTTGTCTTATGTAAACCGTCCAATCCGATCAGCTGCGCTGCTGGGCAGTCTGTCTCTCTGTCTGCGTGTTCTGTGGTAGGATTGGATAGAGTGCAATCACCGCAGCTGTGTGAGCGGGCAAGTGAGCATTGTCGAAATCAAAACTCAACCCTCAAGTCATGACGAACTCACTTACAAAACTCAGTTTTGGACGAGACTGACTTTATGACCAAAATTATCCTATTTACATTTTGTTGCCAATTTTGACACTAGAATAAATGTTTCTGACTACTATCGATGCCACATAGGCTGATTAAAACAAGCGAAGTTCTTTATTGTCTACAATAAACATCAAATAAAGCATCAGACTTACTAGCAATAATATTTAATTGTCCGGCTTATGTGGGAAAAACTGAGCAGAGAGAAAGCGATAGAAACGTGATCTTTATTTCTACCTTATCCAAACTGTTTGATATTCCCTCCTTGGCTCTGTGTACTTCGCGTTATTTACAGACATTAATGGACATTTAAGGTTATGATAATATCCTTTGACAGGGGCAAACAAACCCATCTAAACCCTCTATTGCCTCTGTAATATCCTGCTCTGACAACAGCATGACTCTTAATGATGGTGAGTACTAAACAAAGCGGATAGGCCTGATTATATGTAGCATCAGACAGACAGCGAGACAGCACTCTCTTTCCTCTCCACTTCATCTCAACTCTTCACATGCGACGGCTTACTTATTAAAGCTCTCACTGTGTGTTAAATGTCTGGACCGGGGAGTGACGAGATCCCCACTGCTCCTAACAGCTCCAGTCACACACACTCACAGACTCACACTGAGAGAGGGAGAGACAAAGAGATGATGAGGAGGAGAGAACAACACAGCTTGACGAGGGAGATGAAGACCTTCTCTTGTGACAGGGACAAGCCCCCCTCAAAGTCACAACAATCAGTATCAATATTGCATCAATCATGGAAAATACATTTTAAGGCAAAATGGTAAAACGCTCTGGTGCCAGGTTTTAGGCTAGTGCCTTTGCCAACGGTAAGCTATCAAACCACACAAACAATTAATGGAGGACATAAAAAATGAAAATGAAAATAATGTTTATCCCCCCCTACTATTTTATCAGTGCAGTGTCAATGCTGTTTTATCCACCCTGAGACGAAGCAGAAGAGACAGAGCAGTGTCAGGCAGACAGGGTCCCCTCTCCTTTTTCTCTCATTCCCATGCATGTCAGATGAGCAGGCTCCAGAGACTGGCCACTCTCTCTCCTCACACACTTGTCTCTGTGTTTGGCCTAACAAAGAACCCCAGTCTCACCCCGCAGCGCTCCACAGCCCTCTGCTCTCTCTGCTCACTCCCTCACTGAGAGAGAACGTAATCAAGCACTCCACAAACACCCCCACAGCACAAGGTGTATCATTTTTTGCAGGCCATTTAGCACTAACAACCAGCCCCTCTCATATATGTCGTCACGCCAAATGGAGCAGAGACGAGGTAAAAAAGGAACCAACACCTTGCACCTCAAAACACCAGTCTGGTTGAGCCAGCTTCTCTCTTTTAGACACATCACCGCCCACTACAGTTAACAACATCTCTAAAACAAATGAGACACCCCCCACATCCACGCCAGGCAAACAAATTACACACACTAACCAGCCAATGACATTCTCCGACACCATCAGATAAGAGGGGCAGTGATCTGTGCAGGCATGTTGGGGCGCGTGCGGCACATGTTGGGTGCAAGGAAAGCTCCTCCACCTCTCAGAAAGGTCACGGAAGCCGCGGTGGTCAGACATGCTGGTGCGTTGTGGGTTTTTCCGCTCGATGGATTGCGCCTGCTGTCTCCCTCAAGACCCCTCTTGACTGGGGTCAGTGGCTCCATTCATGCGTCTGACCTTCCAATCGCTGTCTGTCAGAGACCACTGGATCCATCTCCCTGCTCCCCATTCAATACTAATTACATTTCTATACACTGCATATGACTACATTCATCCTGTACAAATACCCCGAGCGTACATGCATAGTTGGAGCCCATTGATTTTCCAATAAAATCAACATTATCAAAATAATAAAATTGCCTTTTAGTCTCCTCTGCCATTTCAGGCCGGCACAGCGGCGACCGATAGCTTGATGCCAAACGGTTGGAGAAGCACTGCATAATTTAGCAAAGCGGCGCCTTTGGTCAATTTGCCTCTGTTGTGTACATCGGTGTTATTCTCCTCTGTAAGTCTGTAAGCATGAAGATACTGAGGTAATACAGATACTTTACAAAAGACTGTTGCTGCCTCTAAACCAGACAACCTTCAAAGCCTAGATTGCGGTCCTTTATTGAGGAACAAAAAAGGTATTGAAATGTTGGAAATAGAGCTACAGTATGTGGCTTGGTTGGGTAAATGGCCTTCCTCTGGGATAGGGCAGACACAGAAAAGGTATGGAAATGTTTGAAAAGGAACTATGTGACTGGCTCTCTTGTTAATTTTCATCTAGAAAGAAAGCAAGCAATGTTTTAATTTGGCTCAAAACTTGGAGGTGACTGAGAACTCAAGGTAGCATACCGCCATTTCCATGTAAAAGAACCCATGATCACCAGCATGTGAAGTTCATAGGAGCACATGACATTTGGTGTCAAATGAAAGCTAAGAGTCTATGTTTTTTTTACATTAAGGCATATATACATTTTCCCACCATTTCCATCCTAAAATTAGGAATAAGCAAGGGCTTTAGTTTCTGGTCAAACAGATAGAAAAGCGGATGATGAAAAGTAGTTGAAATTTGGTCAGTCCAAACCAATGATAGACGTCTATGTTTCACAAGTTTGGACAGCACATTACAGTACAGTAAAAAAATTTTTAGTAAAGTATACTGTAGGTCAGTACAGTACTGTTATGTACAGTAGAGCACACTACAGTATAATTGAACTGTACTCTAATGTACTGAACTCTACTCTACTCTAAAATGTTCAGTAGAAATTGTTTTAAGTTGTTTGGCATACATTTTAAGGTGAAAAATCATAGTCTCAGCGTCATTCTCTTACAGTTTTTTCCAACTGCTTACACACAAAATATTTTCATGTCACACGATTTTTGAAACCTCTCACTCAAAGTGCAAAACTACACACAAAATCTCCAAAACCATAAGCTATTTCTCAGCCTTTGACTCAGTTGTCAATTGCATAAAACACTTTTTTCAAAACACTACACACAATTCTCTACCTAAAACACAAAAATCTAACAGGAAGTGACTTGCTTTCCTTTTCCAAACACAACCAATCAAAATGCTACACTTATTCACCAGGTCAAACACACTCTCCTCACATGTTCAAACACTAATTGCTTAACTGATCACTAACCAATCACTGCTTTACTGTAGTATAGGACTGTTTTGAACAATGGATGCCAACAATGGACAGAGAGCAAGAGGAGTAGGAGGGAGAGGCAGGGGACAACAACGAGGACAAATTCAAAGACGAATAGTTGGAAGAGGAGGAGGAAGAGGAAGAGGAAGAAGAGGACGAGGGCAAAGAAGAGAAGGAAGGAGAGCCATCTCTGATGAGATTAGGGCAACACTTGTTGATCATGTGATCAACCACGGTTTGACCATGAGAGAGGCTGGACTGAGAGTCCAGCCCAACTTGAGTCGATTTACAGTGGCGTCCATAATTCGAACCTTCAGAAATGAGAACAGGTATGCAACTATCTAATGACTATTTTAGCATTACAGTAATGTACTGTAAAATACGTATGACTGCATAGTATTACATAAACATTTGTAACTCTAAGCCATCCATTTACTGCACTGCATTGAATGAATGAGGTTGGTTATAATGCTGTACTACATTTTTGTGTACATTGTTTACAGTTCCTATGCTGAACACATACTGTGTTTGAATTTTGTACAGAGTGGAAAGGCAAAGACATCATGGAGGACGAGGACGCTTGTTTACAGATGTACAGGAGACTGCAATTATAAATATGGTTTTGGCCAACAATGCAATTAGGATTTGAGAGATAAGAGAGCATATCTTGAATAATGACACCATATTTACAGTTTTTTCCGACTGCTTACACACAAAATCTTTTCATGTCACACGATTTTTGAAACCTCTCACTCAAAGTGCAAAACTACACACCAAATCTCCAAAACCATAAGCTATTTCTCAGCCTTTGACTCAGTTGTCAATTGCATAAAACACTTTTTTCAAAACACTACACACAATTCTCTACCTAAAACACAAAAATCTAACAGGAAGTGACTTGCTTTCCTTTTCCAAACACAACCATTCAAAATGCTACACTTATTCACCAGGTCACACACACACTCTTCACATGTGCAAACACTAATTGCTTAACTGATCACTAACCAATCACTGCTTTACTGTAGTATAGGCCTATAAATAGGTCAAAGGTCAGATTACCTGTTTTGAACAATGGATGCCAACAATGGACAGAGAGCAAGAGGAGTAGGAGGGAGAGGCAGGGGACAACAACGAGGACAAATTCAAAGACGAAGTGTTGGAAGAGGAGGAGGAGGAGGAAGAGGAAAATGAAGAGGAAGAGGAAGAGGAAGAAGAGGACGAGGGCAAAGAAGAGAAGGAAGGAGATTTATTTATGTGGATGAGGTTGGCTTCAACCTCACCAAAACCAGGCGCCGCTGAAGAAATGTAAAAGGACAGAGGGCAATTACCAATGTCCCTGGACAGCGTGGGGGTAATATAACTATGTGTGCTGCCATCACTCAAAACGGGGTCCTCCATCACAATGCCACACTGGGTCCGTACAAGACCGGCCATAGGCTCACTTTTCTGGATGCAATTTACACAATGCTTGTCCCTGATCCAGATCAGGAGCCTGCTGGATTTGTGGTTATATGGGACAATGTTAGTTTTCACCGGGCTGTTCTGGTCCAAAACTGGTTTGCCACCCATCCACAATTTGTAGTTTTGTACCTACCCTCATATTCACCTTTTCTAAATCCCATAGAGGAATTCTTCTCAGCCTGGCGCTGGAAAGTGTATGATTGCCAACCCTATGCCCGCATGCCGCTTCTCCAGGCAATGGAGGACGCATGTGGGGACATAGAGGTTGCCTCTGTCCAAGGTTGGATACGCCATGCTAGGGAGATACTTCCCTCGATGTTTGGCAAGAGAAAACTTATCTTGTGATGTGGACAAAGTATTGTGGCCAGACCCAGCCCGGAGAAGAGATGAAGCGTAGCTTAGCACTGGTGACTGCCCACCCCCCTACCAATTCCTGGACTGCCCCCGGGACCCCACACACACAATTGTGTTCTTTACTGTATTCTAAAGAATATACTTTTGGTTTACATATGTTTATGGTTTTGTTGTGTGCTACTGTATACAACAGTAATGTTTGGCCTAATAAATATTTTCTGTTTCTACATTGCATTGGTGTTTACAGTATACTTGTTACCCCTCTCAGCAGATTACTTTCACTGTAGAACATTGTATTGAAATGTAGATATAAGCCTATGAAAGACCAAAGAGCTTTAGATTTAGAACAACAGTGTTTACATGGTATATCCAAAAATGTACTATTATGAAAGAAGTGTTTGCCATTTGATGCAAATGCTTCATTCTGACATGTGTTTACGGCATTTTGAATGCAGTGTTACATTTTGAAGGAGATGTGAGGCATTTTGCATTTTGTGTGTGCAGTTTTGGGAATTGTGTGTAGAGTTTTGAAAAAAGGAGACATAGTTTTGAAAACGTGTGTAAGCAGTTGGAAAAAACTGTAACAACATCAATGCTGTAAGCCTGTCGACCATACAACGCATCCTCCAATGGCACCAAGTGACGATGAAACAACTTTACAAGGTGCCATTTGAGAGAAACTCTGACAGAGTCAAGAATCTGCGAAATACGGGGTCCTCCATCACAATGCCATACTGGGTCCGTACAACACCGGCCATATGCTCACTTTTCTGGATGCAATTTACACAATGCTTGTCCCTGATCCAGATCAGGAGCCTGCTAGATTTGTGATTATATGGGACAATGTTAGTTTTCACCGGGCTGTTCTGGTCCAAAACTGGTTTGCCACCCATCCACAATTTGTAGTTTTGTACCTACCCCCATATTCACCTTTTCTAAATCCCATAGAGGAATTCTTCTCAGCCTGGCGCTGGAAAGTGTATGATCGCCAACCCTATGCCCGCATGCTGCTTCTCCAGGCAATGGAGGACGCATGTGGGGACATAGAGGTTGCCTCTGTCCAAGGTTGGATACGCCATGCTAGGAGATACTTCCCTCGATGTTTGGCAAGAGAAAACGTATCTTGTGATGTGGACGAAGTATTGTGGCCAGACCCAGCCCGGAGAAGAGATGAAGCGTAGCTTAGCACTAGTGACTGCCCCCCCCTACCAATTCCTGGACTGCCCCCCCGGGACCCCACACACACAATTGTGTTCTTTACTGTATTCTAAAGAATATACTTTTGGTTTACATATGTTTATGGTTTTGTTGTATGCTACTGTATACAACAGTAATGTTTGGCCTAATAAATATTTTCTGTTTCTACATTGCATTGGTGTTTACAGTGTATTTGTTACCCCTCTCAGTAGATTACTTTTACTGTAGAACATTGTATTGAAATGTAGATATAAGGCTATGAAAGACCAAAGAGCTTTAGATTTAGAACAACAGTGTTTACATGGTATATCCAAAAATTTACTATTATGAAATAAGTGTATGCCATTTAATGCAAATGCTTCATTCTGACATGTGTTTATGGCATTTTGAATGCAGTGTTACATTTTGAAGAAGATGTGAGGCATTTTGCATTTTGTGTGTGCAGTTTTGGGAATTGTGTGTAGAGTTTTGAAAAAAGGAGACATCGTTTTGAAAACGTGTGTAAGCAGTTGGAAAAAACTGTAAAATGGAATTGCCCATACTCTTGAATGCTATACAGCCGAAAATGTAATCTTATGATAAAATAATTAATCCATTCATAAACTGTTCATAGGTTAAACTGCCTCCCAAACTGGTCTCTCCAACATGTTAAGGCAACAATGTGGGGCTGAAGAGGAGGCCAGTAGAGGGGTGTTGATGTATTTGTATGGTGCGGTGTGTGTGTGTGTGTGTGTGTGTGTGTGTGTGTGTGTGTGTGTGTGTGTGTGTGTGTGTGTGTGTGTGTGTATGTGTGAATGTGTGTGTGTGTATGTGTATGTGTGTGTGTGTGTGTGTGTGTGTGTGTAAATATATATATGTGTGTGTGTGTGTGTGTGTGTGTGTGTGTATGTGTGTGTGTGTGTGTGTGTGTGTGTGTGTGTGTGTGTGTGTGTGTGTGTGTGTGTGTGTGTGTGTGTGTGTGTGTGTGTGTGTGTGTGTGTGTGTGTGTGTGTGTGTGTGTGTGTGTGTGCGTTTATACTAGCAAGGGAGCCAGTGCAAGCCCCCCCTGGTAGCCAGAGGTGCAGTGGTGTGAGACCGCAGGCTGCCATGGCCGTGCCCATGCCTGCCAGCCCCCTATTATCTGCAGTCACAGAGCCACCAGAGCCACCAGGATGCGACCTGGAACTACGCCACAGAGGGGACTGGGAAGAGACTCGCTCCCAGAAACCTGGATGAGGGGGAGCTGTGACACACACCGGCCCAAAACACACAGACCCAACCAATCCTATCACTTTACTAAGCTTCTAAACACAGCTTCCACCAAACAGCACACACATACTGCCAATGGTGTAGATAGGAAGGGACATCATGGAATAATTATAATTATAATGATGGGAATATGATAATAATGTTTATCCCAAAATATCATTAAATAATCTGTTTTGCTATAAATGTATGATTAAAAAAATAATCTCTCTTGTAGTAACCAATTAAGATGCTGGTGGTTAGCTATAGCTCAGACAGCCAATGAATACCTAATGACTTGAGACAAGTCTAATGTTTCTGCTATCACAGCCTGGGATCAGTAACAATATGGAATTGATGTGTTCAACTACACTAACCGCCATCCTAGTGAAGTTAATTCAATATAAGAAATCACACTTGACCAGGGCACCCAGAGAGTCCTAATCCATGAACGATGCCGTTATTGCCAAAACCACTCTGCTGCGGCCCCAGTTAACTGGTTGTCTGTCTGTTTGTTAGGAGAGGCAGCAGAGAGGCAGTAGCCATTCCTTTGTTCTAATTGATTTCCCGGTTACTGGATTCTTAGTCAGGATCTGCAAAAGCCGGCTGTGTCTAATCTGACCGTAATGAAACTGAACAATGTTAATTGGGAGCACAAACCTGCTCTCAGCCAATCAATGAGCACAGAGCGGCTGGGTCATTGTCCCAAAACACTCGCTGCTTCCTGTGTGCCACGGACACTTCCTGTAAAGATTTCTCATGCTGCCAGACCAGAAATGCCTTTCTCCTCTGCTTTTCATTGACCCAGTCAATGCTTTTCTCTGTTTCTCTTTTCTCTGCGTTCATAAAAGTGATTTCTCTGTATCAAGCCAACTGAGGACAGACTTGGTGTCAAACAAAGTGTGCTATCGCTAATGTTAGTGTACGTTTGTAGCATGTTGACTTGACCTATTCTGGACAGGTCACACAGCAAAAGGAGCATTTATACACTATTTATACAAAAGTATGTGGACACCCCTTCAAATGAGTGGATTCAGTTATTTCAGCCACACCCGTTGCTGACAGGTGTATAAAATCGAGCACACAGCCATGCAATCTCCATAGACAAACATTGGCAGTAGAATGGCCTTACTGAAGAGCTCGTCATAGGATCCAAGCTTTCCAACAAGTCAGTTCGTCAAATTTCAGCCCTGCTAGAGCTGTCCCGGTCAACTGTAAGTGCTGTTATTGTAAAGTGGAAACGTCTAGGAGCAACAACGGCTCAGCCGCGAAGGGGTAGGCCACACAAGCTCACAGAACGGGACCGGCGAGTGCTGAAGCACGTAGCGCATAAAAATCACCTGTCCTCGGTTGCAACACTCACTACTGAGTTCCAAGATGTCTCTTGAAGCAACGTCAGCACAAGAACAGTTCGTTGGGAGCTTCATGAAATGGGTTTCCATTGCCGAGCAGCCGCACACAAGCCTAAGATCACCATGCGCAATGCCAAGCGTCGGCTGGAGTGGTATAAAGCTCGCCGCCATTGGACTCAGGAGCAGTGGAAACGTGTTCTCTGGAGTGATGAATAACGCTTCACCATCTGGCAGTCCGACAGATGAATCTGGGTTTGGCGGATTCAAGGAGAACGGTGTGGAAAAACTTGACTGGCCTGCACAGAGCCCTGACCTCAACCCCATCGAACACCTTTGGGATTAATTGGAACACCGACTGCGAGACAGGCCTAATCACCCAACATCAATGCCCGACCTCACTAATGCTGTTGTGGTTGAATGAAGCAAGTCCCCGCATCAATGTTACACCATCTAGTGGAAAGCCTTCCCAGAAGAATGGAGGCTGTTATAGCAGCAAATGGGGGACCAACTCCATATTAATGCCCATGATTTTGGAATGAGATGTTCAACAAGCAGGTGTCCACATACTTTTGGTTGTGTAGTGTATGTGGTCATACGGCGTTTGTCTAGCTTCCGTCGGGACTTCCTAGCGTTATGTGGGGCCACCGTTGTCTCCCAAGCAGCTGTGGGAAGCAGCAACAGACGTAAGACATCACAACTGCATTACCCACAAAGCCTCCTAGAAACCATTCCCCTGTCAACTCCCCAGACGTCCACTGGAGAGAAGCTTTTCCTCTTTAATTAAAGTCGTTTGAAATTAGTCACAGTCCGTCAGCAAACAAGAGCGACAGAGAGCTGCAGGCATTCCAGGGTGTCTATAATCTGGGAGTCAAAGCCTCCACAATACCAAGAACAGCCAGAAGAACACATCCCACTCTCCATCCCCAGCAAGAAAAAAAGAGAGAGTTTAGAAAACTTCAAATCAATTCAAGGTTAGCAGAGGGATCTTCTTGATTTTGTGTCAGGAAAATTGTCTCTTAAGGCACATGAAAACGGGATTTGGAGGTAATAAGATTTATGAATTGTATAGGCCATTTGCTTTTTTTTTTTAAGGTCTCTCTCAGAGAGAAAGACAAAGAGAGACAGAGAGAGAGCATTCTGGAGCCAGTGTGTGAGGAAGGTAATTCTAAGATACATTATTATGAACACCACCAGTCTTTTTTGCACCTAACTGCTTTTGATAACAAATGAATTAATGGAAGGAGAGAAAGAGAGAGAGATAAAGGTAAAAAGAGATAGAGAAGGAGAGGGGGAGAGCGAGTTGAGTATGGAGAGACGGTGGCATATTATGGCTTAATGGATGCAGAATAATGGTAATTTCACTATTCTCTCCAGTGGCTCGGACTGTGCTAATGGCTTCATTAACACTCACACACTCTGGCGGGCAATAGAGGACAATGTCACATCCATCTTAGTCACATCACAATAAAACTGGTTAACTACAACTCTGCTGTATGTCCGGCTCGGGAGGAAGACAGAAATTACAGCAGAGATGAATAGCAAAATATCAATGAGGGTGTGGCCACAAACACGCACTAAACACTTCCTCTGGTCTAGTCGACTAGCAGGCCACTCCACAAAAAAATTCAAATTGATTTCTAACAGGTATGTTGTTCACACTTAGAGTAATCCGTCAATGCCATGAGATCTGTGAAAAGGCATGCTGGGAAAACAGAAACGTGCCATAAATCACCAACGCCAGGCCCCCGTGGCGTGGCCATCACTTCTCAATTGATGACGTTTTTCTCCTGCCATTTGCTTGTTGACTTCCCTCCCAGCTGGGTCTCTCTCAGTCTCCACAGCCACACAGGCCTTTTAGCTAGAAATCCCTGCGGCACTTTTTCACTAAAAGGTTTGATTTTCCACACAGGGAGGAATCCCACTACGCTCAGATAATGTGAAGAGCTTCGGGGAATTCAACAAGAGCTTCAAGGAAAAGACAAATAATAAAGAAGTACTAATGTGATGCTAATGTCTGCCTCTTTACTGTGAAAACATTGCTGTGAGCCAGAGGAACAGAATTACAGCAGCGGTGCTGAAATAAAAAAGCAAATATATTCATGCCAAGGTGTTAATTTGTCAACCTTGACACCACCCTTACGTTCAGACATACTGCACAGCAAAAGGTACAGCTGACGTACTGTAGCTAACAGTTAGACAGGAGAGTAAATTAGACCAGCCACTGCTATAGGCCTACAGTATGTACCTTGCAGCCCAGCCATAACACCACCACATCATCAACAGTTAATCTGTCCCCTTGACTAAGGCATGCCTAAAAACATTAGCCTTGATGATAACGTTAGTGGTCTGGGAGGTCCACACACACTTCACACGCTAGCCCGTCATCCTGTGTCAACTTGGATGCATCTGTAATGCTTGAGGGGACAAAGGAGAAGAGGAAAATGCAATAGAAAGTTCAGAAGATTAGGCTATATGGCATAAAAGACCAACATCACCTGCCTAGAGCGTTGCATGTCAATGAAGGCTTTGGCTTATATTCTTCTATGTTTATTCCGTATTTCAGTTCATGACAACAATGGATGTGTCACAAACACTTCCATTATAAAGAGGCTAGGCTGTGATTCATTGCTGTTTATTTATGCATGAATATGTATTACAAAACCATGGCAGCCTGTGACATTTCTCTACCTTGGAGTGAATGTGTGGCAGCGACGGCTGCTAACTATGCCGACACAAAGGAACACAGCGTTTGAAGTTTGAGAGAAATAACAGACCATTCTATGAATATCTCACGTATTGCACACACTATTCCAGGTTTGACAGCTCTGAAGCACAGGGATCTATAATGGCAAAAGTAATAGCTCTATTCTGCTGAATTCATCACAGTGATTCAATTCAAGGGCAATTGGAAATACTTTATCAAAGGGGAGCTATGTGAAAAGTCCACAGCATAGTGTTATTCTCCTCCAGCAACTAACCTTGTAGAATCACCTAAGTCTTCCTAGCATGAGATGTGTTTTCTTTGGGGTTTTTAGTGTGTTGAGGAGTGTTCCTAAACTAAACTAAACTAACTGCCTGACTTAACTGGGGTTTTACCCAGATCCCCATTCTCTCCACTGTGATATTAGGAAAATAACTCCCAAAAGAGCATAAAAGCTGCAATGACATTATCCAGAGAAAAGTGTTTCATCTGACAATGGGCAAATAACAGAGGACTAATATGAATGACAAAAGTATTAGCAGTCTACTTTGATAGCTTATGTTTAATGGCATTGTAATATCCATAAAATCTATTGTCCAAAATTGTGTGTAATTCCCAAGATAATCCATTGAATAGGCATATCAAATGTTTTGAAGCAAAATACATTGTGATAATCACGTAACAGGCAAATTACTTACTATTACAATTTCAAATACCAATTGAGTGCAATAAGCTATTTCATATTTTACATAATAACAAAAGTAGAAATGCATTGTCCCATGGTTTGTACAGTGCCTTGCAAAAGTATTCAACCCACTTGGCATTTTTCCTATTTTGTTGCATTACAATCTGTAATTTAAATGGATTTTTATTTGGATTTCATGTAATGGGCATACACAAAATAGTCCAAATTGGCCTTCGTCAGGGAGTCCTTATAAGCTTGACTCCCTGACAAAGACCATGCAGCCGAAACACGTCAGATTTTTTTTAAACCTTGTTTCTATTGAACATGCCATACTAATAAAGGCATTTTAATTATATGAAGAGTGCCTTGGTCCTCCTTTCTTTTTGATGACCAATTCACCCCTTTTACCAAGACCACCTTCTGTCTACCAACATTTACTACTGTGTACCTTAGTAGCGCTACCCTTCCTCCTCTTTCTACTAGAAAAAAATTACTTATTTCAAAAAATTCAACAAAATAAATAGCGGAAAAGTGGTGCGTGCATATGTATTCACCTCCTTTACTATGAAAAACCTATATAAGATCTGGTGCAACCAATTACCTTCAGAAGTCACATAATTAGTTAAATAAAGTCCACCTGTGTGCAATCTAAGTGTCACATGATCTGTCACATGATCTCAGTATATATACACCTGTTCTGAAAGGCCCCAGAGTCTGCAACACCACTAAGCAATGGGCACCACCAAGCAAGCGGCACCATGAAGACCAAGGAGCTCTCCAAACAGGTCAGGGACAAGGTTGTGGAGAAGTACAGATCAGGGTTGGGTTATAAAAAAATATCAGAAACTTTGAACATCCCATGGAGCACCATTAAATTCTTTATCATTTTTTTAAAGAATATGGCACCACAACAAACTTGCCAAGAGAGGGCCGCCCACCGAAACTCATGGACCAGGCAAGGAGGGCATTAATTAAAGAGGCAACAAAGAGACCAAAGATAACCCTGAAGGAGCTGCATAGCTCCACAGCGGAGATTTGAGTATCTGTCCATAGGACCACTTTAAGCCATACACTCCACAGAGCTGGGCTTTTACGGAAGAGTGGCCAGAAAAAAGCCATTGCTTAAAGAAAAATTGAAGCAAACACGTTTGGTGTTCACCAAAAGGCATGTGGGAGACTCCCCAAATATATGGAAGAAGGTACTCTGGTCAGATGAGACTAAAATTGAGCTTTTTGGCCATCAAGGAAAACGCTATATCTGGTGCAAACCCAACACCTCTCATCACCCCGAGAACACTATCCCCACAGTGAACCATGGTGGTGGCAGCATCATGCTGTGGGGATGTTTGGCAGGGACTGGGAAACTGGTCAGAATTGAATGATAGATGGCGCTAAATACAGGGAAATTCTTGAGGGAAACCTGTTTCAGTCTTCCAGAGATTTACATTGACATTTTAGTCATTTAGCAGACGCGCCAGAGCGACTTTACAGTTAGTGAGTGCATATATTTTTGATTTTTTTCATACTGGCCCCCCTTGGGAATCGAACTCACAACCCTGGCATTGCAAGCGCCATGCTCTACCAACTGAGCTTTACGGGGCCACATTTTACAGATTGGGACCGAGGTTCACCCTCCAGCAGGACAATGACCCTAAGCATACTGCTATAGCAACACTCGAGTGGTTTAAGGGGAAACATTTCAATGTCTTGGAATGGCCTAGTCAAAGCCCATACTTCAATCCAATTGAGAATATGTGATATGACTTAAAGATTGCTGTACAGCAGCGGAACCCATCCAACTTGAAGGAGCTGGAGCAGTTTTGCCTTGAAGAATGGGCAAAAATCCCAGTGGCTAGATGTGCCAAGCTTATAGAGACATACCACAAGAGACTTGCAGCTGTAATTTCTGCAAAAGGTAGCTCTACAAAGTATTGACAAAGTATTGACTTTGCATCTTCAAAGTGGTAGGCATGTTGTGTAAATCAAATGATACAACCCCCCCAAAAAAATCAATTTTAATTGCAGGCTGTAAGGCAACAAAATAGGAAAAATGCCAAGGGGGATGAATACTTACTCTACCATTGCATTTGTTTTAAGTGAGTCTCAGTCTCAAACCTCAACCTAGCCAGAGTGGCTCCCATCAAAATGTCCCAATCACCAGGTTACTGTATATCTCATCTACAGATAACAGCAACCTGTTCCTCCCCAAGCTATTCCCTTTGTTGCTCACTACACTTAACAACACAGGGACTTTAAAAGAGCAGATAGCTCTCTATTCAAGGCATTTTGGATGTTATTCTTCACTTTATCCATTTTTTGTGGTAAGGCAGATGTGCATTGTGGAGTGATCTTTATCAGACAG
Source organism: Coregonus clupeaformis (assembly GCF_020615455.1). Taxonomy (NCBI): domain Eukaryota; kingdom Metazoa; phylum Chordata; class Actinopteri; order Salmoniformes; family Salmonidae; genus Coregonus; species Coregonus clupeaformis. The sequence goes on from NC_059194.1 coordinate 34,544,572, forward strand.
TAAAAGCCACTGGGACTGTCATTTCCCTGGTCTGCACTGCACTGGGCTGTTCTGAAGATGACAGTAATGTCACACAGCAGCCTTTTCTGCCACAAACACTAGTCTAGTGACAGCAAATAGGTACATCTGCTTTTCTTCTCACTGCTTTTATGTGTGTGCTGAGTGCAATGTACTCTGGCACAACACAACAACAATGCATAGGGGCAGAAGCGTCACGCCCATAGGGGGCACAAGGGCACGTTCCCCCTAAGATTTGTCCTGTAAAAAAATACAAATAATGTTTATCTAGCCCAGATAGGTTCCCAATCTCCCATCCGAATAATTAGCTACCAAGAAGCCATTTTAGGCTATCAGTCAAGTTAGAGTATGATGTTCTAACTATTCTATCTGGCATGACTGCTGGCAAGGTTGGTAGAAAAGCAAGCAATAACTAAATGTACTGAATAAGACTCACATTCCTTTCGATCTTTTACCCAGATTTTAGCAGAAAAGCATATTTAGTTTATTTGAAAGAAGAACCACCAGTCTGGAGGATACAGACAGCTCAAGAGGTATGCTTAGATATGCAGAAAAATACATAGAATTAAGCATAATGATTGTGGCTCTAGATTGCAGGAAAAGGCTGTTTCAGCCTCACATACTTTTTGCCCCATCAGGTTTTTGGGGTGCATGGGAAATATTGAAAATACTGCGTAACACACAATTACATTACAACACTGAATAAACCGTACCTGAACAGAGAATTAATAGCATTGGTACTGAATAGTAGCATTGACAAAAGGGAACACAACACAAATTATACACCTTGGTAAAATGGTACACATAATTATAATTAAGACAGACTGAGCACTAGGTAAATAAAGGGTGATTTGAGGGGCCTAGGTAAAAGTGGAAAGCCTGGTGATGTGTCTCCTGCTGCCAAGGTGTTTGGCATGCAGAGCTTTAGCAGTTCTCAGTGCTCCTCTGTCTGTCTCCCCAAACAAACAAGGTGTGATTCATTCACAGGCAGCCAGACACCAGGCTTCCTTTGTGCTCTCTGCCGGAGTGGAGAGGAGGGCCTGCAAATATATTCCACTAGCTACCTCTCCCTTTTTCTACAGTGATGAGGAGGATGGGGGGAGGAAGTTGCTTGCATTCAGTGTGTGTGAATACTCTACGATCATAAACTGTACTAGCTCATTCATGATTAAGAACATCAATTGTAGATTAATAATATTATATTGTATTGTATTGTGTTGCACCCTATAAAGGCAAAGCAGCTGTGTGATGACATAGCCTAGAGGGAGTTGACATACAGTATTAGTAAACCTGTGTTCTATACAGCTCATTACATTGTACATGTTAGTCGGTCACTTATCCCACATGTCAATTGCGAGCCTATTCAGATCAGCTTCTGAAAGCAAACAGTGAAATAATGTCACAACAAGCTCAGTTCTCTGGCAGAGGAGACAAATACCTTTGCTTATTCCAAATTTCCATGAATATTATGTTCTCTTGAAAGAATTTGCAATTTCCTTTGGCTTACACTGGACCAATCATGAAAGGTCATCCTAAAACAAACTGATTTACCATGAGAGAAAAAAAGATCTCGACCGTTCCTCGCCTGGCTCCACTGAATCATCTTATTTGTCATACACTGCTTTCAATGGAGGCACTGACCTTTGAAGTTGGAAAGTAAATTGCTCAGTGGCAGAAAGGCATGCTATTAACTCAGAGATACTCAAGCTACAGCCGACCAATCAGGTGACGATACAATACGGCAGCCTTGACGAGGACCCCCGCTCAAATGTATTTGCTCGTAGATTTCAATTATTTTCACCAGGCAAATATTTGTAGCTTGTTTAATTCAATTATTGCTTAAATGGTTATCTCAGAAGTGGGTTTATTCCACCAAGTTAATACAACCTTGGCGGCTGATGAGAGAAAATTGTCAGAGCTGTTAGTTTCATTACTGCTTTGCTCTAATGAACCTGTTTAACTTCTCTAACACTTACTGTTCTGAGAACTGTTCAAATGTTCTCCGCTTTGGTGGTAAAGGCTTAATAACAACAGAATGAATGAAGGGTAAACTAAATATATGAAAGTCCACGGGGACATCAGAAGCCGATGCAAACAGAGAAAATACAGGACGTAATAAAGCAGCATTTCTCCCCAAAGAACACCTAGTGCATAAAAGGCACTCAAATTTTCACACAAGATCTATCAGCTGGAATTCAATAAAACTCAATTCCCAGAGTTGGTAGAGCTTTCCCCTAAGCAGGGCTTGATGTAATAGGCTACATAGTCCTTATCAAAGAAGAACATAGTTCAGAGAAAGTAACATGATGATGAACTAAGTATTAAAACATTGTAACAGATTAGAAGGAGGTTGATTCTCCACAAGTGTATTGAATATTTAAAAACCAGTCTGTCCATTTAAGCGTGCAGAGTCTTAACTCTTCTTCCCCCTTCACATGGCCTCCTCCACATCCACATCCACAACGGTCTCTCCTCTCTGCTCACATGGTGGTGTGAGAACAGTTTCAAGCCTCCAATTTACCTCCATTTTGCCATCACTACAGTCCTTATTAATTAGTGCACTAATTAGTGCAGAGTTATTAACTGTAGCGGGTGCTAGAAGGAGTGCCTGCCAGCCAGCCAGGATCTTAGATGGATCGGGCTAGCTGCTAGTGAAGGACTGGAAGTCGGGGTCTTATCCGCCTGAGCCTAGTCTTAGGGAATGCCCTCTCCTCCCCTCCAACACTGTACTGAGGAACTAGTGGAGGACTGAGTAAGGCCTGATAGACTGTGACAGACAGGTGTGATGACGAAGTGACCACCCATACCACAAGGTCAAGGGTGGGTGAAGGTAGGCACATGCTTTCTGATTGCATGATGCAGAGGTGCACGTAGTAGGGTGGAAGTGTGTGGGGTGTGGGGTGTTCTGATCCTATAGTTCTGTAGTAGGCGTTATATGGGTACTCTCATCCTCTACATCACAGGTGGCTACTGGATAGTCGAGGATAATTATTTGTATACAATTCCTCCTCTACAGTGTTGTACTTATCTTCAATCATTTTCACTCTCCATCACAGAAATATACACTTTCCAACACCACCACAGGCTATTTACACCCAGCCAAGGACAAAAGAGAAATCCTTCGATTGAGACAAACATCAAATACTGACCCCCCTCTGACCTCTCCCCTCTGCCAGCTTCAGTCCAGCTCTTGGCCGAGGCCAGGTGGATATTAGTGAGGTGAGGTCTCCCAGCTCTGACAGGAATAGCTGCTCCAGATGAACTTGTTAATTGCACACTAGACTGGAGGGTGGAAGGGCCGTGCTACCCTCACCTTTAGTCTCCACAGCGCATGATCACTGAGAGGCTCTGCTTTATCATTCCACAGCACTCGCTGCTCGTTGGCAGATGGCAGAGCGAGTCCCCGAGGCAGTGGACTTGGCAGGCGGAGCCAGGATGCCAACTACTGCGAGCCTGCGCCCGTGTCACGGTGACGGAGCGTAGAGGAGGTGGACGGGCAGAGAGATGCCACCAGGCCGCCTGGCATGGCCGTCTCTTCACGCCGGGCACAAATGAGATTGGCATTGAGAGAGGCTCCTCAGGTGCCCTTTATAATATGTGGCCCCCCAGCTGTGGTCTGTGCACCTGGGCGGAATGTGGTGGGTCTGCTGCAAACCTTGAGAAAACAAAATCCCTGTGACTAAACTGCAGAAAAGGGACTGCAAGGCACAGCTTACAAAAATGGGGAGAAATTCTGCAAACAGATTTTGACCAAACTAAACAAATATAAATGTAGAACTGAGACCGGGCTATATTTCCACCCATCTAAAAACATCCACAGAAAGCCCACTGTTTCATACAACAGCCACTGCTCTATGGCCACTATCTTATATTACAGCAATAAGACACCCATTATGTCCACACATAATAGTCATCATACTGTACACCTCACATCCACTTCTAATGTACGTATTTGCTCAAAGGTCTGAATTAGTCTTCAGTGAACTATGTATTTATCTAATAATTATGATGGTCCGTTGAACTGTCTTAATAAGTCTTTATACTATTTAATTCAGAAGCGTTTTCTTTATCCATTGATACTGCCACCACACCAGCATAGCTTATTCCCCCAGACACGTCGGTTCAGAATTACAGAGATCTTGGGCCCCTTTGGTGAGAATATCAGCAGAAGTAGACTTAAGATTTTATTTTTCCTTCCATCCTGCTTCACCAGGCAGGGACCTTGCCAGTATCACTTTACATATCCAATACCCACATACCCTCAAAGAGACTCTTTTTCTCTTTTCGCCGTCCGGCAATGCTGCAAGGCTTTACACATTTCCAACAAAATAAAAATGAATTATTTGGACAGCAATCCCTGCTGAGAAGTACAAGTAAAAGGGAAAATGACTATTTCACGAGAAACACTAGAGTCATAGGGTAATCCCTGGGGATCAGTCAAGTCATAATGTAGCTAGAAAATTAAAAGAGAGAGTGACAATAAATAGCTAGACCTAATTTAAAGGGCTGAGTTAAACCCATTCCAAGGTCTGGATGTCCATAAAACAGGTGTTACTTTAATTACTTCTAATTTTTCCTCACAAAGCCAAGAGTGAGGCATCACCGTGTACAGTACAGTAGTCCAGGCCTATATACCCACACACAAGTGTCAATTCCCCGTCTATCTGCTAATTCCCCCTTGAGTGACGAGAAACCATAATGGAGAGAAGGGGAGAACCTTGACCTTCATTAAATGAGGTTTAACTACTATTACTGGTGCTGAGGCCATGATATATGACTTGCAAATTGGAGTGAAGCACAACTACCGGCCCTAGCCCTCCACATAGCCCCAGCACCCATCCTCGTCTTTTCTCACTGCTGCTGGAGTGGCGTAGCGTGGTGGCACTCTCAGTCCGTCACTCCCTCTGTACAAATAACCATGCTCTCTCTCCCTCTCTCTCTCTGGAGCTCATTTCCCACCTCACTGACTCCTTCTCACCGTGGAACTGACTGGATTTGACTTGATTAAACCCAACACTTGCTCTACCTAAACCAGCATGAGAGTAATCAAATTAAAATCAATATCCGTGTTGGGATATTGCCCTTGGCTTAAGAGGTGGACATAATTTCACATCACTATCACATGTTCTAGTTGTGAAGCGGAAAGAAAACCCTATTTATGAAGCCAAAGCAGTATAATAATGGCAGGCATCAATCAATGGAAATCATCTACACTATGTGAGAGAGTATACATGATGACGTGCAAAGAAGACATGTACAGTCTTTTTCTATTTCTTATTTGCTGTAATAAAAATATATGTAAATTGACATATCTCAGCCATGCTTGTCCTTCAAGCTGGATTATTTAATACCAAGGTAACCTCTATCAAATTATTTAACTCTCTAAGGTGTGATCTGGTTATTTAACAGACATTTTACTGTGGTCACATTGAACAGAGCTATGCACCCCCAAAATTTACCTCCAGATCCAACCAACCATTATAAACCAACTACAGCGGCATGAAAGATTCTCAATCACTCATCATTTTGTGAAACAGCCTAGGGGATATTACATTGCAAAAAAAGGTATTTTGATGGAAAGCTGTAATGAGCTATTTGTTTACAGCTACACATTCCATTCCAGTCTCGCACTCTCAGAGGTAGAGGGGAAATGAAGAGACATTATTTTTTTATTTTTTTTATTTTACCTTTATTTAACTAGGCAAGTCAGTTAAGGACAAATTCTTATTTACAATGACGGCCTACACTGGCCAAACCCGGACGACGCTGGGCCAATAGTGCAATTTGAATTGAATGAATCTAAATGGAAACAACTAACCCAAAGAGGTGTCTCAAAAATCAACTAATGTAAGTATTGCAGCATCCAATCAATAAAGTAGCAATGGAAACAAACGTGATTAGCAAGCCCTGTAGTCGTGTGGGAATTCAACAGTCTAAGTGCACAGTAGCCTAGTATATTAATCCAAGATCAGAAAATAAAACAATTGATACTGAATTTATGAATTATTCTGTGGTTTTAACTATTGTGTGAGGGAGTGGGGAGAGGAAAACTAAAGGGAAGGATGAATGAATGGAGTAGGAATAAAACAAAAATGAGTGTGGGGGGAGGGGGGGGAGAATACAATCCTGTAGGCTACTCCCTGCTCTCATGGGTTGAGTTATCATGTTCACAGTTATTTACCCCCTACTGTCTCACCATGTGATGGTGCTATTTCTGACAATGAATAGAACATTTCAATCTTTAGGGAATCAATGGCATCCAAATTAAAGTGTACAAACATTAGTAGTGTGTCAATTTGAAATTATAACATCATATGGTTAACAATATAATTATTGCAATAGGTACAAAATACAAATAATGTACATACTAGCCAACCAGATGTCAAATGTGGAACAGAGGAAACTGAAGTGTAAGAATATATTCAGGTAATTACTCAATTGTAGGCTACTCCCTGCTCTCATGGGTTGAGTTATCATGTTCACAGTTATTTACCCCCTACTGTCTCACCATGTGATGGTGCTATTTCTGACAATGAATAGAACATTTCAATCTTTAGGGAATCAATGGCATCCAAATTAAAGTGTACAAACATTAGTAGTGTGTCAATTTGAAATTATAACATCATATGGTTAACAATATAATTATTGCAATAGGTACAAAATACAAATAATGTACATACTAGCCAACCAGATGTCAAATGTGGAACAGAGGAAACTGAAGTGTAAGAATATATTCAGGTAATTACTCAATTGATTAATCCTAAACCACCCTAAACCACTATGATATGGTTTTATATTAATATGTCCTATTGGATCCATAAAATCTATTACGAACTTTACAATAGGCCTACACAAATGCCTAAAATGTTTTTTAAAGTAAAGCATCTGACAAAGAATAGTAGGGATATTTACAAACAATAATAAGACAGACAAGGGCAATTGATTCAGTTGTCATGCAATTTATCCACAGCAGCTACATTGGCGACCTCAATAAAAGCCTATGAAACCCATGTTCAGGGTGCAAACTATACAATTACGAATCAAATGATCCCGATTGATTTGAAGCTGACATACAGTAGTATATGGAGCGCAAAACCAGCAAAGGGCGAACTTCCCCCATTCATGATGTGACACTAGGTGCCTGGCTGTGAGTGCGCACCGAACACTTTCTACCACTACTTGTCCAACAACGCACAATATGACAATAGAGGTACCGCGCAGACACGAAGGGGGCTGTAAAATAATTCCTAACACTCATCTCTCACTTTAATGCGTTCCGAGAAGGAATGCGAGCATTCCAGGAGCCCAACGCCAAAAGCCGGGGCGCATCGATGTGGCAGCCCAGCATCTGACAAAGACGTTATACATAAAGGAAATACTAAATATACTTGTACGTACCACTGTTGCTCCAGTTCCCAGTCCCTAAAGAAGTCAAACTCGAATAGGTCCATGGTTGGTCCCAGTTGTCTGGTTCAAGAAGGAACCGGTGCCTGCTCAACGTATGCGTCAGTCTACATACATAAATTCTATGTGGATCTGCTAACTGTAACTAGCTGTACTGTACTGTACGGTGGTTTCTCTGGCGAACTGGCATACAGTACACACACAGCAAGGAAAACGCGACTGCCTCCCCTGCCTGCCTCCAGTCTCCACCGCTCACAGTGAACAGAAGGCGGAGCTTGAGACAGGCAGAAGCGGCGACACGGAGCCCGGGTACTCCAAATTAAGGTATTCGGTTTATCACTTCCAATTAGCTGAAATTATATTTGCCCCACCCATTTTAGCTGTCAAAGTCATCTGTCAAAAATAACTTCAGATGTAAAAATAAAAAAGCCAATAGTAAATAGGCCTATGAGGAAAACAAACAATATTTTATGGAGGTTATAATAAGGTTATAACCCCTTTAGAAATTATGATCACATTATGCATTTTCAAGCAGTGGGTGTGATAATTGTGCATTACCATGCATTAGCATTATTCACAACAGTTGTTGCCAGAAGGTCATTTTACTATTGACTGATCATAGACTAGGGCAAGTTCAGGAGTTGTGTTTAGTGTCTTTGACCCATATTGACTTTGTAAATGGGTGTTGTTGACAACACTGTGACCCATTGGGCCCTACAGCCTCACACAGAGGTGCTATAAATCATGGAGTTTCACAGTAATGGTGATATGTTCGAGACATATGATAGCATTTCATATTTTTATTGAGCCAATTGCTTTCATCAATCTCATGTGTAATCATAACAATGAAAAGAGGTATGTTATAAGTTATTTGGCGGTGCTAGCTGCATTGGCCATGTGGGGAACAGACAGGCGGCATGGCAGTAAGGCAGTGGAGGAAACAGCTCAGTAAATTAATTTATACTGTAGTGAGGGAGCCATGATAGAAACATTAGAAATATCAGCAGTATATGTGTCTAGAAATACTGTCTGCTTCCATTAACAGCATATAGAACTGGGTTACTGTGTCCTGTAATATGGAGCAGAAGTGTATGCAACATCAAAACAGAGGTCTAGCCTACATGACTGTATCATGATTTGCCTAGCTACCATGCCGTGGCAAAGGTTGGTAATGCAATGCGTTATTACAATACATCTCTCCTCCTCACATATAGAGCCTGGGAGTCTGTTCTGATTTATGGCATATACCTCCAAGTTGATATTAATCTCACTGCCAGAATAGTCAGCCTGGTCTCATAGACTAGACGTAACATAGTAAAAGTAAATCCGGGAAACTCAAATTAGTATGAGATGTTACATTTGGTATGGTTACATAAGACTTGGGTTGGGTGGGCGTATAATGAAAATGTCTAGCAACCCAAAGGTTGTGAGTTCAAATCTCATCACGGACAACTTTAGCATTTTAGCTAATTAGCAACTTTTCAACTACTAACTACTTTTCAACTACTTTGCAACTACTTAGCATGTTAGCTAACCCTTCCCCTAACCCTAACACTTTTAGCTAACCCTTCCCCTATCCTTAACCCTTCCCCTAACCCTAACCTTAAACCTTTAACCTGACTCCTAAACTTAACCCTAACCTTAACCCCAACCCTAACCCTAACCCCTAGCCTAGCTAACATTAGCCAGATAGCTAAGGTTAGCCACCTAGCTAGAACTTGTAACATATCATACGTTTCACAAATTCGTAACATATAATACGAATTGTAATTCGTAACATATCATAGAAAATGGTTGATGGACATCCACAAATTAATACATACCATACGAACTGTAACATATCATACTAAATGGTAGCGTCTGCTTTATTGCCTGTTCTCTATGGACAGTGGTAAAGCGGAGGAGAGCAGAGGAGAGGAGGAGGGATGGAGGGCATAATAGTGTTGGTTCTTATGCCAGGGTGCTCAGGTGCACAGCACACCATGCCTCACATGGGGAATGTTGCCTTTCAGAGCAGCAGACATCTACTTTATCATGACTTAATGCTTATTTAACTATGCAGCCAATTCACTACATTAATGGGTTATACCTCCTCCCCCCCAAAAAATAAATAAACCAACTTAGGGAAGGAAATGCAACATAATACAAAATCAACTAAACATCATATGAAAACATGATATGCACTTATAATCTGTATCTGTGCTTTGTTTGTCATGCATTTTTTGGGGTGTCTTTGGTAATTTGTGATGGCAATAGAGGAAGCCATGGTGGGAAAGGGCCTGTGAGAGTCTCTGTCTCTCTAGTTGGGTCTTTGTTTGGGGTAGTCTGGGGTAGATGCCAGCACTGCTCTGCGTCATGCTCTGGGTGCCTCCCAGTGCTTCCCAGGCCCCCACACTGAATTTGCGTTGTTGACCCATAAACTGGCAGCAGGGAAACACAGGGCTACACAGACAGATGGGATAAAGGGAGAACACCGTTCCCAAATCCTTATCTGAACCTTCATAGTGGGAATGCTTTTCTTTCTTACACAACCTGCCTAGTCTCACCACTGATTAACATACACATTGCAGTATGTACGTTTTAAAGTGCATACACTGCCATATAATATATTGTGCATACACAATGTATATTGTGCATACACAATGTAGCTAGAATATATTTGTACACGACTGTCACAATTATGTTTTAAAATAGATGTCTTCATCATTTCTTCCATACTAGGGTGGTGGGAAAAAAAACATTTTTATTGTTCATCAACATTTTTCCCAATCCCTTTGTCCACCCATGGACATAATTCACTGCAAGAGACATAGCAGCCATTTGTTGAAATTGCCTGTGGTTAAATCACTTGTCAGAAGCTGTGAGAAGTGATTGGAAAATACCTAATCAGAGTGAGAGGAGGCCCTGCAATTGTCTCTGTGTCCCCTTTCATCTCCCTAAAATGAAAAAGAGTCATTATGAGCTAAGCTGATACGGTCTGAGGGGGATCACCTCCTAATTATACCACTGTAATTTCAGAGTTAATTATCTCTCTAACTTCCCTCTTCTGTCGGCCCGTTCATAACACAATCTCAACTCTCCTCAACCCTGGCTCACAGGGCGAAGTGGAGGCTCAGGATCCTATCAGTCCAGACTGGAGGAGGTGGAAGGAGTCAGATCCAGTAGAACGTCAATTACCTAGGCTAGCCAGACAGATCCTCAATCAGCACAACTGACCCCAGAGCAGCCACAACATCAAGGTGAGTCTTGTGAAAGTCATCCTTTCAGACTGGAGCTGTGTAAACTTCCTATGTCTGGCAGTTTAAGTAAACATGGCAAACGCATAGGTCCAGTCAAAACTCCCTGAGGATGATTGTTGGGTGGCAGGATCCATTTAGCTGGTATCATTGCATTTCTGATTGAGTATTTTGGCTCATTTTTGTCTGTTCATCTGAGTATCACTGACAACATCAATGTATTATGCATGAGTTCCACAACTAGCTTCCACAGGCCAAAGCAACAGCATCACTCTGGATGTGTGTGTCATAAATTCAGCTCATAAAAAGCGCTGATATGAATATGCAATTTCTAGAGAAACAGTTTTAAACTGCAGCTTGAGTGAAAATAAAAATATACTGATATTGCTTCTCTCTTAATGGTCCCCAGAATATAGTAATTTGAATTTTGTAAATGTGCTTTCCTATATGAACACAGCTCTTTAACACGGCTCTCCAATGTGTTCATTGATAATTGGCAGTAGCATTGGCAGCGGGGCACTGCATCAACCTCTCCACGGCAACCATGCCTGCTGAGTGACAGATGCTAATTAGCTACCATCATCAGGCCCACTAAATAATCTTCTCTCTCTCTCTCTCTCTCTCTCATTTCTGACACAACTGGCTGTCAGAGTGAAACTCATTTGATTCATTGTAAATGCCAGCTCTCCAGATGCATTAAATGTCTTCATTATAAATTACAGTATTTTTGTGTGGCAGAATTGAAGATTAGAATGGAATAGGATGAAGTGCTCTTTTTAAAAAAACCTATTCAACAGCCATTTACCTTAGCCCTTCTGATTCCTCAAACTCTTCTTAATCACTGAAAAGCCAAGGGATATTTGTTCTAAGTAAACTTTCTTTTTTTAGAGCGGACCAGTACCATTGTTCTCTATGGCCATTATCAAATTGCTCCATTACCCACCCCAAATTCAATATACGTTTGATAAATGTGTGTGATCCACCTACTGGCTGCACTTGATATGAACATGATTCTGGAAATATTGCCTTTGGTTATTTTTCCTTCAAAACAGAGGCCAAATATATTAAGTATTAGTTCTGTGCCTCTGAGTGACTGGTATAATGTTTTTTTCTTTTCTTTATAAGCCATGCCCAGTTCTATTCGCTGTAGACTCCATATTATTTTCTGTCTATTTATTTGTCTAGAAAGTCTCTCTTAAGTAGCAGTCATCCGGAACGCTTTCAGAGTATGAAAAGAGAGAGAAAGCTATAATGCCGTGAACACAAAACCAAAGTGCCTCTGGCTAATTTCAACAGTGAAATCTTTTTGGCATTGATCGGTTTTTCAATACTGTATGTGTGTGCTCAAAGCTCCAATTAAATTACAAAAGGAAATAAATAATGTAGGATACATACAATGCCGTTTTGACTCATTGTAAATGTCCTTGTAGCCATTCCATAACTAAACAAATCAAGGGGATATTCAGCAGATTCTCTGTGTGTCATCAACATGTCAAAAAGACACATTTATTGTTACAATAAAAGAGGTGTGTGGGATACATAATGCCAATATGACTAAATGTTACATTTCCTAGAAGCCATTCCATATCTAAACAAACAAAGCCGATACACCACAGATCTATATTTGTGCCATTGCCTGTCTGCCTGTCATCATCAACTTGTCAGCATAACCATGATATCAACCCTATGAAAGACAATACCACCACAATCTCCATAGTATTATAAACCATCAATTATTTTCTTGTAGTGAAATCTTCTGTGTTCGTTTTTGAATGTTTTTTTCCTTTGTATTTTTCCCCTAGCTCTTTTCATTTCTGGCATCATCTGTTCATGTGGAGCCAGAGAAAAAGTTCCCGGCAGAAATAATGACCACATAGATAGAGGGTCTTTGAAGAAAATAATCCAGGGGAATTGATAATGATAGTGTTTTCTGCGGGATGACAGGATTGGTCATAGACTGAGGAGGAGAAAAGAGCCCAAACATTCTCTCCCTCCTAATTCTTGTGGCGTGAACGTACCGCTGAGCTCCATGGGAGCTGCTGGTGTGAGCACAGCCAAGCCGGGACTCATTAAACGCTCTCAGGCTGATCTGAGGAGGATGGTTGTGGCTGCTGTCTGAGGCTGTCTGTGGCTGTGCTGGGAGCCCATGAACCCTGAGGTCCACATACACCAGCCCTGCCGTCCTACAGTATCCTGGGGTCCAGACACACAAGGTACCCTGCAGTCAGCACACACTGGACACCCTGCTGTCTGAACACACAGAGCATCACAGCACCCAAACATTGGACACACCAGGGTCCAAATACACAGAGCATACTGGGTTCCACATGTACAGTTTCTCGTGCAAAAATGAAAAGTTGCAATATGAAAGGACTATGGAATTATTGTAAGATCACTGTAAGATGCTACGTGATTTACTACCATTGCTATATCAATGCTCCTGGAACAGCGCTGGTCCACACCTCTCTTGCTCATCCCAGTCTTAGCTACATCTCTAAGAAATAATCAACTTGATAGCACTGTACTGCAGCTCCTTCTTAAATCTACCACTTCTTTGTGTAAACCCCCCCCCCACCCATCCCCCCCCCAACCCGCCCAGAGCATGGGCAGACGTCAGCAGAAACGGTGACCTTTTAGTGAACATGGGGGATAAAACAAAGTGCTGTCAGTAGTAATGAGCCATCTGGACGCTGCTGCGTCCACACCATCCAGTCACCCACTCACCTGAAGGACACATCAATCTGCTATCTGTTCACAAGGTGGTGGGAAGCATCACTGCTGTCACTCACCGGCCTGGACCAGTAATGTACCGTCGATCAGACACACCCTCCCAATGCCTGTTCCAATTTGCCATCAGTCTTATTGTCCATACATCTCACGAAAGATGTAGTTCTGTCAAACGTTACTGTTTATGGATTGTCTATCCCAAATTTGTGAGGAATACACTCAAAAATATGTTTGCAATGCATGACCCTGGTGCAATAATTTCCTGTTTCAAAGACACATTTTCTATTTGTCATCAGTACCACATCAATAGAAGGATTAATTGAGGAGAACAAAGGAGGAAAAACAGATAGAGAGACTCTTGACTGAAGAGAAAAAGGGGTCTAGGAAGTTTGTATCAATACAGTCTGTTCAGTGTCATCCAACTCTACAGTGGCCTCACACACCCTGACAGCTAGGGACACATGCCTCCGAGCAGCAGTCGGATGCCGCAGGCAGAATGGAGATACACACAATGTTTTTGGTTTTCCCGCTCCAGCTTCTCCGGCCTCCCGCTTCGTCCTGCTGCTGTGGAGTGCCCCCTGCTGGATCCAGAGGGAAATTCCTTCCCCTTCCCACTATGAGGAAAATCTCCTGGGCTAACCACGTACAACAGTTGTACGGACTGCTGCTAATGTGAAAATACTTAGTACTCTGGCAGCGCGGGAAAAAAGAGAACATTTGACATTTGTATATCAGATTCATTCCAATGTATTATTAGAATCTAGACAGTGAAAGTTCTCAATTAAAAAAACAGTGTTATTATTACCAATGCTAGATCGAGTATTTAACAGGGACTGAATATGCTTATACTGTCTTGGCAAAGAAAATATGATAATGCACTTCATGACCAAAAGTATGTGGACACCTGCTCGTCGAACATCTCATTCCAAAATCATGGGCATTAATATGGAGTTGGTCGCCCCTTTGCTGCTATAACAGCCTCCACTCTTCTGGCAAGGCTTTCCACTAAATGTTGGAACATTGCTGCGGGGACTCGCTTCCATTCAGACACAAGAGCATTAGTGAGGTCAGGGAATGACGTTGGGCGATTCGGCCTGGCTTGCAGTCTGCATTCCAATTCATCCCAAAGGTGTTCAATAGTGTTGAGGTCAGGGCTCTGTGCAGTCCAGTCAAGTTCTTCCACACCGATCTCGACAAACCATTTCTGTATGGACCTTGCTTTGTGCACGAGGGCATTGTCATGCTGAAACAGGAAAGGGCCTTCCCCAAACTGTTGCCACAAAGTTGGAAGCATAGAATCATCTAGAATGTCATTGTATGCTGTAGCGTTAAGATTTCCCTTCACTGGAACTAAGGGGCATAGTCCGAACCATGAAAAACAGCACCAGACCATTTTTCCTCCTACACCTAACTTTACAGTTGGCACAATGCATTTGGGCAGGTAGCGTTCTCCTGGCATCCACCAAACCCACATTTGTCCGTCGGACTGCCAGATGGTGAAGCGTGATTCATCACTCCAGGGAACGTTTTTTCCACCGCTCCAGAGTCCAGTGACGGTGAGCTTTACACCACTCCAGCCGACACTTGGCATTGCGCATGGTGATCTTAGGCTTGTGTGCGGCTGCTTGGCCATGGAAACCCATTTCATGAAGCTCCCTACAAACAGTTATTGTGCTGACGTTGCTTCCAGAGGCAGTTTGGAACTCGGTAGTGAGTCTTGCAACCGAGGACAGGTGATTTTTACGCACAACGAGCTTCAGCACTTGGCGATCCCGTTCTGTGAGCTTGTGTGGCCTACCACTTCGTGGCTGAGCCGTTGTTGCTCCTAGATGTTTCCACACAATAACAGCATTTACAGTTGACCGGGGCAGCTCTAGTAGGGCATACATTTCACAAACTGACTTGTTGGAAAGGTGGCATCCTATGACGGTGTCACGTTGAAAGTCACTGAGCTCTTCAGTAAGGCCATTCTACTGCCAATGTTTGTCTATGGAGATTGCATGGCTGTGTACTCAATTTCATACACCTGTCAGCAACGGGTGTGACTGAAATAGCTGAATCCACTAATTTGAAGGGGTGTCCACATACTTTGTATTTATAGTGTATGTTGCTAAACTTCTGAAAGGCAGCATGAAAATAAAGGGCAAAAAATTTGAGGGGATGGGATTGGCCCAGAGAGGAGAGGAGGATGTACCAGATCCATGTTGTGTCTGTCCCTCCCTCCCACCCTGTAAACGCAACGCTCATGTCACACCTGCCTGGTCCTTGCTGTAGCCCATCAGAGTGTGAAAACAGTCAGCATGGGAGGATCTGTCTGTCTGTCTCTCTGTCTGTGGGAGGGGTGGGGATGGAGGCCTTTCCAAGGCTGTATAGTTGGGTATGACAAAAGCCTTATCTCCTGACAACCACCCCACTCCAGGTCCATGGCCAGAGACCTGTCAGGACCAATCATCCAGTGTCCTCAGCCCTGCCTCCTGCAGTAGCCCTGGACACGGAGGCGCTGTCACAGGCTGGACGCACAGGAGGAGAAACACAGCCAAAGCTAGCCCAGCCAGCCCAGCCAGCCCAGCCTAGCCTAGCCTCACTCTCTATCCCCCATCCAGAGTGACTCATCCCCTCATTGCCACTTCCTGCACCTCCGGAGTATGAGACTGAGCCTGACATTTCTCAGTATTCAGCATCAAGATATTTTCCTATGACAGCTTTTTTTCCAAATCAGGGGAAAATAAGTCACCTCGAGTTTATTAACCCTTTGAGATCGGAACCTGTTTCAGAATAACTGCCTTTAACGCAATGGTATGCTTCCTTCTGTTCTGAGTATTTTACACATTTCTGGTAGTAACTATTGCTGGACAGGAACCATCAATCATGGCCGAAGGGGCAGATAGACCTAATAGAGTCCCACAGTGGAGGTGTCATAATACCCATAAAACCTAGCGGTCAAACAGGGAAATGCTTCCAACCGTTTTTCCACCATTCATTTTTCCCTTAGGGGATTTTAGAAACACTTAAAATAAGGGCTGTGTTTTGTGTAGGCTTACCCTGGCGTGACGTTTTGATAACCATGTAAATCTCTCTCAGACAAGGTGACTTGTATTTGGCTCTATTTACGCTCAGATTCGAAAATGCTAATTAGCATCAAAGTAGAAACTACAAATTCCTGCAAGCTCCTGCACGTCATCTCTAGCTGACACCTTTGCTAACAGGTATTGTGTCAATTTAAAACTTACACAAGACAGTTCACAGAAATGTGAACTTAAAGAAATGTAGCCAATTTGTACATTAAGCTAACATTAGATAGTTAATCCAGAGATTCTTACCTTTGCCTCGATTCGGCAGTCTCGTCCAGATCCTCATGGCATTTGTAGTTCTTCACGATAGCCACATTAGCAGGTAATTAGCATTTCATTTTATTTTTTTTGGGGGGGGGGGGAAACAGGCAAATGTATTGATAAAATTCACCTTGTCCTAGAGAGATTTACACGGTTATCAAAATGTCACACCAGGGTAAGCCTACAACACAGCCCTTATTTTAAGTGTTTCTAAAATCCCCTATGGGAAAAAGGAATGATGGAAAAACAATTGGAACCATTTCCCTGTTTGACTGCTAGGTTTTATGGGTATTATGACTCATACTGTGGTACTCTATGGGAGGTCTTACCCATTGGGCACACACTGGTTGAATGAAATTACATTGAACCAAAGTGAATTGACATTGAATTGACGTCTGTGCCAAATGGGTAGTGTTTATGGAGCACTCAACAAGTTCATGCAACTAACTTACCTGCAAGTCAACAGAAGCTGTCTGCATAGCTGTGGCCAAACTATAGGAGTGGTGTGGTGACTGTCTGTATGCTGTGGTAGTCTGTCTGGGAGAAACAACCAGCTACAGCTGCACTGACTTCCCTAACAAAAAAAAAGCATTATTACTTAAAATGGCTCATAGCACTCCACCACAGAACCCCCAGATGTGGCCATCTGATCAGGACTGAAACCTGGTCCCCACTTTGCATATTACTCTTGTTTTTCAGTCTCAGCCTCATGTATTCTTGTTCTCAGCAATTCAACTTCTTAGTGAGAAAAACACCTGCCTAGGGAAGGGTGATATATCATAGTGATTTATATGGTCTAAGGTATTTTCAAATCAAGGAACAGGGGCGTATTTAAACTAAAACCATTATACCAGGGGTTCTCAACAGTGGTGTCATGCCCATAGGGGGCACAAAGGCATGTGCCCCTCAGATTTGTCCTTAAAGAAAATGCAGATATTACATTAATTGCTAAACTTTTTAGTGAATTCATAGACATTTTAAACGGTGAAATTCCTAGACAGAGCTATGCATGCAAATATTGACAGACAATTAGATTGTTCTTTTCAAAACACAAAATAACAATAAATCAATACACTTGACTAAAATTGCTTAATTCTTGGGTTATGATACTACCAATGTGGCAGTTGTACTAAACTAAGGCATACAAGTTCTTAAAGAATCAATGTGCATCATGAATTAAAACAACAATTGAACAGGTAAAGAGGTATGCTTAGATAACCTATGCAGACACATTGACATATTTTTTTTTACATAGAATTAGGCATAATGATTATGGCTCTAGAGTGCAGGAATAAACTGTGTTAAGTGTTTGAAAAATGCAAAATTCTCCAACTTCCTCCGTGAACCTTCTAAAATAATGGGTGCATGACGCCCCTGGTTCTCAAAGTGGGGTCGGAGGTACTGCAGGGGGTCCGCAGCCAGGTCTTAAAATATATATACACTACCAGTCAAAAGTTTTAGAACACCTACTCATTCAAAGGGTTTTCTTTATTTTTACTATTTTCTAGATTGTATAATAATAGTGAAGACATCATAACTATGAAATAACACATATGGAATCATGTAGTAATCAAAAAAGTGTTAAACAAATCAAAATATATTTTATATTTGAGATTCTTCAAATAGCCACCCTTTTTTGGTTACTACATGATTCCATATGTGTTATTTCATAGTTTTGATGTCTTCACTATTATTCTACAATGTAGAACATAGTAAAAATAAAGAAAAACCCTTGAATGAGTAGGTGTTCTAAAACTTTTGACCAGTAGTGTATTTTTGAAATAATACTTTTTATTATTAGTATAATAATTTTCTGTTCTATATTTTTTCTTAATGAAAATTTCTAACAGATTAAATGAATTTCGGCCAAAGGATCAGTGGAGTAAGTTTAGAGGGTGTAATACAATACAATACAATGTCATAATATTAAAGGAGTTTGCAGTTCGTTCCAGTCATTGGCAGCAGAGAACTGGAAGGAATGGCAGCCAAAGGAGGTGTTGGCTTTGGGGATGACCAGTGAGATATACCTGCTGGAGCGCAGACTACGGGTGGGTGTTGCTATGGTGACCAGTGAGCTAAGATAAGGCTGGGATTTGCCTAGCAGTGATTTATAGATGACCTGGAGGCAGTGGGTTTGGCGACGAATATGTAGTGAGGGCCAGCCAACAAGAGCGTACGGGTCACAATGGTGAGTAGTATATGGGGCTTTGGTGACAAAACGGATGGCACTGTGTGTCACGGAATCAGCCGAGGCTGCTCCTCCTTGCTCGGGCAGGTTTCGGCGTTCGTCGTCCCCGGAGTACTAGCTGCCACCGATCTATGTTCCGGTGTTTGACTTGTTTTGTCCTGATTGTGTACACCTGTTCCCCATTATGTTGTATTGTTTCCCCTATTTAACCCTCTGCCGTGCATTGTGTGTTGTGTGTTATTGTATTCGTCTTCGGCAGTGTTAGTGTGCGGGTTGTTTTCCTCCTTGTATGGAGATGGTTTTCTTCTCTGGTTACTTTCAAGTAAAGTACGTTTCCAGTAAGCTCTGTGTCCTGCGTTTGACTTCGCCTACCGCATTTCACCGTCGCCTTCTGACAGAATAACACACCTTCCGATGGAGTCAGCAGGATCGTCCGCGCTCAGGGGAGCACTGGAGGAGCGTGTAACCCAACAAGAGGCTGTGATCCAGCACCTGGGTACCACCATCCATGGGGTGATGGACACCTTGAGGCGATGGGAGAGTGGAGGTTTGCCCACACCTCATCCTACGATACCACCACCATCAGCCATACCCATCGGTCCATCTCCGGAGTCCAGTGGGATTCGGCTCTCGCTCCCGAGGGCTTATGATGGCACCGCGGCCGGGTGTCAGGGTTTCCTACTCCAGGTTGAACTCTACCTAGCAACCATTCACCCGGCGCCCTCGGGACACGAGAGCGTGTCCGCCCTCCTGTCTGTCCGGCAAGGTGCTGGAATGGGCCAACGCTGAATGGGGTGGGATAGACGCCGCTACGGTCAGCTATGCGGAGTTCACCCGCCGCTTCCGGGCAGTATTCGATCATCCCCCAGAGGGTAAAGCGGCGGGTGAGCGTCTATTCCACCTTAGACAGGGGAGGAGGAGCGCGCAGGAGTTCGCGCTGAATTTCCGGACACTAGCAGCCAACACGGGATGGAATGAGAGGGCCCTCATCGACCACTACAGATGCAGCCTGAGGGAGGACATGCGTCGGGAATTAGCCTGCAGGGACACCAACCTCAGCTTTGACCAACTGGTGGACATGTCGATTCGCCTGGATACCCTGTTGGCTACCCGTGGACGTCCGGAATCGGGGCCGTCCATTCCATCCCCCAGCACTTCCGAGCCGACCCCTATGGAGCTCGGGGATGCTGGTGCTAGGGAGACCAGGAGGGAGACCAGGAGGGAGGCCGTCCCCTGCACCAACTGTGGCCGCAGAGGACACACTGCTGGTCGGTGCTGGGGAGGGTCTCCTAGGAATCGAGGCAGTGGGCGACGCACTGATGAGTCATTCCAGGTGAGTAGGCACCCAACTCACCCAGAGCTCTCTGCTGATCATATGTGTATTCAAGTGGTGTTTCCCGAGGTTTCTCCTCACTCCCTGCATAAGGCGCTAGTAGATTCAGGTGCAGCTGGGAATTTCATTGATCGCCAGTTCACCTATAAGTTAGGGATTCCTATCGTACCTGTTGATGTGCCCTTCCCCATTCATGCCCTAAATAGCCGCCCGTTGGGGTCTGGGTTGATTAGGGAGGTCACGGCGCCTCTCCGGATGAAAACGCAGGAGGGTCATGAGGAGATAGTACGTTTGTATTTGATTGATTCTCCTGCGTTTCCCGTGGTGTTGGGGCTTCCCTGGTTAACAGCTCATGACCCCAACATTTCATGGCAGCAGAGAGCTCTCCAGGGATGGTCTGATCAGTGTACTGGGCGGTGTGTAGGCGTTTCCCTAGGGGCAACGACGGTGGAAAGCCCGAACCAAGTTCCCGCCTTGCATATTCCACCTGAGTATGCCGATTTGGCTCTCACCTTCAGTAAGAAGAAGGCGACTCAATTACCACCTCATCGACAGGGGGATTGTGCGATAGACCTCCAGGTAGGCGCTGCGCTTCCACGTAGTCACGTGTATCCTCTGTCTCAGGAGGAGATGGCCGCTATGGAAACCTACATCACCGAATCTTTGAGACAGGGTTACATACGGCCGTCTACTTCCCCTGCTTCCTCAAGTTTATTTTTTGTGAAGAAGAAGGATGGGGGTTTACGCCCGTGTATTGATTACCGTGGTCTAAATCAGATCACCATCAAATACAGCTATCCTCTCCCTCTGATTGCTAGTATGACGGAGTCATTACACGGGGAGCGATTCTTCACAAAATTGGATCTTAGGAGCGCGTACAACCTGGTGCGCATTAGGGAGGGAGATGAGTGGAAGACAGCATTCAGTACCAACTCGGGTCACTATGAGTACCTCGTCATGCCATACGGGTTAATGAATGCTCCTTCTGTCTTCCAATCATTTGTGGACGAGATTTTCCGGGACTTGCATGGACAGGGTGTTGTGGTATATATTGATGACATTCTAATATATTCCGCTACACGAGCCGAGCATGTGTCCCTGGTGCGTCGAGTGCTTGGTAGACTGTTGGAGCATGACCTGTATGCGAAGGCGGAGAAATGTCTGTTCTTCCAGGAGTCCATCTCCTTTCTGGGACATCAGTTGTCTGCGTCAGGGGTAGAGATGGAGATTGACCGCGTTTCTGCCGTGCGTAATTGGCAGACTCCCACCACGGTAAAGGAGGTGCAGCGCTTCTTGGGTTTTGCCAATTACTACCGGAGGTTTATCCAGGGCTTTGGACAGGTAGCAGCTCCCATTACCTCTCTGCTAAAGGGGGGTCCGGTGCGCCTGCAGTGGTCAGCTGAGGCGGACAGGGTGTTTAAACGTCTGAAGGACCTGTTTACCTCGGCTCCGGTGCTGGCGCATCCGGATCCCTCTCTGGCATTCCAGGTGGAGGTGGACGCTTCCGAGGCTGGGATCGGCGCTGTGCTGTCTCAATGCTCGGGTACGCCACCTAAACTCCGCTCCTGTGCTTTCTATTCTAAGAAGCTCAGTCCGGCGGAGCGCAATTATGACGTGGGGGATAGGGAGCTGTTGGCTGTGGTTCAAGCCCTGAAGGTGTGGAGACATTGGCTTGAGGGGACTAAACACCCTTTTCTCATTCTGACTGACCATCGTAACCTGTAGTACATCCGGGCAGCGAGGAGGCTGAATCCTCGCCAGGCAAGGTGGTCAATGTTTCTTTCCCGTTTTGTATTTAAGCTCACCTATATACCAGGGTCCCAGAACGCTAAGGCAGACGCCCTGTCCCGACTATATGACACAGAGGAGAGGTCCATTGAGCCCACTCCCATACTCCCGGAGTCTTACTTAGTGGTACCGGTGGTGTGGGAGGTGGATGCGGAAATCGAGCGGGCGTTACGTTCCGACCCTACTACTCCACAGTGTCTAGAGGGTCGGAGGTACGTGCCGCTCGAGGTTCGCGAACGTTTGATATACTGGGCTCACACGTCACCCTCCTCTGGTCATCCGGGTATTGGTCGGACAGTGCACTGCCTTAGTGAGAAGTACTGGTGGCCAAACTTAGCTAAGGACGTGAGGGTTTATGTTTCCTCCTGCTCGGTGTGCGCCCAGTGTAAGGCACCTAGACACCTGCCCAGGGGAAAGTTACAACCCCTACCCGTTCCACAATGGCCGTGGTCTCACCTATCGGTAGATTTTGTCACGGACCTTCCCCCTTCCCAGGGGAACACTACGATCTTGGTCGTTGTGGATCGGTTTTCTAAAGCCTGCCATCTCATTCCCCTGCCAGGTCTCCCTACTGCCCTACAAACTGCTGAGGCCCTGTTTACACACGTCTTCTGGCACTATGGGGTGCCTGAGGATATAGTGTCTGATCGGGGTCCCCAGTTCACCTCTAGAGTCTGGAGGGCATTTATGGAACATCTGGGGGTCTCGATTAGCCTTACCTCAGGTTTTCACCCCGAGAGTAATGGGCAGGTGGAGAGAGTTAACCAGGATGTGGGTAGGTTTCTGAGGTCATATTGCCAGGACCGGCAAGAGGAGTGGTCGGGATATATTCCCTGGGCAGAGATAGCCCAAAACTCCCTCCGCCATTCGTCCACTAACCTTACGCCTTTCCAGTGTGTGTTAGGGTATCAGCCGGTTCTGGCACCTTGGCATCAGAGCCAGACCGAAGCCCCTGCGGTGGACGAGTGGTTTCGGCACTCGGAAGAAACTTGGAACGCTGCGCACGTCCATCTGCAGCGGGCCATCAGGCGTCAAAAGGCGAGCGCCGATCGCCACCGCAGTGAGGCTCCGGTGTATGCACTGGGAGACCGGGTCTGACTCTCGACCCGAAACCTGCCCCTTCGCCTGCCCTGCCGGAAGCTGGGTCGGCGGTTTGTGGGGCCCTTTAAAGTCCTGAGGAGATTGAACGAGGTATGTTATAGGTTACAACTGCCCAGGTATTATCGCATTAACCACTCGTTCCATGTGTCTCTCCTCAGGCCGGTGGTGGCTGGTCCACTCCAGGAGAATGAGGTACGAGAGGCTCCTCCGCCCCCGTTGGACATCGAGGGGGCTCCGGCGTACTCAGTCCGTTCCATCTTGGATTCGAGGCGTCGGACGGGGGGCCTGCAGTATCTCGTGGAGTGGGAGGGGTACGGTCCGGAGGAACGGTGCTGGGTCCCCAGGAGGGACATTCTAGATCCCTCCATGTTGAGGGACTTCCACCGGAGTCATCCGACTCGCCCTGCTCCGCGTCCTCCTGGCCGTCCCCAACGCCGGGGTCGGCGCACGGCTGGAGCCGCGCGTCAAGGGGGGGGTACTGTCACGGAATCAGCCGAGGCTGCTCCTCCTCCTTGCTCGGGCAGGTTTCGGCGTTCGTCGTCCCCGGAGTACTAGCTGCCACCGATCTATGTTTCGGTGTTTGACTTGTTTTGTCCTGATTGTGTACACCTGTTCCCCATTATGTTGTATTGTTTCCCCTATTTAACCCTCTGTCGTGCATTGTGTGTTGTGTGTTATTGTATTCGTCTTCGGCAGTGTTAGTGTGCGGGTTGTTTTCCTCCTTGTATGGAGATGGTTTTCTTCTCTGGTTACTATCAAGTAAAGTACGTTTCCAGTAAGCTCTGTGTCCTGCGTTTGACTTCGCCTACCGCATTTCACCGTCGCCTTCTGACACTGTGATAGACTACATCCAATTTGCTGAGTAGAGTGTTGGAGGCTATTTTGTAAATGACATCGCCGAAGTCAAGGATCGGTAGGATAGTCAGTTTTACGTGGGCATGTTTGGCAGCATGAGTGAAGGAGGCTTTGTTGCGAAATAGGAAGCCGATTCTAGATCTAACTTTTGATTGGAGAAGCTTAATGTGAGTCTGGAAGGAGAGTTTACAGTCTAACCAGACACCTAGGTATTTGTAGTTGTCCACATACTCTAGGTCAGACCCGCCGAGAGTAGTGATTCTAGTCGGGTGGGTGGGTGCAAGCAGCGTTCGGTTGAAGACCATGCATTTAGTTTTACTAGTGTTTAATGGCGTTGAAGCTCGTTTGGAGGTTTGTTAACACAGTGTCCAATGAAGGGCCAGGTGTATATAAAATGATGTCGTCCGCATAGAGGTGGATCCGAGCGTCACCAGCAGCAAGAGCGACATCATTGATATACACAGAGAATCCCCATAGAGACTGCCAGAGGTCCAGACAACAGGCCCTCAGATTTGACACATTGAACTCTATCTGAGAAGTAGTTGGTGAACCAGGCGAGGCAGTCATTTGAGTCAAGGCTATTTCGTCTGCCAATAAGAATGCAGTGGTTGACAGAGTCGAAAGCCTTGGCAATGTCGATGAAGACGGCTGGCAAGTACTGTCTTTTATCGATCGCGGTTATAATATCGTTTAGGACCTTGAGCGTGGCCAAGGTGCACCCATGATCAGCTCGGAAACCAGATTGCATAGCGGAGAAAGGTACGGTGGGATTCGAAATGGTCGGTGATCTGTTTGTTAACTTGGCTTTCAAATACTTTCGAAAGGCAGGGCAGGATGGATATAGGTCTGTAACAGTTTGGATCTAGAGTGTCACCCCATTTGAAGAGGGGGATGACCGCGGCAGCTTTCCAATCTCTGGGGATCTCAGACGTTACGAAAGAGAGGTTGAACAGGCTAGTAATAGGGGTTGCGACAATTTTGGCGGCTAATTTTAGAAAGAAAGGGTCTAGATTGTCTAGCCCAGCTGATTTGTAGGGGTCCAGATTTTACAGCTCTTTCAGAACATCAGCTGTCTGAATTTGCGTGAAGGAGAAGCGGGGGGTGGGGGGGACATGGGCAAGTTGCAGCGGAGGGTGCAGAGCTGGTGGCCAGGGTAGTGGTAGCCAGGTGGAAAGCATGCCCAGCCGTAGCAAAATGCTTGTTGAAATTCTCGATTATTATAGATTTATCGGTGGTGACAGTGTTTCCTAGCCTCAGTGCAGTGGGCAGTTGGGAGGAGGTGCTCTCATTCTCCATGGACTTTACAGTGCAGTGGGCAGTTGGGAGGAGGTGCTCTCATTCTCCATGGACTTTACAGTGTTCCAAAACATTTTGGAGTTTGTGCTACAGGATGCAAATTTCTGTTTGAAAAAGCTAGCCTTTGCTTTCCTGTGTATATTGGTTCCTGACTTCCCTGAAAAGTTGCATATCGCGGGGGCTGTTCGATGCTAATGCAGCTAATGTTTTTGTGCTGGTCAAGGGCAGTCAAGTCTGAGGAGAACCAGGGGCTACATCTGTTCTTAGTTCTGAATTTTTGCTTGCTTATTTAAGATTGAGAGTAAAGCACTTTTAAAGAACAACAAGGCATCCTCTACTGACGGAATGAAGTCAATATCCATCCAGGATACCCGGGCCAGGTCAATTAAAAAGGCTTGCTCGCTTAAGTGTTGTAGGGAGCGTTTGACAGTGATGAGTGGTGGTCACTTGACTGCAGACCCATTACGGACACAGGCAATAAGGCAGTGATCGCTGAGATCCTGGTTGAAGACAGCGGAGATGTATTTAGAGAGCTCTGCAGGCTATCTCTACAGTAGATTGCAACCCCACCCCCTTTGGCAGTTCTATCTAGATGGAAAATGTTGTAGTTGGGGATGGACATTTCTGAATTTTTGGTGGCCTTCCTAAGCCAGGATTCAGACACTGCTAGAACATCAGGGTTGGCGGAGTGTGCTAACGCAGTGAATAACTCAAACTTAGGGACGAGGCTTCTGATGTTAACGTGCAAGAAACCAAGGCTTTTACGGTTACAGAAGTCAACAAATGATAACGCCTGGGGAGTAGGAGTGATACTGGAGGCTACAGGGGCTGGGTTATCCTCTACATCACCAGAGGAACAGAGGAGGAATAGAATAAGGATACGGCTAAAGGCTTTAAAAACTGGTCTTCTAGTGCGTTGGGTACAGAGAATAAAAGGGGCAGATTTCCGGGCGTTGTAGAATAGAATCAGGGCATTATGTACAGACAAGGACATGGAAGGATATGAGTACAGTGGAGGTAAACCTAAGCGTTGGGTAATGATGAAAGCGATAGCATCACTGGAGGCACCGATTGAGTCGGTCTCCGCATGTATGGGGGGTGGGACAAAGGAGCTATCTAAGGCAGGTTGAGCTGGACTGGGGGCTCTACAGTGAAATAGTACATTAAGAAATAACCAAAACAGCAATAAGAAAGGCAAATTGACATGGGAGAGAGGCATAAAGCAATCACAAGTGTTATTCGAGAGAGCTAAGACAACAGCTGGTAATGGTGACAAAGTTTGGGCTGAGGCTAAACATAAACAGGATGCGGTACCGTATAAAGGAACAGTCCAGCAGGCATCAGCTGTATAGCTGAGTTATCATAAGGTCCAGTGAACAGCAATAGGAGAGTTCGGAGGTAGTTCGGGGGCTGCAACAGCACTGGCGAGTAAGAGGCACGGCTTGCGTGTGCTAGCGGGCCGGTGCTAGCAGATGGATCTTCGTGGTTGACGTCATAACGGTAAGCCTGTTGAAACCACATCAGACGATTTCGTCGGCAGACCAGTCGTGTTAGATCGGCGGGACTCTGTGTCAACACTAGGAGGTCCCGTCCGGTTGAGGCTAGCTCAAGGCTAACTGGTCCTTGCTAAGGGGCAATGGTAATTAGCCAATGACAACAGCCATTCAGTTGCCGCTAGCTAGTTGTGATGATCCGGCGCTAGGGTCCAGTGATTCCGGCAGAAAATCCGATATGCTCTGGTTCGATAGCACGCTGTGCAGACTGGCCGACAAATTGTCCAGGCTAGAGCTAGAGCTGGCTGGTGGGTAGTGCAGGCCATGGACATTGGTTTAGACCACTAACGGTGGCTAATAGCAAGTAGCTAGCTAGCTGGCTACAACAGCCATTCGGTTGCAGCTAGCTAGTTGCGATGATCCGGTGTTAAAGGTCCAGTGATTCCGGCAGAAAATCCGATATACTCTGGGTTGATAGCACGCTGTGCAAACTGGCCGACAATTTGTCCAGGCTAGAGCTAGAGCTAGAGCTGGCTGGTGGGTAGTGCAGGCCACGGACAATGGTAACAGTGGCTAATAGCAAGTAGCTAGCTAGCTGGCTACCACAGCCATTCGGTTGCAGCTAGACTAGTTTCAGCTTAAGGTTCTTGATAAAAGTTATAAAGAAATAATAGAATCCTTTCCACGTTGGGTGAGGCGGGTTGCAGGAAAGTATATTTAGATGGCAAAAACAGTGCTAATAGTACCTCAAAAGTAATATTAATCAAAAAATAACTATTGACCATGCCAAAAGAGTTGAAAAGGAAAGTTTTGAGTGAGGAAAAGAAAGGTTCAATTCTGGCATTACTGGCAGAGGGATACAGTGAGCGTCAGGTTGCTTCCATCCTTAAAATGTCAAAGACGGCGGTTCATAAGAACAAGGTCAAGCAGCAGACATTGGAGACAACAAAGCTACAGACTGGCAGAGGGCGAAAACGACTCTCTACTGACCGGGATGACCGCCAACTCATTCGAATGTCACTCAACAACCGTAGGCTCCTAGGGGCAGGGCTGAAGTTGTGCAAAGCTAGAAAAAAGCCCTTCATCAATGAGAAGCAAAGAAGAGCCAGTATGAGGTTTGCAAAAGACCATAAGGATTGGACAGTAGAGGACTGGAGTAAGGTCATCTTCTCTGATGAGTCCAATTTTCAGCTTTGCCCAACATCTGGTTGTCTAATGGTTAGACGGAGACCTGGAGAGGCCTACAAGCCACAGTGTCTCGCACCCACTGTCAAATTTGGTGGATCGGAGATGATCTGGGGGTGCTTCAGCAAGGCTGGAATCGGGCAGATTTGTCTTTGTGAAGGACGCATGAATCAAGCCACGTACAAGGTTGTCCTGGAAAAAAACCTGCTTCCTTTTGCTCTGACATTGTTCCCCAACTCTGAGGATTGGTTTTTCCAGCAGGACAATGCGCCATGCCACACAGCCAGGTCAATCAAGGTGTGGATGGAGGACCACCAGATAAAGACCCTGTCATGGCCAGCCCAATCTCCAGACCTGAATCCCATTGAAAACTTCTAGAATGTGATCAAGAGGAAGATGGATGGTCACAAGCCATCAAACAAAGCCGAGCTGCTTGAATTCTTGAGCCAGGAGTGGCATAAAGTCACCCAACATCAATGTTAAAGACTGGTGGATGGCATGGCAAGACGCATGAAAGCTGTGATTGAAAATCAGGGTTATTCCACCAAATATTGATTTCTGAACACTTCCTAAGTTAAAACATTACTATTGTGTTGTTTAAAAATGAACATGAACTTATTTTCTTTGCATTATTCGAGGTCTGACAACACTGCATCTTTTTTGTTATTTTGACCAGTTGTCATTTTCTGCAAATAAATGCTATAAATGACAATATTTTTATTTGGAATTTGGGAAAAATGTTGTCAGTAGTTTATAGAATAAAACAAAAATGTTATTTTTATCCAAACACATACCTATAAATAGTAAAACCAGAGAAACTGATAATTTTGCAGTGGTTTTGCATATTAAAGGGACACTTCAGGATTTTGTCAAATATGCACTTTATCTATTTCCCCAGTCAGATGAACTTGTGGATACCATTTTTATGTCTCAGTGTACAGTATGAAGGAAGTTAGAGGTCGTTTTGCAAGCCAACGCTAACTAGCGTTAGCACAATGCCTGGACGTCTATGGTATCTGCTAGCTAGCGCTAGTTAGCAACTTCCTTCAAACTGCATGCAGCGACATAAAAATGGTATCCATGAGTTCATCTGACTCTGGGGAAGTAGATAAAGGGCCTCATTGCCAAAATCCCGAAGTATCTGACGTTTTTTGTATGTTCTTAACCCTGGGCAACATGGGCCTGGGAGGCTCACATGGATATTGGTATCCACAGTACTCCACCAATTATGTTTTAATTATTTTTTTATTTTTTTATATATATATAAATGCACTGTAATATAAGCTTTAAAACTGCAATTTCTTCTCTGTGCCTCATGGCAAAATGTGTAGAATTGCAGGATATAAGTTTTAAACTGCAACAACTTAAAGGCTCTCTGCCCCATGACAAAATGTGTAAGATTGCAGGAAATTAGCTTGAAAACTTCTAAATGTTCTCTCCTATGCCAAGAGGTGGGCCTTTAAAATGTTCCTTCCAGGATGCAAGACTTGGTTCATCCGGCCATGCACTGCCAAAGTCATAGTAAAACTATTTTTATCTCACTCGAGTTGTGTTCTGATTATGAAGGGGTCCCTGATCAATTTGCTATCACAAAAGGGGTCCCCGGCCCCCAAAAGTTTGAGAACCCCTGCATTATACAATACTGCGATTACTAAACATGAGCTAACCGAAGGGCTTTTTTCACCAATGAAAATGATTGACACTTAATAAACATTGGATCCCATCCCGCCAAGGAGGCTTTCAGTCAGATGTGTAGTGGAATGTAAATAAGCCTGTTTAAGTCCCATTGATGTGTAGATAAAGAGATGCAAGTTTGTTCACAGTGTCATTGTTTCTCCTTCAAAGAGATAAGATATCAGATGGCTGAGAATTACACAAGCACCGACTCATTAGGTGGGAAGACTTCATACTAATCAAAATGCATTAGTAGACAAGCATCTGACATCAGCTCTAAAATAGCTCTTGTGCAAATTGAATTTGACAACGTCTGTTAAGGGCCTGCTTTTCTCAATGGATGAGTACTGCAGGGTTTAGCACATTCGGTGACAAAGTCACTTACTCCTTGGGTCAAGGACTTGCTAACTAACCCCACAGGTAAGCGTGTATTCTATGCTAGTGGAAACAATTCACTACTTCTAGGGGACTGACTTAGTCTGAATCGAGACTAGACAAGGCCATTTTTTTTGTTTAATGTGGGTTAAAGGAAGAGCCTTGCTCTCAGCCATCATGTGGGCTTAGCGGAAAGATGGCTCATTTGTCTGGAGAAAATACAAAAATCAATACTTTAATTTCAGTTTTCAATTAAGAGAGCTAACGGGGTTAGCTAGCATTTCTAACATGGGTCCCCTCTGCTCATCCATCAGCATTTGTGCACATATGAAATAATGACTATGACTGTATACTCTATTATCTCTGTCCAAATGGGAAGCACAACGGTAAGTAATGTAAGTGGACAACCACAAATTCATACAATGTAGTGGATGTAGTGGACCCTCCGCTCTTTATTTGTTTAGTAATTTATTTCCAGCTGAGCAGAAATGAGACCGTGAACTGTAGCTATATATTATTATTTTGCTTGGAAAACGGCCAAATGCACCCTGAATTTGATAATTATTTTAATTTTATCTTAATGATTAATACAGATTAACAGGCCAATTTAATTGTAACATGCACATACCTTGATTAAGACTTTAATCAGAAACTTGGTAGTAGCAAATGTAATTATTGGTAATGGTAACCAATCTGGGTATTTTTCTAGTTTAGGCAAGGATGATGTTTGTTGTGCTGTTCAAGTTCACATTTAGACCACTGTGTGATGGAATGGATAATGGTGCTTCAGTTTAGTATATTATGCTTCTACACGCCGGCAAGCACACACACACACACACAGAAAGAGAGAGAGAGAGAGAGAGAGAGAGAGAGAGAGAGAGAGAGAGAGAGAGAGAGAGAGAGAGAGAGAGAGAGAGAGAGAGAGAGAGAGAGAGAGACAGAGAGAGAGAGAGAGAGAGAGGCAGGGCATCTAGCAGGAAGCTTGGCAGCTCAATGCCAAATAAGTTGGGCCTGGATGAAAAAAAACTAAGACAAAGCAGGGTAGATTGCCACAAGAGCATAAAGGAAAAGGGCTCCTCAGTTGTATTGTGCTCAGACGACTGAAAACAAACCTCTTTAACAGAGAGATATAAACCAAATAAAACATCTTCTATAAAATGCTTCACTACATTACCACACTTTATTTGAAATTTCTGAAATACCTTTACCATGCATTCAAAACTGCAGCATGTTGAATTCAGCCGAAACACTATTGTGACGAATAAAATCAACGAATGAATGTACCTCTGTTATGATATGCTAATTAAATACTTCTCCAGGCCCATTTTTAAGTGTTGTCATTCATTTTCCATGCATGTATTAATGAAAGTACAGGCAGTGTTGGGGAGGGAGGGAGGGGACTGGCAAGGGATGAGGGGCTCTGGAGTGCTAGTTTCAATTGACAAGGCCCTCAGTGACCACAGGAAAAAGAGCAGGGAGAGAGGGAGAGAGAGCAGCGGGTGAAAGAAGAGGCCATCGGGTCTCTCTCTCTCTCTCCATGGCGGCTGTTGTTAGGCTGGCCAAAACTAGGTCAGTCTCTGGGATACAGAAATGACAGGCTAAATTGCTTTGCCAAAGCTGAGAGAGAAAGAGAGGGATATATATATATATATATATATATATATATAGAGAGAGAGAGAGAGAGAGAGAGAGAGAGAGAGAGAGAGAGAGAGGGAGACAGAAAGAGAGAGGGCCCTCTTTGTTTTGTGCTCAGTATAATTGGCATATATCTTTTGCAGATGCTTGAGTTCACGTCATGACTGCTCAATGTGCAACAACCAAGACTAATTGGATTGGACTAGGTCTGTGCCAGGGCTCTACCAAGTGGAAAAAAAAAGAGAAACTCCCATCGGCTCTCTTCAAATAAATTACCTAGCTACTATACATACCTGTGGTACTGAAATGTGTCCTGCACAAGTCCCTATATTTAGGTGTACAGTATCGTACAAAATCATTCATTACATACTTAATCCTCTTCGTTCCTATGTGGAACATAAGCCTTCCAGGAGAAAACACCGCTGCTACTGATCTCTTTTTGGGGATGATTTTCCATAACAAGCCACAGTCCTTCATCTCCTTCTCCATGGTTCTTTGTCAGGTTTCCTTTGGGCAAGAAACTGAATCAATCAATCAATCAAATGTATTTTATAAAGCCCTTTTTACATCAGCAGTTGTCACAAGGTTATTTACAGATACCTAGCCTAAAAACCCAATGAGCAAGCAATGCAGAGGCAGAAGCACAGTTGCTAGGAAAAACTCCCAAGAAGGCAGGAACCCAGGAAGAAATCTAGAGAGCAACCAGGCTTCGAGGGGTGACCAGTCCTCTTCTGGCTGTACCGGGTATAGATTTAAGAGTACACTACCGGTCAAAAGTTTTAGAACACCTACTCATTCAAGGGTTTTTCTTTATTTTTACTATTCTCTACATTGTAGAATAATAGTAAAGACATCAAAACTATGAAATAACACATATGGAATCATGTAGTAACAAAAACAAGTGTAAAACAAATTAAACTGGTTTTTATATTTGAGATTCTTCAAATAGCCACCCTTTGCCTTGATGACAGCTTTGCACACTCTTGGCATTCTCTCAACCAGCTGCAAGAGGTAGTCACCTGGAATGCATTCCAATTAACAGGTGTGCCTTCTTAAAAGTTAATTTGTGGAATTTCTTTCCTTCTTAATACGTTTGAGCCAATCAGTTGTGTTGTGACAAGGTAGGGGGGGTATACAGAATATAGCCCTAATTGGTAAAAGACCAAGTCCATATTATGGCAAGAACAGCTCAAATAAGCAAAGACAAACGAAAGTCCATCATTACTTTAAGATATGAAGGTCAGTCAATACGGAAAATTTAAAGAACTTTGAAAGTTTCTTCAAGTGCAGTCGCAAAAACTATCAAGCGCTATGATGAAACTGGCTCTCATGAGGACCGCCACAGGAATGGAAGACCCAGAGTTACCTCTGCTGCAGAGGATAAGTTCATTAGAGCTACCAGCCTCAGAAATTGCAGCCCAAATAAATGCTTTACAGAGTTCAAGCAACAGACACATCTCAACATCAACTATTCAGAGGAGACTGTGTGAATCAGGCCTTCATGGTTGAATTGCTGCAAAGAAACCACTACTAAAGGACACCAATAATAAGAAGAGACTTGCTTGGGCCAAGAAACACGAGCAATGGACATTAGACCGGTGGAAATGTGTCTTTTGGTCTAGAGTCCAAATTTGAGATTTTTGGATCCAACCGCCGTGTCTTTGTGAGACGTGGTGTGGGTGAACGGATGATCTCCGCATGTGTATTTCCCACCAAAAAGCATGGAGGAGGAGGTGTTATGGTGTGGGGGTGCTTTGCTGGTGACACTGTCTGTGATTTATTTAGAATTCAGGGCACACTTAACCAGCAAGGCTACCACAGCATTCTGCAGCGATATGCCATCCCATCCGGTTTGAGCTTAGTGGGACTATCATTTGTTTTTCAACAGGACAATGACCCAACACACCTCCAGGCTGTGTAAGGGCTATTTAACCAATAAGTAGAGTGATGGAGTGCTGCATCAGATGACCTGGCCTCCACAATCCCCCGACCTCAACCAAATTGATATGGTTTGGGATGTGTCGGACCGCAGAGTGAAGGAAAAGCAGCCAACAAGTGCTCAGCATATGTGGGAACTCCTTCAAGACTGTTGGAAAAGCCTTGATGAGAGCTTTGCACACTCTTGGCATTCTCTCAACCAGCTTCATGAGGTAGTCACCTGGAATGCATTTCAATTAACAGGTGTGCCTTCTTAAAAGTTAATTTGTGGAATTTCTTTCCTTCTTAATACGTTTGAGCCAATCAGTTGTGTTGTGACAAGGTAGGGGGGATAGCCCTATTTGGTAAAAGACCTAGTCCATATTATGGCAAGATCAGCTCAAATAAGCAAAGAGAAACGACAGTACATCATTACTTTAAGATATGAAGGTCAGTCAATACGGAAAATTTAAAGAACTTTGAAAGAAAACTATCAAGCGCTATGATGAAACTGGCTCTCATGAGGACCGCCACAGGAATGTAAGACCCAGAGTTACCTCTGCTGCAGATGATAAGTTCAATAGATTTTTTATTTTTTTTTGCAGATAGATTGTAACTTCCATCAATGTAATTGTCTGCATCACTTCCAATCCCCCCATGTTTTTTTTATATATACACATACATACACATACATATACATATGTATATATATACACATATATATATATACATATACACACATACACACACATAAATACACACATACATACATACATACATACATACATACATACATACATACATACATACATACATACATACATACATACATACATACATACATACATACATACATACATACATACATACATACATACATACATACATACATACATACATACATACATATATACATACATACATACATACATACACACATACACATACATATTGTCACGGTTCCCTCAGACAGAACCCAGAAGCAGACCAGGACAAGGAGAGTTGAACGAAGGTGAGGGTTTATTACAGATTCAACAAAGGTGCAGGATAATCCAGGGAACAGAGCGGGCGGCGTGGATGAGTTGTTGAGGGTGCAGTTGTTGGTCCAATGATGGCTCGGCAGCCGCCGACCATCAGGCAGAGGTAGGGTGAGGGTTCCGGACGAGTGACTGGAGATGGAACAAAAACGGAGGTAAGTCAACAATAAACCAACAAGGTACAAAACAACAAAACTAACGCTAGAAGCTCTAGGACTGATACTCTGATAAACCTACTGTTCATGGCTAACGATCCGGCAGGAACTGGATGTTTGGCCAGAGCCTAAGAAGGGTGATGATCAGGACCAGGTGTGCAGATTGCTGATGGGATGCAGGTGCGGAAAACAAGAGAGCTCCCCGGAGCGTTCCCGAACCCTCGGGAAACTGGAGATCACGAACAGGAAAAACTAGTCACCAGACAGGACCCGACTCAGACTGCCGGGATCGTTACAGTACCCCCCTCCGACGAACGCCACCGGGCGGACCTCCCGGAGCGCCAGGATGGAGGCGGTAGAAATCACTGATGAGGTCAGCATCTAGGACCTGTCGCCGCGAATCCAACTCCTCTCTTCAGGACCATACCCCTCCCAGTCCACGAGATACTGGAAACCCCGGCCCCGCCGTCTGGAATCCATGATGCGACGCACCGTGTAGGCAGGACCACCTCCGATCATCCGAGGAGGAGGAGGAGGAGGCGGAGGAGGCAACAGAGGACTGAGGAAGACAGGCTTGAGGCAGGAGACATGAAAGGTGGGATGGACTCTGAGCGTCCTCGGTAGTTTGAGTCGAACTGCCACTGGATTGATCACCTTCTCCACCACAAACGGACCAATGAACTTCGGTAACAACTTCCTAGACTCAGTCCGTAAAGGAAGATCCCGTGTGGCCAACCAGACCCTATCTCCGATGGTGTAGGTGGGAGCGGGGATCCGGCGACGATTCGCCTGGAGCTGATACCGGTCCGAAACTCTAAGGAGTGCCTTTCTGGCCCGATGCCAGGTCCGGTGGCAACGATGAATATGGGCCTGAACAGAAGGCACTGAGAGCTCCTTCTCCTGAGAAGGGAACAAGGGAGGTTGGTAGCCATACAGGCACTGGAAGGGAGACATCCCAGTGGCAGATGTAGGGAGAGTATTGTGGGCATACTCAACCCAAGGCAACTGAGAGACCCAGGAGGTGGGGTTGGAAGAGACCAGACAGCGTAGCGTGGATTCCATCTTCTGGTTGGCTCTCTCCGCCTGACCATTGGATTGGGGGGTGAAAACCAGATGTGAGACTGACTGTAGCTCCAATGGCCAAACAGAAGGACTTCCAGACAGCAGAGGTAAACTGAGGGCCACGGTCGGAAACGATATCACTGGGCAAACCGTGGACCCTGAAAACCTCCCTCACCAGGATCTCGGGACGTCTCCGAGGCAGAGGGAAGCTTGGCAATAGGCACAAAGTGGGCGAACTTGCTGAATCTGTCCACGATAGTCAGAACGACCGTGTTCCCCTCAGAAGCGGGCAACCCAGTGACGAAGTCCAGGGCCAGATGCGACCATGGTCGCCGGGGAATAGGAAGGGGGTGAAGTAGTCCAGAGCTGGGCCGATTGGTACTCTTATTCTGCGCACACACTGGACAGGCAGCAACAAAACCCCGAGTATCCTCGGCCATGGCAGGCCACCAAAAACGTCTGCGAAGAAACGCCATTGTCCGAGCCACGCCAGGGTGACAAGCCATCTTACTGGCGTGGGACCATTTGAGGACAGCAGGACGAACCGACTCAGGCACAAACAACCGACCGGGTGGACCGTTACCGGGACCGGGCTGAGTCCGAAGGGCCGCCAGCACCTCCTCCTCAATCTTCCACATAACTGCTCCCACGACGCAGTTCCGGGGAGAATTGTCTCGGTCTTGGACCCACTCTCCTCCGTCTTGGAGAACATCCGGGACAAGGCGTCCGCCTTGCCGTTCTTAGATCCAGGTCGGAACGTCAGGACAAACTTGAATCGTCCGAAAAACAACGCCCACCTGGCCTGGACGGGGAGTTGAGACGTTTAGCCGATTGCACGTAAGCAAGATTCTTGTGGTCAGTCCAGACAATAAACGGTTGCTCCGCCCCCTCCAACCAGTGGCGCCACTCCTCCAAGGCAAGTTTCACCGCGAGAAGCTCCCGGTTACCCACATCGTAATTCCTCTCCCGCAGGCGAAAGGCGACGAGGTAGTAGGCGCAGGGATGGAGTTTACTGTCCGTGGAGCATCGCTGCGACAGGATGGCGCCAACTCCCACATCAGACGCGTCCCACTTCAACGACGAACTGACGGGCCGTGTCCGGTTGAGAGAGAATCGGTGCGTTGGTGAATCGCCTCTTCAAATCCAGAAACGCTCGATCCGCCTCCGGATTCCACTTGAAGGTCCTGATACTGGAAGTCAAGGCAGTTAATGGAGCGGCCACACGGCTGTAATCCCGGATGAATCTGCGGTAGAAATTCGCAAACCCCAAAAATCTCTGGAGCTGCAATCTCGTACCGGGCTGGGCCCATTCCAGAACCGCTCTAACCTTCTCCTGGTCCATCCTAATCTCTCCCCTGGAGATGATGTACCCGAGAAAGGATGTCGTGTGGGCGTGAAACTCGCACTTCTCGGCCTTCACGAACAGGCGATTCTCCAACAATCGCTGCAGAACCTGCCGGACATGCTGGACGTGGTCGGAAGGTTCCTTCGAGAAGATCAGAATGTCATCCAGGTAAACAAACACAAAGAGACCGATCATATCTCTCAGGACGTCGTTCACCATACTCTGGAATACCGCTGGAGCATTGGTCAGTCCAAACGGCATCACCTGATACTCAAGTGACCCATCGGTGTATTGAAACCCGTCAACCACTCGTCCCCCTCTCTGATCCGGACCAGGTGATACGCATTGCGTAGGTCTAGCTTGGTGAACACCGTAGCACCCTGTAAGGAGTCGAAGGCAGAACTCATCAAGGGCAGGGGATACTTGTTCTTGACCGTGATGTCATTCAACCCCCCGATAATCAATACACGGTCGAAGAGAGCCATCCTTCTTACCCACAAAGAAGAATCCTGCCCCCAGGGGTGATGACGAGGGACGAACGAGACCAGCAGCTAGGGACTCCTTGATGTAGGTCTCCAACGCCTCACGTTCAGGTCGGGAGATACTGTATAACCTTCCCTTGGGGTAGACAGCTCCAGGAACCAGGTTGATGGCACAATCATATGGTCGGTGGGGAGGGAGTGACAGAGCCTTCTGCTTACTGAAAACTTCCCCCAAATCGTGATATGTCTCGGGAACCAGGGACAAATCTGGGGGTTTAGCCTCAATCACCTGACTGGGAACCGAATGGGGGCAGGCAGTCTTGAGACAGTTAGCATGACAATCAAGGCTCCAACTCGTTACCTTGCCCGTCACCCAATCGAACGTGGGATTGTGTTCCTTCAGCCAGGGGTATCCAAGGACCAGAGGAACATGGGAAGACGGCAGAATGAAGAATGAAATCATCTCAGAATGATTCCCCGACAACCGCATCTTAACCGGGTTCAGTCCTCATCGTGATACGTGCCAGACTACTGCCGTTCAGAGTGGTCGCTTCAATGGCTTCCGGCAATTGCTCCTTGGAAAGCCCCAGCTGTTCCACCAACTCGGCATCAAGAAAGCTTCCATCGGCACCTGAATCGATAAAAGCGTTAAGCGCTAAGCTCTGATTCCTGTTCACAAGGGTAGCCGGGAAACGGGGTCTGACAGAGGTACTGAGAGGTTGAAACTGGCTCGCTAAAAGTCCTCCCAACTTTAGCGAGCCGGGCAGTTTGACGACCGCCGGGAACAAGTGGAGATGTAATGTCCCGAGCTACCACAGTAGAGGCAGCAGTTGGTCTTACGTCTATGTTGACGCTCCTCCTTGGTTAACCCGTGCCGCCCCACTTGCATGGGTTCAGAATCGGGAGAGAGGACCTCTCCACTAATCCATTGTGGTGGAGAATGATCGACGTGTTCTGGTCCACCACCCGACCCGACTGGGAACTGAGAAGCTGATCGATTGGACGGACCCCATTGCTTCTCCCTCCTTCGCTCTCGGACTCGATTATCCACCCCGAATAGACAAGGCTACCAAGCTGTCCAGGTCACTAGGCTCCGGATAGGAGATCAACTCATCCTTGAGCTGCTCCGACAGACCCTGGTAAAAGGCCGCTTGCAGAGACTCCTCGTTCCACCCACTCTCCACCGCCAACGTCTTGAACTCGATCACGAAGTCGGCCACGCTGCGAGTTCCTTGGTGAAGCGAAAACAGGCGCCTAGCTGCGTCCCTTCCTCGGACGGAATGGTCGAAGAGCTTCCTCATCTCGGCCGTGAACCCCTGGTATGAAGCCATGCAGGGGTCTTGTCGTTCCCAAACGGCTGAAGCCCACTCCAGCGCTCGACCACGCAGCAACGCAATCACAAAGGCTATCCTAGCCTTGTCTGTGGCATAAGAGTAGGGCTGTAGATCGAACACTAATCCACACTGCATAAGGAAGGAACGGCATCTTCCCAGCTCCCCCTCATATCTATCCGCGTCGGAACCTCGGGCTCACGGAAGGACACAGCTCCAGAAGCGGCAGGCGAGATGGGTGAAACCGGTAGTGGATCCTCCACCGGAAACTTGCGTTGGTTCTGGACCTCCGTCAGACCGGTAGAAAGGTTCCGAACTGACAACGCGATCTCCTGTAGTACCGTGCTATGATGGCCCAACATCTTCTCCTGATGGGTAATGGCATGGCGAACAGAGTCCAGGTCCGCTGGGTTCATTACTGGCCGGATCGTTCTGTCACGGTTCCCTCAGACAGAACCCAGAAGCAGACCAGGACAAGGAGAGTTGAACGAAGGTGAGGGTTTATTACAGATTCAACAAAGGTGCAGGATAATCCAGGGAACAGAGCGGGCGGCGTGGATGAGTTGTTGAGGGTGCAGTTGTTGGTCCAATGATGGCTCGGCAGCCGCCGACCATCAGGCAGAGGTAGGGTGAGGGTTCCGGACGAGTGACTGGAGATGGAACAAAAACGGAGGTAAGTCAACAATAAACCAACAAGGTACAAAACAACAAAACTAACGCTAGAAGCTCTAGGACTGATACTCTGATAAACCTACTGTTCATGGCTAACGATCCGGCAGGAACTGGATGTTTGGCCAGAGCCTAAGAAGGGTGATGATCAGGACCAGGTGTGCAGATTGCTGATGGGATGCAGGTGCGGAAAACAAGAGAGCTCCCCGGAGCGTTCCCGAACCCTCGGGAAACTGGAGATCACGAACAGGAAAAACTAGTCACCAGACAGGACCCGACTCAGACTGCCGGGATCGTTACACATATCCTTTAAAAAAATATATATATATTCCCCTTTATTACTTTCCAACCCCACCACCCTTTCCCTACTTGGAGTAAACTAGTGAACAACAATGCTTAGGCCTCTACTTCCAGCTTATACCTACTATCTACATTTTATGGACACAGTCAATTTTACAAAAATTTTATTTTGTTAGTTTTTTCTCCTGAACTTCCTCTACTCTCAACCTCTCCGATCATTTTCATGATGTCCATCCGGATTGCTTCTATATGCCATATCTTTCTAACTGTGCTCTTTCACAAAATCTCCCAGCCTACAACCTATATACTTATTATGGACACAGTATGCTTACATTATTAGTTATCTTGTTATCATTTGTTGTTAGTTGTTATTAGTCCCATCCTTCAATTCCATTCAACACCTCCCATCTATCTTTTAACACCATCCATATAGGATTTCTATTTGCCATATAGATTTCAACTGTTCTGTGATGTCTTACAAAAGTTCTGAACCTTTCTATTGTCATTGTTTCTACAGATTGTGAATTGAAAATAAAAGTTTTTGCTAAAAGTATTATGTTATTGATCGATTTACTATGACTTTTCAGATCACCCAGTAATGCTATCTGCAAGGTTAGCTCCAGGTAAATATTGCAATCCTTTAGCCATTCCTGGACCTGTGTCCAAAAACAAGCTACAAATGGACAGTACCAAAACAAATGATCTAATGATTCTGTCTCTTCGCAGCAAAATCTGCAGATCTGGGAAGATTGTATCCCCCATATAAATAACATTCAATTGGTAGCAAACATTTTATATAATAATTTTAATTGAAAGATTGTACGTTTTGAATCCGGTGTCGTTTTGCGTATCAGTTCATGCCATGGGATCGGTACGTCAAAAATCTCTTCCCAACTATTTTGCAATCTATATGGGACGGCTGTCAATCCTTTGGTCCTTAAATGAAACTGATATACTTTTTTATTTATCACAAAGTATTGAGAAACTTTTGTTATTGACCAAATACTTATTTTCCACCATAATTTGCAAATAAATTCATTAAAAATCCTACAATGTGATTTTCTGGATTTTTTTTCTCATTTTGTCTGTCATAGTTGACGTGTACCTATGATGAATATTACAGGCCTCTCTCATCTTTTTAAGTGGGAGAACTTGCACAATTGGTGGCTGACTAAATACTTTTTCCCCCCACTGTATGTTCTTTAATGCAAGGCCGACAGACAAGTTCCTTACTTTCTCCCCCTTCCACTTTCCTTTTCCATTTTTGGGGTAAGGCTGCAATTATTTGGATGTAATTTTGGGTAGAGCAGACATTTCCAAATGTTTTTGTTAGCTGCATGTGCGACATAACTCCACCAGTCATACCGATGATATCATTTACGAAGATTATACCTTTTTTTTTTTTTGTCAAAAAAAAAAAGTTTTGGGGTCAATTAGTATATTTGAGTTTACCCACAATATTTGTTGCATTATTTGTTCTGTTATTTCTGGAGGATTAAATTGAAATTGCAACCAACTTTCTATGGCTTGTTTTAAAAATAGTGATATTTGGGAGATTATTTCCTTTTCAAATAACTGAAAGTGAGTGGTTGTAATCTGAATAAAGGGGAAAAGGCCATTCTTGAACATTGGGTGAGACAATCTTACTAATTTGCTAGAGAACCAGTTCGGATTTAAGTATAACTTTTGTATGACTGAAGCTTTTAGTGATAGAGTGGGGAGAACAAGTATTGGATACACTGCCGATTTTGCAGGTTTTCCTACTTACAAAGCATGTAGAGGTCTGTAATTTTTATCATAGGTTTATCACACTTCAAATGTGAGAGACGGAATCTAAAACAAAAATCCAGAAAATCAGTATTTGATCACCTACCAACCAGTAAGAATTCCGGCTCTCACAGACCTGTTCGTTTTTCTTTAAGAAGCCCTCCTGTTCTCCACTCATTACCTGTATTAACTGCACCTGTTTGAACACGTTGCCTGTATAAAAGACACCTGTCCACACACTCAATCAAACATACTCCAACCTCTCCACAATGGCCAAGACGAGAGAGCTGTGTAAGGACATCAGGGATAAAATTGTAGACCTGCACAAGGCTGGGATGGGCTACAGGACAATAGGCAAGCAGCTTGGTGAGAAGGAAACAACTGTTGGCGCAATTATTCGAAAATGGAAGAAGTTCAAGATGACGGTCAATCACCCTCGGTCTGGGGCTCCATGCAAGATCTCACCTCGTGGGGCATCAATGATCATGAGGAAGGTGAGGGATCAGCCCAGAACTACACGGCAGGACCTGGTCAATGACCTGAAGAGAGCTGGGACCACAGTCTCAAAGAAAACCATTAGTAACTGTCAGCTTCCTGCTTCCCCTGTTTGTCTCCTGGCCTCTAGAGGTCAGCTGTGTTCCCCTTTGCCTTAGTTCTTCCTCATGTGTCCTAATTAGCTTATCCAGGTCACCTGTGCCTTGTTTCCCCTTGTGTATTTTAGCTGTGTGTTTTCCCCTTGTTTGTCACTTGGTTATTGCGTCCTGACTGTGTGTCTCCTGCTTTGTCTCACCGTGTCTGTCCTAGTAAGTTTTTGAAGTTATCTTTAGTTTGTTTTTCTCCCCTCGTGGAGTTGTTTTGTTTTGCCTCCTGTTTTGTGAACATTAAATCTACTTGCCTGGAGTTTTGCCTTGGGTGTTTCATTTGGGTCCTACAACATCTCCTCTGTGGCTAAGGGGTAGTACCCCCAGCTCTACACTTCTGAGACCGGAGTTCTAACCCGGATTGTGACAGAATAACCAAGTCAATCATGGACCCAGAAACACTCAGTTCCCAGGACCTGTTGGCGGTGATCAGTCGACATGAGGCTTCTTTCCAGCGCCATGAAGCCGTTCTCAGCCGACAAGAGGAGCTGATGGCTAGACATTCTCAACTCCTGGCCGAAATGATGAGTTCCCTTCACCAGCTCTTTGAACGCCTCCTTGGTCCTCCCCCCTTCCCCCGGTCACCTCCCAGTGACGACAGGCCTTCTCGGTTGGCGGAGCCCCGACTACCACCTCCCAAGCCCTTTTCTGGGGATCCAAGCTCTTGCCAGGGTTTCCTCACCCAATGCTCCCTCACCTTCGAGCTCCAACCCTCAAGTTTTCCCACAGACCGTTCCAAGATTGCCTACCTCATTACCCTTCTTTCAGACAAGGCGCTCGCCTGGGCCTCTGCGGTGTGGCAGTCCCAGGAGGCCTGTTGTGACTCCCACGCTGCATTTGTAGAAGAGTTCAAGCGGGTGTTCGATCATCCTGTCAGTGGGCGGGAGGCTTCCAAGCGCCTACTGTCTCTCCGTCAGGGCCCCCGAAGCACGGCAGATTTTGCCATTGAGTTCCGAACCATGGCAGCAAGGAGCGGATGGAATGATGAAGCGCTGAGGGTCTGCTTTCAGGGAGGGTTATCTGAGCCCCTTCAAGATGAGTTAGCCACCCGTGAACCAGCTGAAGATCTCGAGTCCCTCATAGCCTTGGCCATCCGCCTGGACAATCGTCTAAGAGAGCGGAGAACGGCTCGCCGTCAGGTGTCTCAGTCCCAAGTTCCTCTGAGCAGCTCTGTTTCTCCTGTTTGGACTCCGTCATTCAGAGCTGCCCCGGCTCCTGAACTGCCCCAGGATTCCCCGGAGAGCATGCAGTTAGGCCGTTCCAGGCTTTCTTCCAACGAAAGGGAACGTCGCATGAGGGAGCGTCGGTGCCTCTACTGCGGGGTTGCCGGCCACTTCCGCTCCACTTGCCCCGAGCTTTCGGGAAACGCCTGTCCCCGCCCAGCTACAGGAGGGTTGTGATGGGGAAAATTAGAGCTCCTCCTACTAACGCGGTCCTAGCTATTCCAGCCACTCTGTCCTGGGAGGGCCACCAGCATCGGGTCCAGGCTATGATCGATTCCGGTGCCGCAGGTGATTTTATGGATGTAACCTTGGCTAAGGAACTTAAGATCCCTACCCAACTACTTCCTCAACCCCAGGCAGTTACAGCCTTAGATGGCAGACCTCTGGAACCAG
Organism: Coregonus clupeaformis; assembly: GCF_020615455.1. Lineage (NCBI taxonomy): Eukaryota > Metazoa > Chordata > Actinopteri > Salmoniformes > Salmonidae > Coregonus > Coregonus clupeaformis. The sequence goes on from NC_059194.1 coordinate 34,588,534, forward strand.
GAAAAGTTACTGAGGCGACTCAGTCCCTGCGACTTACCATCTCTCAACACCAGCAGGAGGAGACCTTCTATCTCATTGACTCTCCCGAGTATCCTATTATCCTGGGTCACCCTTGGCTATGCAGACATAATCCCCAGATCGACTGGCCTACTGGCACCATTCTTAGCTGGGGTCCCACTTGCCAACTCACCTGCATGCTTCAGAGTTCCTCAGCCCCTAGTACCCAGTTTCAAGAGTCTGTTGACGTCTCCCGAGTCCCCAGTGTTTACCATCGGTTCAAGGCAGTGTTCAGCAAGGCCCGGGCTACTGCCTTACCGCCTCATCGCACTTATGACTGTGCCATTGATCTACTCCCTGGGTGCTGCCCTCCTAGAGGTCGGATCTTTTCCTTGTCCTCCCCCGAGCACGCAGCTATGGACACCTACATTAAGGAGTCCTTGGCAGCCGGCCTCATCTATGCCTCTACTTCCCGGCTGGGGCGGGCTTCTTTTTGTTGAAAAGAAAGACGGGGGTCTGAGGCCTTGTATTGATTACCGGGGACTCAACAAGATCACGGTTCGAATCGATACCCTCTTCCTCTCATGGCCACTGCTTTTGAGCTGCTTCAAGGGGCTTCCATTTTTACTAAGCTGGATCTCCGCAATGCTTACCATCTCGTGCGGATCCGGCCAGGAGACGAATGGAAGACGGCGTTCAACACGCCCACGGGACACTATGAATATCGGGTGATGCCGTTCGGGCTCACCAATGCCCCCGCAGTATTCCAAGCCCTGATTAATGATGTTCTCCGGGATATGCTTAATCTGTTCGTCTTCGTGTACCTGGACGATATCCTCATCTTCTCGAGGTCACTGAAGGAACATGAGGGGCATGTTAGCCGGGTTCTCCAGAGGCTCCTTGACAATCACCTCTACGTTAAGCCTGAGAAGTGTGAATTTCATGTTTCTCAGACTCAGTTTCTCGGGTTTATTGTCACTCCCGGGCACCTAGAGATGGATCCCAAGAAGGTCAAGGCGGTCCACGATTGGCCCACACCTGCCACGGTCAAGGAGGTTCAACGGTTCATTGGCTTTTCTAACTTCTATCGGAAGTTCATCAAGAATTTCAGCTCGGTGGTAGCCCCCTTGACGACGCTTACCAAGGGAGGAGGGACCAAGATTCACTGGGGTCCGGAAGCAGCAGGGGGCCTTCGAGGATCTCAAGCGCCGCTTCACTTCTGCTCCGATTCTGGTGACCCCTGACCCAGAGAGACCTTTCGTGGTGGAGGTGGACGCCTCAGAGGTGGGGGTGGGAGCCGTCCTGTCACAGAGGGGTGCGGATGGGAGATTACACCCTTGTGCCTTCATGTCTCGCCGCCTGTCTGAGGCCGAGCGCAACTACCACGTGGGGATCTAGAGTTGCTTGCGGTAAAACTGGCCTTGGAAGAGTGGCGCCATTGGCTTGAGGGGGCTCAGCACCCTTTCCAGGTTCTCACAGACCACAAGAACCTGGAATATCTCCAACAGGCTAAGCGGATGAACCCTCGGCAAGCACGATGGTCCCTTTTCTTTAATCGATTCCAGTTCCTCCTGACTTACCGACCTGGCACCAAGAACGTCAAGCCGGATGCTCTGTCTCGAGTCTATTCTCCCGAGGTACAAGAGAAGCCCTTGGCATCGATTATTCCGAGGTCTAGGATCGTCGCACCTCTTCAGTGGGAACTAGAAAGAGGGGTACGAGAAGCTCTTGCCCATGAGCCCGATCCAGGCGGTGGTCCTGCCGGTCGCCTGTACGTTCCTCTCTCGGTTCGGGCCGCGTCTTGCAGTGGGGTCATGAGTCGCCCTTGACATGCCATCCTGGCAGTGCTCGCACACTGGAGTTCCTCCGACGGCGGTTTTGGTGGCCGTCCATCAAGAAGGACGTGCAGGTCTATGTTGAGGCCTGCCCTGTGTGCAACCAGGGAAAGTCGACACGCCAGCGACCCCAGGGACTGCTCCATCCCTTACCTGTTCCTCGAAGGCCATGGTCACACCTTTCTCTGGACTTTGTTACGGGACTTCCTCTATCCCAGGGCAACACCGTCATCCTTGTGGTGGTAGACCGTTTCTCTAAGGCTGCCCGGTTTATTCCCCTGCCCAAACTGCCCTCGGCTAAGGAGACTGCTGAGCTCCTCATGAACCATGTCTTCCGGATATTTGGCATTCCCCTGGACGTGGTCTCTGACCGAGGTCCCCAATTCTCGTCCCGGTTTTGGGGGGCCTTCTGCAGGCTTATTGGGGCCACAGCCAGCCTATCGTCAGGATTCCATCCAGAGTCTAATGGCCAAACGGAACGGATTAATCAGGATCTGGAGACCATCCTGCGGTGTATGGCGGCCAGTAATCCCACGTCTTGGGCCACCTATATCATTTGGGCTGAATATGCCCACAACACCCTCCAGTCCTCAGCCACCGGATTGTCCCCCTTCGAATGCCAGTTCGGTTACAACCCTCCATTATTTCCAGAGGAAGAGGCGCAAGTTGGTGTTCCCTCGGCCCAGCGCTTTGTCCAACGCTGTAGGCGGACCTGGAAGAAGGCCAGGTGTACCCTCCTTCGGACCTCCCAGAGATACCAAAGGCAGGCTAATCGCCACCGCCGGACGGCCCCTAGTTTCCGAGCTGGTCAGAGAGTTTGGTTGGCCACTAAGAACTTGCCCCTCCGGGTCGAATCCAAGAAGCTTTCCCAGAGATACATCGGCCCTTTCCGCATTGCTAGAAAGGTTAACCCTGTTTCGTATCGTTTAGTTCTGCCTCGCTCCTTAGAGTTAACCCCACTTTTCATGTTTCACTCCTTAAACCTGTCTTGTCTTCTCCTTTTGCCCCCCCCACAGACCCCCGCCACCTCCCAGGATCATAGACGGCCAGCCAGCCTACACAGTCCGCCGGATACTGGACTCCCGGAGGGTCCAGAACTCTCTGCAGTATCTGGTGGACTGGGAGGGCTACGGGCCAGAGGAGCGCTCCTGGGTTCCAGCCAGGGACATCCTGGACCCAGGGTTGATCCGAGATTTTCGCACCCTGGGGCCAGGGTGTTCTGGAAGGAACGTCAGGAGTCGTTCCTAGAGGAGGGGGGTCCTGTCAGCTTCCTGCTTCCCCTGTTTGTCTCCTGGCCTCTAGAGGTCAGCTGTGTTCCCCTTTGCCTTAGTTCTTCCTCATGTGTCCTAATTAGCTTATCCAGGTCACCTGTGCCTTGTTTCCCCCTTGTGTATTTTAGCTGTGTGTTTTCCCCTTGTTTGTCACTTGGTTATTGCGTCCTGACTGTGTGTCTCCTGCTTTGTCTCACCGTGTCTGTCCTAGTAAGTTTTTGAAGGTATCTTTAGTTTGTTTTTCTCCCCTCGTGGAGTTGTTTTGTTTTGCCTCCTGTTTTGTGAACATTAAATCTACTTGCCTGGAGTTTTGCCTTGGGTGTTTCATTTGGGTCCTACAACATCTCCTCTGTGGCTAAGGGGTAGTACCCCCAGCTCTACACTTCTGAGACCGGAGTTCTAACCCGGATTGTGACAGTAACACACTACGCCGTCATGGATTAAAATCCTGCAGCGCACGCAAGGTCCCCCTGCTCAAGCCAGCGCATGTCCAGGCCCGTCTGAAGTTTGCCAATGACCATCTGGATGATCCAGAGGAGGAATGGGAGAAGGTCATGTGGTCTGATGAGACAAAAATATAGCTTTTTGGTCTAAACTCCACTCGCCGTGTTTGGAGGAAGAAGAAGGATGAGTACAACCCCAAGAACACCATCCCAACCGTGAAGCATGGAGGTGGAAACATCATTCTTTGGGGATGCTTTTCTGCAAAGGGGACAGGACGACTGCACCGTATTGAGGGGAGGATGGATGGGGCCATGTATCGCGAGATCTTGGCCAACAACCTCCTTCCCTCAGTAAGAGCATTGAAGATGTGTCGCGGCTGGGTCTTCCAGCATGACAACGACCCGAAACACACAGCCAGGGCAACTAAGGAGTGGCTCTGTAAGAAGCATCTCAAGGTCCTGGAGTGGCCTAGCCAGTCTCCAGACCTGAACCCAATAGAAAATCTTTGGAGGGAGCTGAAAGTCCGTATTGCCCAGTGACAGCCCCGAAACCTGAAGTATCTGGAGAAGGTCTGTATGGAGAAGTGGGCCAAAATCCCTCCTGCAGTGTGTGCCAACCTGGTCAAGACCTACAGGAAACGTATGATCTCTGTAATTGCAAACAAAGGTTTCTGTACCAAATGTTAAGTTCTGCTTTTCGGATGTATCAAATACTTATGTGATGCAATAAAATGCAAATTAATTATTAAAAAATCATACAATGTTATTTTCTGGATTTTTGTTTTAGATTACGTCTCTCACAGTTGAAGTGTACCTATGATAAAAAATTACAGACCTCTACATGCTTTGTAAGTAGGAAAACCTGCAAAATCGGCAGTGTATCAAATACTTGTTCTCCCCACTGTAGGTCTAATGCTTTAATATTTAATAATTTCTGTCCTCCTAATTCATATTCATTATATAAATAGGCCCGTTTAATTTTGTCTGGCTTGCCGTTCCAAATTAAATGGAATATTTTTTTCTCATATATTTTAAAAAACTGTTCGCTAGGCGTAGGCAAGACCATAAGCAAATAGGTAAACTGGGATAATACTAAAGAGTTGATCAGGGTGATTTTTCCACAAATTGACAGGTACAGTGGGGAAAAAAAGTATTTAGTCAGCCACCAATTGTGCAAGTTCTCCCACTTAAAAAGATGAGAGAGGCCTGTAATTTTCATCATGACAGACAATTTGAGAATGACAGACAAATTGAGATTTTTTTTCTCCAGAAAATCACATTGTAGGATTTTTTATGAATTTATTTGCAAATTATGGTGGAAAATAAGTATTTGGTCACCTACAAACAAGCAAGATTTCTGGCTCTCACAGACCTGTAACTTCTTCTTTAAGAGGCTCCTCTGTCCTCCACTCGTTACCTGTATTAATGGCACCTGTTTGAACTTGTTATCAGTATAAAAGACACCTGTCCACAACCTCAAACAGTCACACTCCAAACTCCACTATGGCCAAGACCAAAGAGCTGTCAAAGGACACCAGAAACAAAATTGTAGACCTACACCAGGCTGGGAAGACTGAATCTGAAATAGGTAAGCAGCTTGGTTTGAAGAAATCAACTGTGGGAGCAATTATTAGGAAATGGAAGACATACAAGACCACTGATAATCTCCCTCGATCTGGGACTCCACGCAAGATCTCACCCCGTGGGGTCAAAATGATCACAAGAACGGTGAGCAAAAATCCCAGAACCACACGGGGGGACCTAGTGAATGACCTGCAGAGAGCTGGGACCAAAGTAACAAAGCCTACCATCAGTAACACACTACGCCGCCAGGGACTCAAATCCTGCAGTGCCAGACGTGTCCCCCTGCTTAAGCCAGTACATGTCCAGGCCCGTCTGAAGTTTGCTAGAGTGCATTTGGATGATCCAGAAGAGGATTGGGAGAATGTCATATGGTCAGATGAAACCAAAATAGAACTTTTGGGTAAAAACTTAACTTGTCGTGTTTGGAGGACAAAGAATGCTGAGTTGCATCCAAAGAACACCATACCTACTGTGAAGCATGGGGGTGGAAACATCATGCTTTGTGGCTGTTTTTCTGCAAAGGGACCAGGACGACTGATCCGTGTAAAGGAAAGAATGAATGGGGCCATGTATCGTGAGATTTTGAGTGAAAACCTCCTTCCATCAGCAAGGGCATTGAAGATGAAACGTGGCTGGGTCTTTCAGCATGACAATGATCCCAAACACACCGCCCGGGCAACGAAGGAGTGGCTTCGTAAGAAGCATTTCAAGGTCCTGGAGTGGCCTAGCCAGTCTCCAGATCTCAACCCCATAGAAAATCTTTGGAGGGAGTTGAAAGTCTGTGGTACCCAGCGACAGCCCCAAAACATCACTGCTCTAGAGGAGATCTGCATGGAGGAATGGGCCAAAATACCAGCAACAGTGTGTGAAAACCTTGTGAAGACTTACAGAAAACGTTTGACCTGTGTCATTGCCAACAAAGGGTATATAACAAAGTATTGAGAAACTTTTGTTATTGACCAAATACTTATTTTCCACCATAATTTGCAAATAAATTCATAAAAAATCCTACAATGTGATTTTCTGGATTTTTTTTCTCATTTTGTCTGTCATAGTTGACGTGTACCTATGATGAATATTACAGGCCTCTCTCATCTTTTTAAGTGGGAGAACTTGCACAATTGGTGGCTGACTAAATACTTTTTTTTCCCCACTGTATGTTCTTTAATGCAAGGCCGACAGACAAGTTCCTTACTTTCTCCCCCTTCCACTTTCCTTTTCCATTTTTGGGGTAAGGCTGCAATTATTTGGATGTAATTTTGGGTAGAGCAGACATTTCCAAATGTTTTTGTTAGCTGCATGTGCGACATAACTCCACCAGTCATACCGATGATATCATTTACGAAGATTATACCTTTTTTTTTTTTTGTCAAAAAAAAAAGTTTTGGGGTCAATTAGTATATTTGAGTTTACCCACAATATTTGTTGCATTATTTGTTCTGTTATTTCTGGAGGATTAAATTGAAATTGCAACCAACTTTCTATGGCTTGTTTTAAAAATAGTGATATTTGGGAGATTATTTCCTTTTCAAATAACTGAAAGTGAGTGGTTGTAATCTGAATAAAGGGGAAAAGGCCATTCTTGAACATTGGGTGAGACAATCTTACTAATTTGCTAGAGAACCAGTTCGGATTTAAGTATAACTTTTGTATGACTGAAGCTTTTAGTGATAGAGTGGGGAGAACAAGTATTTGATACACTGCCGATTTTGCAGGTTTTCCTACTTACAAAGCATGTAGAGGTCTGTAATTTTTATCATAGGTTTATCACACTTCAAATGTGAGAGACGGAATCTAAAACAAAAATCCAGAAAATCAGTATTTGATCACCTACCAACCAGTAAGAATTCCGGCTCTCACAGACCTGTTCGTTTTTCTTTAAGAAGCCCTCCTGTTCTCCACTCATTACCTGTATTAACTGCACCTGTTTGAACACGTTGCCTGTATAAAAGACACCTGTCCACACACTCAATCAAACATACTCCAACCTCTCCACAATGGCCAAGACAAGAGAGCTGTGTAAGGACATCAGGGATAAAATTGTAGACCTGCACAAGGCTGGGATGGGCTACAGGACAATAGGCAAGCAGCTTGGTGAGAAGGAAACAACTGTTGGCGCAATTATTCGAAAATGGAAGAAGTTCAAGATGACGGTCAATCACCCTCGGTCTGGGGCTCCATGCAAGATCTCACCTCGTGGGGTATCAATGATCATGAGGAAGGTGAGGGATCAGCCCAGAACTACACGGCAGGACCTGGTCAATGACCTGAAGAGAGCTGGGACCACAGTCTCAAAGAAAACCATTAGTAACACACTACGCCGTCATGGATTAAAATCCTGCAGCGCACGCAAGGTCCCCCTGCTCAAGCCAGCGCATGTCCAGGCCCGTCTGAAGTTTGCCAATGACCATCTGGATGATCCAGAGGAGGAATGGGAGAAGGTCATGTGGTCTGATGAGACAAAAATATAGCTTTTTGGTCTAAACTCCACTCGCCGTGATTGGAGGAAGAAGAAGGATGAGTACAACCCCAAGAACACCATCCCAACCGTGAAGCATGGAGGTGGAAACATCATTCTTTGGGGATGCTTTTCTGCAAAGGGGACAGGACGACTGCACCGTATTGAGGGGAGGATGGATGGGGCCATGTATCGCGAGATCTTGGCCAACAACCTCCTTCCCTCAGTAAGAGCATTGAAGATGTGTCGCGGCTGGGTCTTCCAGCATGACAACGACCCGAAACACACAGCCAGGGCAACTAAGGAGTGGCTCTGTAAGAAGCATCTCAAGGTCCTGGAGTGGCCTAGCCAGTCTCCAGACCTGAACCCAATAGAAAATCTTTGGAGGGAGCTGAAAGTCCGTATTGCCCAGTGACAGCCCCGAAACCTGAAGTATCTGGAGAAGGTCTGTATGGAGAAGTGGGCCAAAATCCCTCCTGCAGTGTGTGCCAACCTGGTCAAGACCTACAGGAAACGTATGATCTCTGTAATTGCAAACAACGGTTTCTGTACCAAATATTAAGTTCTGCTTTTCTGATGTATCAAATACTTATGTGATGCAATAAAATGCAAATTAATTATAAAAAAATCATACAATGTGATTTTCTGGATTTTTGTTTTAGATTCCGTCTCTCACAGTTGAAGTGTACCTATGATAAAAAATTACAGACCTCTACATGCTTTGTAAGTAGGAAAACCTGCAAAATCGGCAGTGTATCAAATACTTGTTCTCCCCACTGTAGGTCTAATGCTTTAATATTTAATAATTTCTGTCCTCCTAATTCATATTCATTATATAAATAGGCCCGTTTAATTTTGTCTGGCTTGCCGTTCCAAATTAAATGGAATATTTTTTCTCATATATTTTAAAAAACTGTTCGCTAGGCGTAGGCAAGACCATAAGCAAATAGGTAAACTGGGATAATACTAAAGAGTTGATCAGGGTGATTTTTCCACAAATTGACAGGTACAGTGGGGAAAAAAAGTATTTAGTCAGCCACCAATTGTGCAAGTTCTCCCACTTAAAAAGATGAGAGAGGCCTGTAATTTTCATCATGACAGACAATTTGAGAATGACAGACAAATTGAGATTTTTTTCTCCAGAAAATCACATTGTAGGATTTTTATGAATTTATTTGCAAATTATGGTGGAAAATAAGTATTTGGTCACCTACAAACAAGCAAGATTTCTGGCTCTCACAGACCTGTAACTTCTTCTTTAAGAGGCTCCTCTGTCCTCCACTCGTTACCTGTATTAATGGCACCTGTTTGAACTTGTTATCAGTATAAAAGACACCTGTCCACAACCTCAAACAGTCACACTCCAAACTCCACTATGGCCAAGACCAAAGAGCTGTCAAAGGACACCAGAAACAAAATTGTAGACCTACACCAGGCTGGGAAGACTGAATCTGAAATAGGTAAGCAGCTTGGTTTGAAGAAATCAACTGTGGGAGCAATTATTAGGAAATGGAAGACATACAAGACCACTGATAATCTCCCTCGATCTGGGACTCCACGCAAGATCTCACCCCGTGGGGGTCAAAATGATCACAAGAACGGTGAGCAAAAATCCCAGAACCACACGGGGGGACCTAGTGAATGACCTGCAGAGAGCTGGGACCAAAGTAACAAAGCCTACCATCAGTAACACACTACGCCGCCAGGGACTCAAATCCTGCAGTGCCAGACGTGTCCCCCTGCTTAAGCCAGTACATGTCCAGGCCCGTCTGAAGTTTGCTAGAGTGCATTTGGATGATCCAGAAGAGGATTGGGAGAATGTCATATGGTCAGATGAAACCAAAATAGAACTTTTGGGTAAAAACTCAACTTGTCGTGTTTGGAGGACAAAGAATGCTGAGTTGCATCCAAAGAACACCATACCTACTGTGAAGCATGGGGGTGGAAACATCATGCTTTGGGGCTGTTTTTCTGCAAAGGGACCAGGACGACTGATCCGTGTAAAGGAAAGAATGAATGGGGCCATGTATCGTGAGATTTTGAGTGAAAACCTCCTTCCATCAGCAAGGGCATTGAAGATGAAACGTGGCTGGGTCTTTCAGCATGACAATGATCCCAAACACACCGCCCGGGCAACGAAGGAGTGGCTTCGTAAGAAGCATTTCAAGGTCCTGGAGTGGCCTAGCCAGTCTCCAGATCTCAACCCCATAGAAAATCTTTGGAGGGAGTTGAAAGTCTGTGTTGCCCAGCGACAGCCCCAAAACATCACTGCTCTAGAGGAGATCTGCATGGAGGAATGGGCCAAAATACCAGCAACAGTGTGTGAAAACCTTGTGAAGACTTACAGAAAACGTTTGACCTGTGTCATTGCCAACAAAGGGTATATAACAAAGTATTGAGAAACTTTTGTTATTGACCAAATACTTATTTTCCACCATAATTTGTAAATAAATGCATTAAAAATCCTACAATGTGATTTTCTGGACATTTTTTTCTCATTTTGTCTGTCATAGTTGACGTGTACCTATGCTGAAAATTACAGGCCTCTCTCATCTTTTTAAGTGGGAGAACTTGCACAATTGGTGGCTGACTAAATACTTTTTTTCCCCACTGTATTTACCTTTCCATGGTAGAAAGATCTTATCTATTTTTGCTAACTTTCTATTAAAATTTATTGAAGTGAGATCATTTATTTCCTTTGGGATGTGTATTCAGAGTATATCCACATCACCATCAGACCATTTTATTGGTAAACTACATGGTAATGTAAAAATTGTATTTTTTTTTGTGATCCAATACGTAATATAGTAATTTGGTTGTAATCCAGAGAGGTTAGAAAATGTATCTAGATCCTCTATGAGGCTGTGGAGGGATTCTAGTTGTGGATTTAAAAGAAAACATGAATCATCAGCGTACAATGACACTTTTGTTTTTAAGCCCTGGATTTCTAATCCCCTGATATTATTGTTGGATCTGATTTTAATAGCTAACATCTCGATGGCCACAATAAATAGATATGCCGATAGTGGACAACCTTGTTTCACTCCTCTTGACAGTTTAAAACTTTCTGAGAAATAGCCATTATTTACAATTTTACACCTAGGGTTACTATACATGACTTTGACCCATTTTATAAGAGATTCTCCAAAATTGAAATGCTCCAGGCATTTATATATAAACCCCAGTCGTACTTTATCAAATCCCTTTTCGAAGTCTGCAATGAATAGCAGGCCTGGTTTCCCAGACGTTCCATAGTGTTCTATTGTTTCCAATACTTGCCTTGTATTATTTTACATTTACATTTTAGTCATTTAGCAGACTATTATCTTCAATGTATCTTCCATGTAAAAAACCTGCCTGATTAGAATGAATAATATCCAACAATACAGTGGGGGGAAAAAGTATTTAGTCAGCCACCAATTGTGCAAGTTCTCCCACTTGAAAAGATGAGAGAGGCCTGTAATTTTCATCATAGGTACACATCAACTATGACAGACAAAATGAGAAAAAAATGTCCAGAAAATCCATCAACAAGGGCATTGAAGATGAAACGTGGCTGGGTCTTTCAGCATGACAATGATCCCAAACACACCGCCCGGGCAACGAAGGAGTGGCTTCGTAAGAAGCATTTCAAGGTCTTGACTAAATACTTTTTTTCCCCACTGTAGCTGTACCGTGATATTTGCATTGCTACTAAGTAACCCTTCAATTGTTCTCCACTAATTCCCCCGCTAAAGCCCCTCCCCATCCCAAGTTGAGCCGTCATCCCAGTGATTGGCATCCCACCCACGTCCCTCCGGATCCCTAGGGCCCGAGAGGCCAGGACCCATCCATCGACAACAGGACACAGTGCCACCCACAAAACAGAAGCAGATTAACCGCCAAAAGCATTTCCAATGCTGTCACCTCTATATACTGTATATAACTATTTAAAAATATATATCTATTCAAATATCCTGCATATCTTATTTTCCATCATTATCAATTAATATGTGTGACAATGTCGGCAGTTAATGCGCAGGATCTCAACATACAACCCGGATTGCCATTGTATTACATTTAATTTATTGACAAGCAATTATTATCCTAGCAAATAATTACCGCGGTCCATCCCATACCCCCCCCCCAACATCCTCACCCACCCACAACAGATGCGGGACAAACACACATGCACATACTCACATACACCAACACACTCAACCCCCTTCCTCCACAATCAACCATAACATCAGATGCTCAACAGTTGTTACATCCCAGAGCCCAACTCAAGAAAGGACCTGAATACGTTTGAGCCAATCTGTTGTGTTGTGACAAGGTAGGGGGGGTATACAGACGATATCCCTATTTGGTAAAAGACCAAGTCCATATTATGGCAAGAACAGCTCAAATAAGCAAAGAGAAACGACAGTCCATCATTACTTTAAGATATGAAGGTCAGTCAATACGGAACATTTTAAGACAGACACAGACACATCTCAACATCAACTGTTCAGAGGAGACTGTGTGAATCAGGCCTTCATGGTCGAATTGCTGCAAAGAAACCACTACTAAAAGACACCAATAATAAGAAGAGACTTGCTTGGGCCAAGAAACTCGAGCAATGGACATTAGACCGGTGGAAATGTGTCCTTTGGTCTGGAGTCCAAATTTGAGATTTTTGGTTCCAACCGCCGTGTCTTTGTGACACGCGGTGTGGGTGAACGGATGATCTCCGCATGTGTATTTCCCACCGTAAAGCATGGAAGAGGAGGTGTTATGGTGTGGGGGTGCTTTGTTGGTGACACTGTCTGTGATTTATTTAGAATTCAAGGCACACTTAACCAGCAAGGCTACCACAGCATTTTGCAGCGATACGCCATCCCATCCGGTTTGAGCTTAGTGGGACTATCATTTGTTTTTCAACAGGACAATGACCCAACACACCTCCAGGCTGTGTAAGGGCTATTTAACCAATAAGTAGAGTGATGGAGTGCTGCATCAGATGACCTGGCCTCCACAATCCCCCGACCTCAACCAAATTGATATGGTTTGGGATGAGTCGGACCGCAGAGTGAAGGAAAAGCAGCCAACAAGTGCTCAGCATATGTGGGAACTCTTTCAAGACTGATGGAAAAGCATTCCAGGTGAAGCTGGTTTAAAGAATGTCAAGAGTGTGCAAAGCTGTCATCAAGGCAAAGGGTGGCTATTTGAAGAATCTCAAATATAACATATATTTTGATTTGTTTAACACTTGTTTGGTTACTACATGATTCTATATGTGTTATGTCATAGTTTTGATGTTTTCACTATTATTATACAATGTAGAAAATAGTAAAAATAAAGAAAAACCCTTGAATGAGTAGGTGTTCTAAAACTTTTGACCAGTAGTGTACATGGCCATTAAGGCCAGATTGTTTTACAATATGTTCAAACGTTCATAAACGACCAGCAGGGTCAGATAACTATGATGTCTATAGAGGGTGCAACACTTCAAGATTCTAAAATTAGACAGCTTTTCATAGTCAGGGATTCAAAGTTTCAAAGTATTATTACATATTTCTTCTTAGAAGAAATATATCTACAAATGTTTAACTTTCATGATAATTTCTGGCCAATCCATAGCCACCAACTTTCAAAATAAATAAAATACTCTTAAGTAGCAGAGGAAGATCAACCTTTATTTATTGCAACTGCTTGCATACAAAATATATTGCACTATAACCAAACAATGTCAACATAAAGCCCAATCTGTCCCGCTAATATGTACAAAGAAAATATTACCCAAAGTGCAGTAACATACAAGGTCCATCTACCCAGTTGGTTCACTATCTACAGTATTTCTGGTTTCAGTTCTGCTTTCAAACCACAACACCCTACAATGTGTGCAAGAATAAATGTTTTACCATTTTATTTTTCTTGACTCTTCTACGTTCCGAAAATAAATACCTAGAAAACAATCTGTTTGGCAACACTGTGACTTGTCCTTGCCAACAGAGTAGACTGTGAGCTGAGCTGCAACACCTTGTCAGTTTACTGTCTGTGTCAGATAGATGCGTCATTAAAATACTGAGTAAACCATTTATGCCCCGGGCAGGGTTAGATAAACTCCGAGATGGATGGTGCCATTCTGAAGAGACCATGGCCCACATTGCTCAGGCGGTTCATCACAATCTGATCAAACATCTCTTCAAGTCTGCACCGTTAAACTGGGCTAAACCCACAATAACTGTCTGTTTTAAAAAGCTTTTTTACTTATCCCACCACTCCGCTATTAGTACAAAATATTAAATTAATGTCCATGTAATTTCATCATCATACTTATCTAATTTATATAAAATCCCAAAGACTGAGTCAGACTGGGTCCAGTTCAATTGTTGACTGTTAACGCTGGGGAGAGCAGTGGCTGTTAGCCTGCTGAAAGACAATTTTTTAAATTGGACATTGGCAAAGAACAGCGACACAAGTGATGCTCAGACAGCTGTTCACTGATGCCCATTAGCTGTACATCATCCAATGTTGCAAGAGTAAACAAGAAAACAAGGACAATTATTAAAACAAGACACTAGGAATACCCTCACAGTAGTTTTTTTCCCCTCAACTGTAAACTAAAGTTTTAATGCACAAGCACTGATCCGATATAAGACATATGGTTATAACATGGGACTAAACTTCATCCTCCATTCAGCAAAGGTACAGTAGACTCAGAGTTAGCTATAGGGTTATCTAAACTTGGTAATATTTTTGACAGCATTCATGTGATTCACCTGCTGAAGAAATCTTATCACATAATTTATTATGGTTCATATTATTTAGTTGCAGATAAACCAAAAATAATGATAAGTGCACATTTGAAGTTCAGTCCAAAACAATAGCAAAAAAGTATTTTAAACAAATGAGATAATATACAGTATGCAACCCCCTTATTTTTATAATTTACAATCTAATGACCAATTGTCAATATCTTATGAACAATATATTAGTGTTCGAGAGATGTGTTTGTGCCAGTCTTTCCATTGACACTTTGAAATGAAAAACCAACAGGAAAGTGATTGTTGGTCAATGTATGATGAAAGGACCATGTGCTCAATATCGCTTCCCAGTTTGACATACAGTGAGGGAAAAAAGTATCTGATACCCTGCTGATTTTGTACGTTTGCCCACTGACAAAGAAATGATCAGTCTATAATTTTAATGGTAGGTTTATTTGAACAGTGAGAGACAGAATAACAACAAAAATCCAGAAAAACACATGTCAAAAATGTTATACATTCATTTGCATTTTAATGAGGGAAATAAGTATTTGACCCCCTCTCAATCAGAAAGATTTCTGGCTCCCAGGTGTCTTTTATACAGGTAACGAGCTGAGATTAGGAGCACACTCTTAAAGGGAGTGCTCCTAATCTCAGCTTGTTACCTGTATAAAACACACCTGTCCACAGAAGCAATCAATCAATCACATTCCAAACTCTCCACCATGGCCAAGACCAAAGAGCACTCCAAGGATGTCAGGTACAATATTGTAGACCTACACAAGGCTGGAATGGGCTACAAGACCATCGCTAGCAGCTTGGTGAGAAGGTGACAACAGTTGGTGCGATTATTCGCAAATGGAAGAAACACAAAATCAGTGTCAATCTCCCTCAGCCTGGGGCTCCATGCAAGACCTCACCTTGTGGAGTTGCAATGATCATGAGAATGGTGAGGAATCAGTCCAGAACTATACGGGAGGATCTTGTCAATGATCTCAAGGCAGCTGGGACCATAGTCACCAAGAAAACAATTGGTAACACACTACGCCGTGAAGGACTGAAATCCTGCAGCGCCCGCAAGGTCCCCCTGCTCAAGAAAGCACATATACAGGCCCGTCTGAAGTTTGCCAATGAACATCTGAATGATTCAGAGGAGAACTGGGTGAAAGCGTTGTGGTCAGATTAGACCTAAAATGGAGCTCTTTGGCATCAACTCAACTCGCCGTGTTTGGAGGAGGAATGCTGCCTATGACCCCAAGAACACCATCCCCACCATCAAACTTGGAGGTGGAAACATTATGCTTTGCGGGTGTTTTTCTGCTAAGGGGACAGGACAACTTCACCGCTTCAAAGGGACGATGGACGGGGCCATGTACCGTCAAATCTTGGGTGAGAACCTCCTTCCCTCAGCCAGGGCATTGAAAATGGGTCGTGGATGGGTATTCCAGCATGACAATGACCCAAAACACACGGCCAAGGCAACAAAGGAGTGGCTCAAGAAGAAGCACATTAAGGTCCTGGAGTGGCCTAGCCAGTCTCCAGACCTTAATCCCATAGAAAATCTGTGGAGGGAGCTGAAGGTTCGAGTTGCCAAACGTCAGGCTCGAAACCTTAATGACTTGGAGAAGATCTGCAAAGAGGAGTGAGACAAAATCCCTCCTGAGATGTGTGCAAACCTGGTGGCCAACTACAAGAAACGTCTGACCTATGTGATTGCCAACAAGGCTTTTGCCACCAAGTACAAAGTCATGTTTTGCAGAGGGGTCAAATACTTATTTCTCTCATTAAAATGCAAATCAATTTATAACATTTTTGACATGCGTTTTTCTGGATTTTTTTATTCTGTCTCTCACTGTTCAAATAAACTTACCATTAAAATTATAGACTGATCATGTCTTTGTCAGTGGGCAAACGTACAAAATCAGCAGGGGATCAAATACTTTTTTTCCCCCTCACTGTAGTTCATGTTAAAAGGTCCATATATAAGTGCTTCTGTCATAAGGTACTGTACAGTGTTGACAATATGGAGTCATATCTGAATCTAATGATCTCCATTAAATGTAGCCATAGTGTGAAATGACATGAATCTGTTGAGACTTGAATCAAAAATCACAAATAAACCCCCAGCATCTTTCTCCACTGCGATTCTATGGTAAGATAGATATTGAGTTCATGGTCATTTCACCCTTTAAAAAAGATAAATGCTTTATCACTGGCTAGAAAAAGTCAATCAGCATCCCTATTCAAGCAATATTCAGCACAAGGAAACGACGCTTTAGAAAACTCAGATTACTGACTTTCGCCGATGTCGAAACCTATGATAAAGATGTAGCCTACATGCATTGCAAGGTTAAAAAAACAAATGTTTAATTTTTTTGGAAGGTGAGCTGTGTGTTCACTACATATGCGTAAAATCCATTACTGTTTTCCAATGTCGTCTTCTTCCCTGATTGACTTCTATTTGTAATACTATCCACACGAGATAAAGGCACAGATCAGAGAGGAGGGTTATTCTTTTTTTTTTTTTGCTAATGATGCAGCCATGACCTCACATGGTAATGAGTTCTATATTCCATTGTGACACAGGGCTCCATAAACACATCATGACAGAGAGAGGGCAGGAAGGACCAAACAATCCAACCCTCTATCCGGAGAAAATGCTAGTACATGAACAAGTGATAGAAAACCATATCCTTTTAGAAATACAGATTCATCATGGTGGCCCCTCTTTTTGTTTTAAACATTTTCTCCCCACAGCTTTTAATAGTCTGATAGGTAGTTGTCAACAATGTCAATTAGAAAAATACAGTCTCAGTTTGCCTTCTCCCGTTAACACCTAAAACCGTAGATGGCTCCTTCCCTGTACACAGTAACCCGCCCAACACCCCATCCACCTGCCGCTGATGCTGCCAGAGTTGGTTTGTCCAAAGTGTGCTTAATTTTAGCCCTGACCTGTCCTCTTTGGCCTAACGTGTCTCTAATGAAGAAGCTTCTGGATTGATGGCGTGGTGTGTGTGAGAGAGACGTGTGTGAGAGAGACGAGGGTGCCTTCCGTCGGCCCCGTCTACGACACCCCGTTCACCACCATCGGGGGCCCGGCAGTGGCTAAGCCACTAGGGCCCTCCTGCTTCTCCTTCTTGATAGATCGCTCTTTGATGGGTCTCTGTCGGTTTGCTCCGGGGCCAGTTCCGTCGCCTGCGGGGCCCGGGGGACCTCTGGCTGCAGCATGCACACTCCTCTCATTGTTACCGTCCACTCGGATCTGTGGGACCAGAGGATACTGTATGAGAAGGTAGATTGGGGAGATGCAGGACAACTGAGTAGCGTCACTTACAGGTGAATTAGAGTTTGGAACAGTCTGCCCGCCCGCCAGATGCATTTCTATTCGATAGTGTCGGCCAACGTGCTATCGCTTTATGTTTGCACATGCCACAGGTGACCATTAAATCAGCACTGTTATAAATTGTGTCAGTTGTGTGGTGAAAAACTCAGATGTCGGAGCTCAAACTGTTGTTCCCATGTCTCTCCAATTTAAATTAAGCTTAAAAAAGGGCATGTAGCAGCTATTTATCAATGCCAGAAATGCATATAATAGTAACTTAGAGCACCCCAAGAAAACATTCCCAAATTACAAACTTCTAAATACATTTGTATAATAATGTAATACTGTCCTAAAAGTTGGGTATGAGGTTCTCCATATCAGCTCTAACTTCGGAAACAATCACACAACGCCTCGCGGTCAGCTACACAGTGAGGAAATAAAAATCCATGCTCACCCTTCATCTACTTGTGGGTAAAATAACAAAACAAAATAAAACTTGTGGGTTAGTAGTATGGAGCTAGCTAGCAATTGCATTTTTATTCATCAAGATGGCCAAGCTTTGTGTGGTAGCAGGATCTGATAGCAGATCTGGGGTCATTTTGGAGAAGTCCCGGAGACAGGCTTTCTTTGGAGTGGTGGATTGTGGATTTTGTTCAATGGGAAAGTAATTTTTGTTATCTTAGTATAAATGTTGTCACCGTTGCTTCTTGTTGAAGAGGCATCAGCTAACGTTAGCTTGCTATAGCCAGCTATTCTCTTTCTCCGTTTCTGAATGAATTTGTGGCTGTTTCTTTCTAACTGGATTTGTTTGTGTACTGCCGTTTGTCGATAAAATAGCAAAGTTTGTATCTGTTATGGGCTAGTAAATATCCTAAAGCTAGCCAGCTAGACAGTGAGAGCCGCAAGCTAAGACTGGGGAGAGTTGGAGGAGAGAATTCACTTTCTGTTTTATCTGCTGCTGGCTTGATAATATTCCCTCAAATACATTTATGTAATTGATGAAATTCGATTTTTATTCTATAAAGATTGTAATTGTGTCAATATGTTGTGAATATTGTAGAACAATCTCAGCCGTTTCCATACAAAAACATGAAGTACAACTTGGTGTGTACCAGCTTACCATGTACAGTAGGCTACAGTAGACTCACCATGCGAGTCATCAAGATTACCATCTTGCATTCAGGCCTTTCCGGCAGTTTTATATGCAGGGAGCATACATTGTACAATAGTTCATATGCAGCACTAACTACATAAATATCTGATAGGGTCCATTATCTGCTACCTGTTAAGCCTCTGTCAAAGGTCAATGACTAAGTTGCAAAACGGCTCCTGTTGTGTGACCAAAATGGCTCATTTTATCACCAAATGACAAAATCAAGTTCATACAAATGTATGATTATCTACATTTCCCATCAGAGGTCTTGAAACAGTACATGGTGACATCTAGTGGTAGTGTTATGACACAGCAACAGTTATTGAAATATCTGAGGCTGCTGCCAGGAATTCCTCACCTGCAAAGAATCTTCCTGAGGCCTCAGCTTAGGGTCTCTGGTATTCCGTGAGCGTGACTCAGTCCACTGGATGTCTTCAGCTACAGAGACAGACAAGGTAATATACAGCATCTCAAATGTTTTTATGGCAGAATGATTGTATCATTACTCTGACTCATACAGCAGTACATAAAACACTAACGCAACGAATGCATTTATGTAAAGACAGTGAAACTGGGCCCTTGCACAGCAGGGGTATTATAGTAAGAATAGATAGGCTAGTTCGAATAAGAA
Source organism: Coregonus clupeaformis (assembly GCF_020615455.1). Lineage (NCBI taxonomy): Eukaryota > Metazoa > Chordata > Actinopteri > Salmoniformes > Salmonidae > Coregonus > Coregonus clupeaformis. The sequence goes on from NC_059194.1 coordinate 34,607,956, forward strand.
GAGTAGACCTTTGAAGCCTCCCCCTCTTCCTCTCCCTCCCCGTCCGCGAGGCCCTCCTCCTCCTCTCTTGCGTGTATCGGGTCTTTTGGGGAAGCCCCCGGTCAGCTCATCAGTTGGAGCCAGAGACCAGTCACTCAGCTCGTCCTTGTGATCCGACTCTGTCTCAGACGCATTGGAAGCCTCAGAGTTGGTGCCTGGTGAGACCGATAATTAGTTATCCTGCAAATAATCACCAACTCACCGAGTTCCACTCAGTCCCTTATAGCCCTAGTATTGTGAAAAGAATAAGGAAATGAGGCTGAACTGTTTAACTACAGTGAGATGAGCCATATGTTGAGTATGAACATACAGTTAAACAAACTCAGCAAAAAAAGAAACATCCCCTTTTCAGGACCCTGTCCTTCAAAGACAATTCGTAAAAATACAAATAACTTCACAGTTCTTCATTGTAAAGGGTTTAAACACTGTTTCCCATGCTTGTTCAATGAACCATAAACAATTAAATGAACATGCACCTGTGGAACGGTCGTTAAGACACTAACAGCTTACAGACGGTAGGCAATTAAGGTCACAGTTATGAAAACTTAGGACACTAAAGAGGCCTTTCTACTGACTCTGAAAAACACCAAAAGAAAGATGCCCAGGGTCCCTGCTCATCTGCGTGAACGTGCCTTAGGCATGCTGCAAGGAGGCATGAGGACTGCAGATGTAGCCAGGGCAATAAATTGCAATGTCCGTACTCTGAGATGCCTAAGACAGTGCTACAGGGAGACAGGACGGACAGCTGATCGTCCTCGCAGTGGCAGACCACGTGTAACAACACCTGCATAGGATCGGTACATCCAAACATCACACCTGCAGGACAGGTACAGGATGGCAACAACAACTGCCCGAGTTACACCAGGAACGCACAATCCCTCCATCAGTGCTCAGACTGTCCGCAATAGGCTGAGAGAGCTGGACTGAGGGCTTGTAGGCCTGTTGTAAGGCAGGTCCTCACCAGACATCACCGGCAACAACTATGGGCACAAACACACCATCGCTGGACCAGACAGGACTGGCAAAAAGTGCTCTTCACTGATGAGTCACGGTTTTGTCTCACCAGGGGTGAAGGTCGGATTCGTGTTTATCGTCGAAGGAATGAGCGTTACACCGAGGCCTGTACTCTGGAGCGGGATCGATTTGGAGGTGGAGGGTCCGTCATGGTCTGGGGCAGTGTGTCACAGCATCATCGGACTGAGCTTGTTGTCATTGCAGGCAATCTCAATGCTGTGCGTTACAGGGAAGACATCCTCCTCCCTCATGTGGTACCCTTCCTGCAGGCTCATCCTGATATGACCCTGCAGCATGACAATGCCACCAGCCATACTGCTCGTTCTGTGAGTGATTTCCTGCAAGACAGGAATGTCAGTGTTCTGCCATGGCCAGCGAAGAGCCCGGATCTCAATCCCATTGAGCACGTCTGGGACCTGTTGGATCGGAGGGTGAGGGCTAGGGCCATTCCCCCCAGAAATGTCCGGGAACTTGCAGGTGCCTTGGTGGAAGAGTGGGGTAACATCTCACAGCAAGAATTGGCAAATCTGGTCCATGAGTAGGAGATGCACTGCAGTACATAATGCAGCTGGTGTCCACACCAGATACCGACTGTTACTTTTGATTTTGACCCCCCCCCTTTGTTCAGGGACACATTATTCCATTTCTGTTAGTCACGTCTGTGGAACTTGTTCAGTTTATGTCTTAGTTGTTGAATCTTGTTATGTACATACAAATATTTACACGTTAAGTTTGCTGAAAATAAACGCAGTTGACAGTGAGAGGACGTTTCTTTTTTTGCTGAGTTTAGAAGACAATCAGTGCCTTCTGGACATAGCCTACTGTTCCATATGGACATGCAGATACAGCGCCAATCTTTCCAGTTACATACCGGAGGCAAAAGAGGGACCACCGCGTCGGCCACGGCCTCCTCCTCCCCTGCTGAACGGCTTCCCTCCTCTCTGGGAGCCCATGCCCATCATGCCCAGGCCCATGCCACCGTTGTCCACGATGAAGATATTGTTGTCAGGCCGTCCAGTCCCCGGGGCCCTGGGGCCTCCTCCCCCAATCTGCCTCAGCTGCTCATCTATCTGCAGCCGCTCCATGCGCAGCTGGTCCACTTCCTACAGGGAGAGACAGTGTGTCTGTATCATGTCTGTATTCAATAGCACCTTACTTATTTAAAAGTAACCCATATATCTAATAGGGAAAGTTTGGCAGAACCTATCATTCTGATAAAGTCAACAGTCAATAGAACAGTAAACGGTCAATAGTAAACAAACTCCTGATTTCAGTCTTTCGATCAAAGCGTCTGCTAAGTGGCAATTATCTTAACATCCATAAAAGGAACAGAATCATGTTGCAGATTTTAGCAGAGCAATAGGGGCAAGCTTCTAACCTTCAGATAGTTGAGATGATAGTCCAACAGTACTTTAGCATTGGAAATGCTTTCCTTTGTACCCACAAAAACAAATGGCACCATGCCCTGTAAGAGAAACAAACAGACAGGATCTAATGAGGACAGATTGAATCCAAAGTAATCAGTAGAAACCAATTCAAGTCAATACAGAGTTACTTTAATTCTAGCCATTTACCTCATCCACTGGAGGTGGCTTCTTGTCGTTCTCAGCCTCGATCCGAACTCGAACAACACCAGATTTATCCACTACTTCCTGGATCAACTTCCCATTTTTCCCAATGACTTTCCCTAGCAAAGGAGATGTGGTATTAGATTATGAATGATGATAAAATGGAGACTGAGTTTTGATGAATTTTCAATCTTCTACTTTACCCACTAAATTCCTTGGTACTTTGATGACATCTTCAGAAAATTCCAAGAAACTCCTAGCCTTGCGGACTGCCTCTTGGTCCTGCAATTGAATCATACCCAGAGGAGATAAAATACAACTACATTGCTGTCAAATATTCGGACACCTACTCATTCAAGTGTTTATCTTTATTTTTACTATTTTCTACATTGTAGAATAATAGTGAAGACATCAAAAGTATGAAATAACACATATGGAATAATGTATTAACCAAAAAAAGTGTTAAACAAATCAAAGTAGCCACCTTTTGCCTTGATGACAGCTTTGCACACTCTTGGCATTCTCTCAACCAGCTTCATGAGGAATGCTTTTGCAATAGTCTTGAAGGTTTTCCCACATATGCTGAGCACTTATTGGCAACTTTTCCTTCACTCTGCGGTCCAACTCATCCCAAACTATCTCAAATTTGGTTGAGGTTGGGTGATTGTGGAGGCCAGGTCATCTGATGCAGCACTCCATCACTCTCCTTGGTCAAATAGCCCTTACACAGCCTGGAGGTTTGTTTAGGGTCATTGTCCTGTTGAAAAACAAATGATAGTCCCACTAAGCGCAAACTGTGGAAGCCATGCTGGTTAAGTGTGCCTTGAATTCTAAATAAATCACAGACAGTGTCACCAGCAAAGCACCCCTACACCACCTCCTCCATGCTTCACGGTTGGAACCACACATGCAGAGATCAATGTTCACCTACTCTGCGTCTCTTTCAAAGACACGGCGGTTGGAACCAAAATTCTGAAATTTGGACTCATCAGACCAAAGGACAGATTTCCACCGGTCTAAATGTCCATTTCTCGGGTCTTTTTGGTGTCCTTTAGTAGTGGTTTCTTTGCAGCAATTCGACCATGAAAGCCTGATTCACGCAGTCTCCTCTGAACAGTTGATGTTGAGATGTGTCTGTTACTTGATCTCTGTGAAACATTTATTTAGGCTGCAATTTCTAAGGCTGGTAACTAATTAACTTATCCTCTGCAGCAGAGGTGACTATGGGTCTTCCTTTCCTGTGGCGGTCCTCATGAGAGCAAGTTATCATAGCGCTTGATGGTTTCTGCGACTGCACTTGAAGAAACTTGAAATTTTCTGCATTGACTGACCTTCATGTCTTAAAGTAATGATGGACTGTTGTTTCTCTTTGCTTATTTGAGCTGTTCTTGTCATAATATGGACTTAGCTCTGTTTGGTAAAAGACCCATCTTCTATATACCACCCCTACCTTGTCACAACACAACTGATTGGCTGAAACGCATTAAGAAGGAAATAAATTCCACTTTTAACAAGGCACACCTGTTCATTGAAATGCATTCCAGGTGACTACCTCATGAGGCTGGTTGATAGAATGCCAAGAGTGTGCAAAGCTGTCATCAAGGCAAAGGGTGGCTACTTTGAAGAATCTCAAATATATTTTGATTTGTTTAACACTTTGTTGGTTACTACATGATTCCATATGTGTTATTTCATAGTTTTGATGTCTTCACTATTATTCTACAATGTAGTAAATAGTAAAAATAAAGAAAAACCCTGGAATGAGTAGGTGTGTCCAAACTTTTGACTGGTACTGTATGTATAACACTAGTATGACCAAGTAAATATAGCTTGTGAGTAGAGGTTTGTGAGCTTCCATATTTGTGCTAGTTGTGTGGTGAGCTCCTTACCTCGCCATAGATGTGGAAGGTGCAGGTCTCTTCATCCAGGTCTATGGTGGTGACCCCAGGTACTTTCCTGGCCTGCTGGATGTTGGCACCATGGGTCCCGATGGCCAGCCCCATCAGGTCATCTCGGACCACAAACTGCTCATGGAACCTTGATGCAAGCTGCCGAGAGCTCTGCACACAAACCATAACCCCACGCATAGCTTAACCGAAGTTCACCTCATGCAGAGAGACAGCCTATAGAGGTTAACAACGCTAACATGGCTTTGTCTTAATTTGAGACAATAAGCAGGTTTCCATCCAATCTTTTTGTGCGAGTAAAGTATATGTTGGATAAAAAAACGTAATGACAGGCCTGATGGAACCAGAAAATGTTTCGGTAAACTTTCCAAATGTCCACAAAACAATATACGCTAGACAAGGTGGGATCTTTTTGTGTCGGTTAAATTAATGATGCAAGAAATGTCGGTGGAAATGCTTTTATGTGTAAATATTGATATAATAACCATCATATCGAAGTAAACTTGGGGTCATGTGATGAAATGTGTGGTCCTCCCACTATGACTCACCGGGAAAGCATGAAGTTTATTAGGCTACAGATGAAATAAATGATGATGAACTTCACGTGGTGGTGAAAGTACAAGGTGATGAGCTTGATGCTCCTTCCAATAAATATTGAGGGTCTTATTGGCTGCCGTTTGACAAATAAAAACCATCTTTATCCTTTCTCCATAATAATAATAATAATAATCTCATCATGTAGGCCAATACCTGAGTGGGCACACTCGCTATATAACGCAACATTTTTGTGAGAAAACCATCAGTAGAGTTGAAAATGCGATGGAAACCCACTGACCTTGTCTTTTTTAGTCGGTACATGGGAATTTAACCGCAAAAGGTATTTTTATGTACAGTATGTCATCACGCACAGCCTTTTATCTGCAACAAATCCATTGCATAGAAAATTCTCTGGTGGGAAAATGTGCATATTATTTTTATGCAGATTTGAGAATATTCGCAAGAAAATATTTCGCCAATTGGATGGAAACCTAGCTAATGTGTTTGACAATATGTGATTTGCGAGTGTGTGAGTGTGTTTAAACTTTACTTACCTCCAGTTGGCGGCTAGCCTCCTCGTTCCTCTGCATTAGGGACAGCTTGGTGCGCAGGCTCCGGAAATGCATGTCGCTCAGCATCTGCGCCCTTTTGGTTGTAACCTCGTTCACAGACTAAAATCAGAGAAATTATACGGGAAATGTATTAAACAATACCTAACAGGGATCGAGTTGTGAAACTTTGAGAAGCCAGAAAAAGAATCGAACATACCAGAATAACAAGCTGTCTTTTGTCTGAGTCATAAGTGACATTGAATGCTCCCACTGCCTTCTTAAAATCTTTATGAGAGTCTTTCGAACACCTAAGAACAGAAAACCCCCATAGCAATAGTCACACATAAGCCTCAAAACCAAGTCACATATGGCAGCAATGAAAACATATAACTCTAGTACTTTACTTGAAAAAGCCTTGAAGAATAGGCCTACTTACATTTGCCGCAAGTCCTCCGGGACGTCTAGGTGAATTTTCAGGAAGGAGTTTTTTGTAGCTGGCTTGTTTGGGTTGACAGGCCGTAACCTCTCTAATGTGACTATTTCATTGAGCGTGGCATCACAAGCTGCATACTCTATGACATAAAACTGAGAAGAAGAGACTATCATGGGGATCATCATGACAATATTACAATAGCTACATAATAATAATAAATGAATGCAAACTCTCGCTTGAACCGCTGCATTAGACTTACCTCTCCCTTCACCATCCGGACCTTTGCCAGCCACCACCCACATGGTTCTTTATCATTAGCCCTAGAATAAACCTGTGGAAATAACAGTGGATAATATTTGATTAAGTACATCTTGTTGAGTTCTTCTCACTGATATCCATTACAATTGTTTGAGATACACATTCAACAAAACCCTGTGAATAACCAAACAGAAAGAACACAAAACAGCAGTTCCCTTCTGCTTTCAAGAAACTATCGAGCTGCCATTGTATAACCTAGCCTACTCACAATCAGCAAAGTATTAGGATTAATTGACATTGACTAGTGGGAGGGAAGTCCTTATCCATTACTTACAGCACATACCTCAACTTCATCACTCTCGTTTATCTCTTTCTGAAAACCTGTTGTTGGAGGAAATCTAACATCATGGAAGGGAATTTGACGCTCTGGCTGCCAACTGAAATAATAGAAATAAACAAATGAAACCAGGGCACTTCACAAGTGGAAATGAATCAACAACTTAACAAGTGTCAATGAAAAGAGATACCAATTGTTATTTGCAAGTACAACTAGTTATAGTAGTCCATGGTGGTTAACTATGGATCTCTCATATTACTCAATGCCTGGGTCTGATTCAAAGTAGCTTACTGTGTTGCTATTTAGCTAACTACTGTAACTACAAACTAGCTGGACAGGCTACATTACATTTGAGAGCAGTATAAAGGCCTCTTATGTTGCCGGAAACCAAACACTCACTTGTTTTCAAAGGACACAGTGACAGCACTTTCATGAACATCCTTCAAATATCCCTAAAACGAGAAAAGGGTTGAGAAAATACAAGGCATGAAGCAAAGGCAGACCGTCATTGAGCCAACAAGAGGTCAAAGCCAAAAATATTTGAATCTCATTGACTGCTAGATAGCTAGCAAGCAAGGCTTATTAACGTTAAAATATTACTTAGCCAACAGCTGAAACTAACGTTACTCGACGAAATAACACATGCCATCAACGACAATAAACTCAAATTACTGATGACCTTATTGAAACAACTTTAGATATGTTGTTAGCTAGCATTGTCCGACTGTGATAGAATAAGGCTGTACTGTCTGTTTTGTCTGGGCCTGACGCGTTACCCCCTAGCTAGCAAGATAGCTCACTGACTGACTCAATGCAAAACATTTACTGGACACCGCTTTGCAACAAAAACGCATTCAACAAACTAGAACTAGTAGCTAGCTAGCTAACGTTACCAACCCACCTTGTAAAAAGCCCCACTCGTCCCCCTGACTTCAACCGCTAGCTCGTCCATGACACCTATGCTAAGCTAATGTAATGCTAGCTGGCTAACGTTAGCTACAACACTCTGCGTGCGTGCAAAACTCCGGTCTTGAATCTCCCGGTAACGTCGTTACCCTTTTGCACTCTTTAATATTTCGATTTGCAAAGTTTCAATTTTAGATTTATAAAGAAACGAAAGCGAAATATTTAAACGATTACACAGTTCGCAACTGCTCTTGCACGCATTGATGTGTAAACATAAGAGGCTCCCTTCCCATCGTCACGTGACAAGGGTCAACTCCACTCAGTTTCATTTCGTCGGTTTCTTATCAGGAATGAGTGGTTCATCATAGTTGAAAAATATATAAACTCAGCAAAAAAGAAACATCCTCAACCTGTCAACTGCGTTTATTTTCAGCAAACTTAATATGTGTAAATATTTGTATGAACATAACAAGATTCAACAACTGAGACATAAACTGAACAATTTCCACAGACATGTGACTAACAGAAATTGAATAATGTGTCCCTGAACAAAGGGGGGGTCAAAATCAAAAGTAACAGTCAGTATATGGTTTGGCCACCAGCTGCATTAAGTACTGCAGTGCATCTCCTCCTCATGGACTGCATCAGATTTGCCAGTTCTTGCTGTGAGATGTTACCCCATTCTTCCACCAAGACACCTGCATGTTCCCTGACATTTCTGGGGGGAACGCTAGCCCTCACCCTCCGATCCAACAGGTCCCAGACGTGCTCAATGGGATTGAGATCCGGGCTCTTCGCTGGCCATGGCAGAACACTGACATTCCTGTCTTGCAGGAAATCACGCACAGAACGAGCAGTATGGCTGGTGGCATTGTCATGCTGGAGGGTCATGTCAGGATGAGCCTGCAGGAAGGGTACCACATGAGGGAGGAGGATGTCTTCCCTGTAACACACAGTGTTGAGATTGCCTGCAATGACAACAAGCTCAGTCCGATGATGCTGTGACACACCGCCCCAGACCATGACGGACCCTCCATCTCCAAATCGGTCCCGCTCCAGAGTACAGGCCTCGGTGTAACGCTCATTCCTTCGACGATAAACGCGAATCTGACCATCACCCCTGGTGAGACAAAACCGCGACTCGTCAATGAAGAGCACTTTTTGCCTGTCCTGTCTTGTCCAGCGACGGTGGGTTTGTGCCCATAGGCGACGTTGTTGCCGGTGATGTCTGTTGAGGACCTGCCTTACAACAGGCCTACAAGCCCTCAGTCCAGCTCTCTCAGCCTATGGCGGACAGTCTGAGGTTGGTTGAAAATGTAAAGGAGCAGCAAACTGTAGCGTTAAAAGATGCACCTGTGTTTAATGTGGCTCTTGATGAGAGTGTGGATGTGAATGACATTCCACGTCTGGCAGTTGTTGCAAGATACTGTGACTCAGAGCAGGTACGTGAGGAGCTGCTTTGTCTAAAACCCATGCATGGTACTACTAAAGGGGAAGATGTATCAAAAGCCTTCACATATCATTTTGAGGAGAGAGGTGTCGATATTAAAAACATATTTGCTATTACAACTGACGGTGCCCCCTTTATGGTGGGGAAACATAAAGGATTCGCAAAGCTGATTGAATATAAGACTGGCTACCCTGTGGTTAAATGTCTGTGTTCCAAGATCAAGCCCATGGTGCTAATGGACAGCGCCTCTGTTTAGCGAGCTATGGAATTCTTCTGTTTATGGGCAATTACATATTCAATAGACACAATTAGTTGTAATGCACATATAAAAATCAGAACTGGCACGCAGATCGTTAGAAATGGTAGGATAAATTGTAAATTGGCACTCCACACAAAAAAGGTTGCCGACCCCTGATGTAGGCTGTCTCATTGTCGTTGTTAATCAGGCCTACCACTGTTGTGTCGTCTGCAAACTTGATGATTGAGTTGGAGACGTGCGTGGCCATGCAGTCATGGGTGAACAGGGAGTACAGGAGGGAGCTGAGCACGCACCCTTGTGGGGCCCCTGTGTTGAAGATCAGCATAGTGGAGGTGTTGTTGCCTACCTTCACCACCTGGGGGCGGCCCGTCAGGAAGTCCAGGACCCAGTTGAACAGGGCGGGGTTCAGACCCAAGGCCCCAAGCTTAATGATGAGCTTGGAGGGTACTATGGTGTTGAAGGCTGAGCTTTAGTCAATGAAAAGCATTCTTACATAGGTATTCCTCTTGTCCAGATGGGATAGGGCAGTGTACAGTGTGATGGCGATTGCGTCATCCGTGCATCTGTTGGGGTGGTATGCAAATTGCAGTCGGTCTAGGGCATGTTCTTCAATTCCGGTCCTGGAGGGCCGAAACACTTCTGTTTTTTATTTCTACCTGGTAGTTAATTGCACTCACCTGGTGTCCCAGGTCTGAATTAGCCCCTGATTAGAAGGAGAGGATGAAAAACAGAGGTGTTTCGGCCCTCCAGGACCGGAATTGAAGAACCCGGGTCTAGGGTGTTGGGTAAGGTGGAGGCAATATGATCTTTAACTAGCCTCTCAAAGCATTTAATGATGACAGAAGTGAGTGCTATGGGGCGATTTAATTCAGTTACCTTCGCTTTCAATGGTGGTTATCTTGAAGCAAGTGGGAACAAGAGACTGGGATAGGGAGAGAATGAATATGTTCGTAAACACTCCAGCCAGCTGGTCTGCACATTCTCTGAGGACTTGGCTAAGGATGCCTTCTGGGCCAGCAGCCTTGCGAGGGCTAACACGCTTAAATGTCTTACTCACGTTGGCCATGGAAAATGAGCCCTTACGGTCCATGGGAGCAGCATTGTGTTTTCCTCGAAGCGGGCGAAGAAGGTGTTTAGCTTGTCCAGTTTGTGCAGAAATGTTTTGGTTGTGCAAACCCACAGTTTCATCTGCTGTCCGGGTGGCTGGTCTCAGATGATCCCGCAGGTGAAGAAGCCGGATATGGAGGTGCTGGGCTGGCTTGGGTACACGTGGTCTGCGGTTGTGAGGCCGGTTGGACGTACTGCCAAATTCTCTAAAACAACATTGGAGGTGGCTTATGGTAGAGAAATGAACATTAAATTATCTGGCAACAGCTCTGGTGGACATTCCTGAAGTCAGCATGCCAACTGCATGCTCCCTCAAATCTTGTGGCATTGTGTTGTGTAACAAAACTGCACATTTTAGAGTGGCCTTTTATTGCTCCCAGAACAAGGTGCACCTGTGTAATGATCATGCTGTTTAATCAGCTTCTTGATATTCCACACCTGTCAGGTGGATGGATTATCTTGTCAAAGGAGAAATGCTCACTAACAGAGGTGTAAACAAATTTGTGCACAACTTCTGAGAGAAATACGCTTTTTGTGCATATGGAACATTCCTGGGATCTTTTATTTAAGTTCATGAAACATGGGACCAACCCTGTTGCGTTTATGTTTTTGTTCAGTGTACATGTCATCTCTCAAAATGGATATCTATCTTACCTCTACATTGCTGTCAAATAAAGCAAGGTATATGCTATAATGAGTCAAATAAGCACTAGGCCTAATACATAGGCAACAAACGTGGGCTGCAGACACGCTGGAGAGGTGGAAATTACACTTCCATGCTTGGATGTGGTTGCATCTGTTCAAGCTACAAATGATATCCCCTTCCCCAAGTGTATTAATACACAAAAAGATGTAAGCAAATTCATCTCCTAACATGTATTTATTTTGACAGTAACATTATAGCAACAATAGCGTCATTGTCAACCCAAAATTCATGCCAATCACTGGTTTAGATATTGTACATCAAAATATCTTTATCATGCATTCCTGCTTGGACATGTTCGATGAAACAACGTAGTGTATTTCTTGAATCATACCTTCTCAATAGCACGGTGAATGACTTTATAACATTATTCAAAAAAAATTATATTGCGTGACGCCATGACAAAATGTTGGTGCGACCAAATCATGGGCTGGTGCCACAAACTGAAAATGTTAGTGGCACCAGTGCCACCAGCGGAAAAAGTTTGTCTGGAGCCCTTTTGTGTTTAATATAAAGTTAGGTCCAAAATTATTGGCACTCATGATAAAGATGAGCAAAGAAGACTGTATAAAATAAATAATACAAATAATACAATACCATAAAAAAATATTAAGTATTAAGGATCCCCATTAGCCACTGCCAAGGCAACAGCTACTCTTCCTGGGGTCCAAACAAGATTAAGGCAATTACATCACAAAAAAAAAAAACAGTACATAATACAATACATTATTTCACCACTACTCTACCACTACACACCACTAATACCACATTACAACAACATTACAACATTACAATCTATGTGTGTGTAGAGTGTGTGTGTTGGCTTGTGTGTGTGTGTCTCTTCGCAGTCCATGTTGTTCCATAAGGTGTAGTTTAATCAGTTTTTAAAATATAATTTTATTGCTCTCTTGAGTTACTGAATGTGGAACAGAATTCCATGTAGTCATGGCTCTATGTAGTACTGTGCGTTTCGCAGAGTCTGTTCTGGACTTGGGGACTGTGAAGAGACCCCTGGTGGCATGTCTTGTGGGGTATGCATGGGTGCCTGAGCTGTGTGCTAGTCGTTTGAACAGACAGCTCGGTGCTTTCAACATGTCAATACCTCTCACAAAGACATGTAGTGATGCAGTCAATCTCTTTTTACTTTGAGCCAGGAGAGATTGACATGCATGTTATTGATGTTAGCGCTCCGTGTACAATTAAGTGCCAGCCGTGCTTCTCTGTTCTGGGCCAACTGTAATTTTCCTTTGTCCCTCTTTGTGACACTTGACTGGGCAATAGTCCAGTTGCGATAAAACTAGGGCCTGTAGGACTTGCTTTGTTGATAGCGATGTCAAGAAAGCAGAGCAACGCTTTATTATGGACAGACCTCTCCCCATCTTAGCTACCGTTGCATCAATAAGTTTTGACTATGACAGTTTACAATCCAGGGTTACACCAAGCAGTTTAGTGTCCTCAACTTTCTCAATTTCCACATTATTCATTAAAATATTTAGTTGAGGTTTAGGGTTTAGTGAATGATTTGTCCCAAATACAATTATTTTAGTTTTTGAAATATTTAGGACTAGCTTACTACTTGCCACCCATTTTAAAACTGACTGCAGCTCTTTGTTAAGTATTGCAGTGATCTCACTTGCTGTGGTGGCAAGCTTTACTCAATGCCAGTGGCATGTCAATATATTGAATGCTAATAAAAATGGGTTAATCATATTATTTTATACTAATACAATTGCTCAGAGAAAGAGATGTTGTTTAACAAGTAATAAGAGCTCTATTTTCATGTCATCCAATAAATGTAAATGCCTAGAGTTTGTTAAACAGCATTGGCACTTGGATTGGAACCGGTGCTTTGGTCAGATTAGAGCTCTTTGGCCATGCACACCAGTGGTGGGTTTGACGTCCAAATAAGGATGCATAAGCAGAAAAGAACCCCATGCCTAATTATCTATTTTGCTTCCACTGGTCCTGGGGCCCTTGTTAAGTTCAACGGCATCATGAACTTTACACAGGACTCTGACATTTTTGCCAAAAACCTGGTTGCCTCTGCCAAGAGGCTGAAACTTGGCCGCAAGTGGATCTTCCAGCAAGACAATAACCCCAAGTACACATCAAAATCTCAGTCTCCGGAAGTGAACCCCATTGAAATCCTGTAGTTTGAATTGAAGAGGGCAGTCCATAAAATATTCTGTATGGAGGAATGGTCTAAGATCCCTCCCAATGTGTTCTCCAAACATTTTCGAAAAAGGCTCAGTGCTGTTATCCTCGCAAGGTATTGAAAACCGGGGTGCCAATAATAAAAATAAAATACTTGTTAAACAAAATCTCTTTCTCTGAGCAATTGTATAAGTTTTAAATAATATAATTTCCCAATTTTTTGTGGGGGGGAGGGGGACCCTGTGTATTCTTTAAACATGTCAGGGATCTCCTGTCTTATATGGGACATCATACAGGAAGGTATGACGGCTGACGTTTGTCAAGGTAGCCCCTGCAGCACCACTCAACAAAATGCTGATATGTACAGTATCTGTATCGGCTGTGAATGACAATAGAAAATGAAAGACAAGTGTCATATTTTCACATTGTTATATTAGCAGAACACTGCTTCTACAGTATTATGTGAAGTATGGTTCTTCTACATGGAACTGTTACACTTGAAAATTATGAAAACACTGTTTAGAAGTTCTGCAATTGCACTCTTCTCATATTACTCTGTAGGCTACTGACCGAAGCAAAGCTTCCTCCAGGAGGCTTTGAATTGGTCAGTAGCCTACAGAGTGGTATTAAAAGAGTGCCATCCTCCTGCATCTCACATCTGCCTGTAGTTATTGAACTCTGCCTGCTTGACCCATGGGTTGAGGCAAACTCTGTCATATCCAGGATCGATTGTTATGCATTCCACCCCTCCTGCCACCTGACTGCACCTGTCCATTAACTGTAATACACTACATAGATGGAAGGGACTTCATTACTCATTGCAGACTTGAAGACTGAACCTCACCCAGGAAGCTGTGCATGTCAGTGTGTGGTAGACAGCCAAATCCTTAGATTTGGCCGACGAGACAAATAGAATGCCATTCTAGTTCTGGTTAAACAGCTGAAGTTGTACTCTACACACAACTTATTTTGATTTGCTAGGTAAAACGCAGACATACTGTCTTTATAAGCACATCAATATGATATTTACAGCAGAAAATGTTTTGTCTTTGTAACACAAATACACCCATCAATTTTGAGTTGATAAATTCCACTACACTCAAGCTGGGCGATGTTTGTGCAATGTCCACATGTAGCCTACACCTGTAGGGATATTAGTAGTTCTGGGATTTGTCCCCCGGGAAAGATCTAACAGCGGACAAAAGGAGAGAAGAGACAAAACTAGACAGATATAGAACATTGTGTTGTAGAACAGCTGAGCTGACTGAAGACTGAGGCATTCAACTCACAGTTGATATAATTTCCACTGTTACATGTCTTTCAGTGGAGGCTGCTAAGGGGAGGATGGCTCATAATAATGTCTGGAACGGAGCAAATGGCATCAAACCATGTGTTTGATGTATTTGATACCATTCCACTGATTCCGCTCCAGCCATGACCACGAGCCCGTCCTCCCCAATTAAGGTGCCACCAACCTCCTGTGATGTCTTTACATTACATTATAAAACTTTCGTAGCAAGGTGTCTTATGAAACACATTCCAGACCCTGGTTCTTGCTGTCTTGGCATAACTGTGATTTGATAGAGATAGGCTAGCCAGCTGCAGCTATCACCAAGCTATGCTAGCTAGCTAGTTGCTGTCAACTTGGCTAAACACAAGGTCAGCGCAGGCTTTAGCCTACACATAGAACTGAATTAGCTGACCATCGAGATGGCGAGTCAGTCAGGAGGGGAAAAGTCCTTAACTTCTACACTTCTCTCCATAGCAAAGCTAGCTTAGCTTACCTCAGTGTCACTACTCACTACTGCCCTTGTTTGTTGTGATTAAATGGCAAAGACACACCCAAGAAACACCCACATCAAACCACACCCCCAACACAACTCTCATTTGGCTTCAGTCATGGCCGTTAGTATTTCCTAATGAGCAATATGAAAGACGAGGCCAAATCAGGAAGCTCAGCCCCCCTTTAAAGAGAAAGCAAGTGCCATGATCCCACAGGAAATAGGCCTGTGGGAGTTTTTTTTAAATGCTCCGGAGTTGAGAATATTAGAATAGCCTATCTAGGGGAGAATTGCATTAACACATGACTCCTGGTAGGTACAGCGTCTACCTGGAGGTTTATCGCGCAATCCCCAGCTAGATGAGGTGGTAATTTGGTCGCCTGCGTTTTGGAAAACGCGTGCGCCAAATCGAGGTATTCGAGGGGAATAGGCACGGTGGAGGTAGTGTCTGGACTTTCCACCATGGTTGCACCAACGGAAACAGCTAGACACCTACCCTGACACTCTCGCGACCACCCCGTGAGAACCCTCTGCGGCAATGAAAAGGTGGGGTTGTGTAGTGCTAAGCAGGGAAGACCCAACACAACAGGGAAATCAGGAGACACAATAATAAAAAAGGTGACTTGCTTTCTATGGGTCTCATTCGCAACAATAGTGACTGGTGCTGTAACTTCCCTAACGAACCCAGACCCTAATGGTCGACTGTCAAGTGCACTGATGGGGAGTGGAATGGTTAGGGGAACCAATGTAATACCTAGACTACAGTTGAAGTCGAAAGTTTACATACACCTTAGCCAAATACATTTAAACTCAGTTTCACAATTCCTGACATTTAATCCTAGTAAAAGTTCCCTGTCTTAGGTCAGTTAGGATCACCACTTTATTTTAAGAATGTGAAATGTCAGAATAATAGTAGAGAGAATGATTTATTTCAGCTTTTATTTCTTTCATCACATTCCCAGTGGGTCAGAAGTTTACATACACTCAATTAGTATTTGGTAGCATTGCCTTTAAATTGTTTAACTTGGGTCAAACATTTCAGGTAGCCTTCCACAAGCTTCCCACAATAAGTTGGGTGAATGTTGGCCCATTCCTCCTGACAGAGCTGATGTAACTGAGTCAGGTTCGTAGGCCTCATTGCTCGCACACGCTTTTTCAGTTCTGCCAACAAATGTTCTATAGGATTGAGGTCAGGGATTTGTGATGGCCACTCCAATACCTTGACTTTATTGTCCTTAAGCCATTTTGCCATAACTTTGGAAGTATGCATGGGGTCATTGTCCATTTGGAAGACCCATTTGCAACCAAGCTTTAACTTCCTGACTGATGTCTTGAGATGTTGCTTCAATATATCCACATACTTTTCCTTCCTCATGTTGCCATCTATTTTGTGAAGTGCACCAGTCCCTCCTGCAGCAAAGCACCCCACAGCATGATGCTGCCACCCCGTGCTTCACGGGGGGCCAGTATGAAAATGTATGCACTCACTAACTGTAAGTTGCTCTGGATAAGAGCGTCTGCTAAATGACAAAAATGTAACAAAAAAAACACAAATGTGAAGGACAACGTGGTGTCCCGGCAGGCTAGCTCCCTTCGGACGTCCATCACAGGTGGCACCAGAAGTGGTCGATGAGGGCCCGCTTGTTCCACCCAGACCCAGCTGTTAGAGGAGTACGAAACTCCAGGGCAAAGTCCTGCGCGGTCCTCGTCCCCTGCCTCAGGTGGACCAGCCGCTCGCCCCCCTCTCTACCTTCGGCCGGGTGATCGAAGACGGCCTGGAAGAGGTGATTGAACTCCCTGTAGTTGTCCAACGCGGCTCATCCTTCATTCCAGACCGTGTTGGCCCACCCCAGGGATTTCCCCGAGAGGCAGTAGACGAGGGCGGACACCTTCTCCCGCTCCGATGGAGCCTGGCTGATGGTCGAGAAGTATAGATCCAGTTGCAGGAGGAATCCCTGGAAGCGTGCAGCTGTCCCGTCAAAATCCCTAGGTCGGGATATATGAATCCCTCTGGGTGCTGGAGTGTGGGTGGCTGGATCCGGTCGCTCAGCTGGTCCCAAAAGATTGGGTCCTCTCCTCTCCAGGCCTTGGACGACCTGGAGAACGCGATCCATCGCTTCTCCCAAGCTGGCTAGCATCGTAGAATGTTCCCGGACCCGCGCCACGACTCCAGGCATGTGCTCCTCTCCTGCTGACTCCATGTCTTGGTGTATGATTCTGTGATGAGTGATTTCGAAGGAGTCAGGCGCAGCAGGGTAAATCACAGAATAACAGGATTTATTCCGAAAACACAGAGATATGCAATAATGCGTCAAAACACTTCAGTGCGCAAAACAGTCGCACTGGAAACAACAAGGCACACGGGAAATATCCCGGCGAGACAAAATACAAGGACCTCCACCGAGCTACTTTAATCTCCACAATAAACAATCACACACAAAGACAAGGGGGCAGAGGGAACACTTATACAGGTAATGATGAGGGGATATGAACCAGGTGTGTGTAATAAACAAGACAAAACAAATGGAATGATGAGATGAGGAGCGGCAGTGGCTAGAAGGCCGGTGACGATGAACGTCGAAACCTGCCCAAACAAGGAGAGGAGGCAGCTTCAGAGGAAGTCGTGACAATCTCGGAAAGTCTGGGTAGCTATTTGGTTAACTATTTAGCAGTCTTATGTCTTGGGGGTAGAAGCTGTTCATGGTCCTGTTGGTTCCAGACATGCATCGGTAACGCTTGCCGTGCGGAAACAGAGACAACAGTCTATGACTTGGGTGGCTGGAGTCTTTGACAATTTTTAGGGCCTTATTCTGACACCACCTGGTATAGAGGTCCTGGATGGCAGGGAGCTCGGCCTCAGTGATGTACTGGGCCGTACGCACTACCCTCTGTAGCGCCTTGCGATCGGATGCCAAGCAGTTGCCATACCAAGCGGTGATCCAGTCAAGATGCTCTCAATATTGCAGTTGTATAACTTTTTGAGGATTTTTTCAACCTCCTGAGGGGGAAGAGGCATTGTTGTGCCTTCTTCACAACTGTGTTGGTGTGTGTGGACCATGTTAATTCCTTAGTGATGTGGACACAGAGGAACTTGAAACTCTCAATCTGCTCCACTACAGCCCCGTCGATGTGGATGAGGGCATGCTCGGCCCTCCGTTTCCTGTAGTCCACGATCAGCTCCTTTGTCTTGCTGATGTTGAGCAAGAAGTTATTGTCCTGGCACCACACTGCCAGGTCACTGTCCTCCTCCCTATAGGCTGTCACATCGTTATCAGTGATCAGGCCTACCACCGTCGTGTCGTCAGCAAACTTAATGATGGTGTTGGAGTCGTGTGCGGCCACGCAGTCATGGGTGAACAGGGAGTACAGGAGGGGACTAAGCACGCACCCCTGAGGGGCCCCCATGTTGAGGGTCAGTGTGGCGAATGTGTTGTTGCCTGCCCTCACCACCTGGGGGCAGCCCATCAGGAAGTCTAGGATCCAGTTGCAGAGGAAGGTGTTCTGTCCCAGGGTCCTGAGCTTAGTGATGAGCTTTGAGGGCACCATGGTGTTGTACGCTAATCTGTAGTCGATGAACAGCATTCTCACATAGGTGTTCGTCTTGTCCAGTTAGGAGAGGGCAGTGTGGAGTGCAATAGAGATTGCGTCATCTGTGGCTCTGTTGGGGCGGTATGTGAATTGGAGTGGGTCCAGGGTATCTGGGATGATGGTGTTGATGTGAGCCATGACCAGCCTTTCAAAGCATTTCATGGCTACAGATGTGAGTGCTACGGGGCGATAGTCATTTAGATTGGTTACGTTGGCGTTCTTAATATATATGCACACATGTAATATAATGTAATATAATGTAAAATAATGATGAGTAATACCACCTAGTTATGAAACGTGATATATTAATTAGTATGATATGTGTAATCTGATGGGCATGAATATGCATGCTGCCAAGCAGCATTAACAGGATTGTGTGGGGCCACAAATCACCTCCAGTCTGGGGAGCATTTTGTGGAATGGAATAATTTTACACTGCCACAGGAGGCAATAAATGTTTGCTCAAAAAGATAACTAAGTCAAGGCAATGCTTTACACTATAAATGTTTTTTTTTTATCGCTGTTTGCTGTACCTATAGTTAATTGATTGTGTGGGTTATATTTCACTAATATCAATAATATGAATGGGCATGATAAAAGACTTCTCGACAATACATAGTCGAAAATGATAGGTATAGAATTCATATTTCTCTGCTTGTGGCACTAGTTAGGCTACTCTTTGCATTTTCAATTAATGTGTCAAACTGTAAGCAGTAAATAACATGCTCATTACATTTCTGTGTCTTGTATATTTTTGGCCAAAAATTATGTAGCCTTCACATAATACTCTATGAATGTAATATCAGTATGTAATAGCACTTTCAGTCCTCTAAGGGAATTAGACTCACATTTTAGCACTAGATGTCAGTACTGCACTCTCAAATAATAAAGCAGCAAGAGTATGTGAGCTGTATTGGATTTCCTCAGCCCTTACATGATATCAGTTTCAATATGTTTCAGCTGCACCACGTCCAGTGTACGCCAACTCATGTAGTGTTGATCACCACGATGGTCTGTCATGTTCAAACCTTTAAGTATTGGATAATACTTTGACAGTCGAAATGAGAATGGTTTGAAAACCCACAACCAATCTAAATGTGTAGTATAGTTTATTGTTGAGCAAGGTTAAGCACTTCTAAAGATACAATTTTGCCAATGCATTCAATGGCAACATTGCTATTGACTTGACATTACGTTTAATGGCAGGTGCATCACATTGTCAATAAATTGTATAATGCAATACATGTATCCTTTCTTGAGGTGAGTCAAAGCCATTAAAACTACAGTAGATACATTGAGCTCCAAAAGTATTGGGACAGTGACAAATGCTTTGTTGTTTTGGCTCTGTACTCCAGCACTTTGGATTTGAAATGATAGAATGAGGTTAAAGTGCAGATGGTCAGCTTTAATTTGACGGTATTGTCATCCATATTGGTTAAATCGTTTAGAAATGAAAGCACTTTTTGTACATAGTCCCCCCCATTTTAGGCGACCAAAAGTATTGAGACAAATTCACTTATGTGTATTAAAGTAGTCAAAAGTGTATTATTTGGTCCCATATTCCTAGCATGCAATGATTACATCACACTTGTGACTCTACACACTTGTTGGGTGCATTTGCTGTTTGTTTTGGTTGTGTTCCAGATTATTTTGTACCCAATAGAAATGAATGATAAATAATGTATTGTGTCATTTTGGATTAACCTTTATTGTAAATAAGAATATAATATGTTTCTAAACACTTCTACATTAATGTGGATGCTACCATGATTACAAATAATCCTGAATTAATTGTGAGTAATGATTTGTGAGAAAGTCACATATGCACAAATATCATACTCCCAAGACATACTAACCTCTCACCATTACAATAACAGGGGAGGTTAGCATTTTTTGGGGGGGTATGATATTTATGCCTCTGTAACTTTGTCACTCATCATTTTTCAAGATTCATTCCAGAGCTCACTGTTATGATGGTTTTCAGCTAGGTCCGCCTCACACAATCCCTTTTGTATTGCTGAGTGCTGTTTTCAACTGAAGTGATTTCACGGTGTTGACAAGAAGTGCAGGAACATAAAAACCTAATGTGTTTGGCCACAGGCGAGGGAAAGCTTGCCTCTTCTATTCCATGCTGCAGAGGGCTCTGTGTGTGGCAAAGCCAGCCATTCTCTCCCCAGCTGGCATGTGTATCACACTAAGAGCTCTGACTCAGTGAGCAGTTCATGGCAGCTACAGCAGGGAATAAATAAAATTAAATAAAATGTTATTTGCCACATGCGCCGAATACAAAAGGTGTAGACCTTACAGTGAAATGCTTACTTACAAGCCCTTAACCAACAATGCAGTTTTAAGAAAAAAATGGTTAAATAAAAAATAGATAAGTAAAAAATAAAAATAACAAATAATTAAAGAGCAGCAGTAAAATAAAATAACAATAGGGAGGCTATATACAGGGGGTACCGGTACAGAGTCAATGTGCGGGGGCACCAGTTAGTCGAGGTAATTGAGGTAATATCTACATGTGCGTAGAGTTAAAGTGACTATGCATTGATAATAAACAGAGTAGCAGCAGCATAAAAGAGGGGGTGGGGGTGGGGGGGACAATGCAAATAGTCCGGGTAGCCATGATTAGCTGTTCAGGAGTCTTATGGCTTGGGGGTAGAAGCGCTCCGGTACCGCTTGCCGTGCGGTAGCAGAGAGAACAGTCTATGACTAGGGTGGCTGGAGTCTTTGACCATATTTAGGGCCTTCCTCTGACACCGCCTGGTATAGAGGTCCTGGATGGCAGGAAGCTTGGCCCCAGTGATGTACTGGGCCGTACGCACTACCCTCTGTAGTGCCTTGCTGTCGGAGGCCGAGCAGTTGCCATACCAGGCGGTGATGCAACCAGTCAGAATGTTCTCGATGTTGCAGCTGTAGAACTTCTTGAGGATCTGAGGACACATGCCAAATCTCCTCAGGGGCCCCGCGTGTTGAGGATCAGCGAGGCAGATGTGTTGTTACCTACCCTTACCACCTGGGGTCAGCCAGTCAGGAAGTCCAGGATCCAGTTGCAGAGGGAGGTGTTTAGTCCCAGGGTCCTTAGCTGAGTGATGAGCTTTGAGGGCACTATGGTGTTGAACGCTGAGCTGTAGTCAATGAATAGCATTCTCACGTAGGTGTTCCTCTTGTCCAGGTGGGAAAGGGCAGTGTGGAGTGCAATAGAGATTGCATCATCTGTGGATCTGTTGGGGTGGTATGCAAATTGGAGTGGGTCTAGGGTTTCTGGGATAATTACATTTACATTTACATTTACGTCATTTAGCAGACACTCTTATCCAAAGCGACTTACAAATTGGTGCGTTCACCTTATGATAGCCAGTGGGACAACCACTTTACAATATTTAATTATTTATTTATTTTTGTTATTTTTTTGATATTTTCAAAAATATATATATATAATCATTTGTTTATATATATATATATATATATACTTTTTTTGTGGGGGTGGGGTGGGGGGGTAGAAAGATTACTTTTATACTATCCCAGGTATTCCTTAAAGAGGTAGGGTTTCAAGTGTCTCCGGAAGGTGGTCAGTGACTCCGCTGTCCTGGTGTCGTGAAGGAGCTTATTCCACCATTGGGGTGCCAGAGCAGCGAACAGTTTTGACTGGGCTGAGCGGGAACTGTGCATCCGCAGAGGTAGGGGGGCCAGCAGGCCAGAGGTGGATGAACGCAATGCCCTCGTTTGGGTGTAGAGACTGATCTGAGCCTGAAGGTAAGGAGGTGCCGTTCCCCTCACAGCTCCGTAGGCAAGCACCATGGTCTTGTAGCAGATGCAAGCTTCAATTGGAAGCCAGTGGAGTGTGCGGAGGAGCGGGGTGACGTGAGAGAACTTGGGAAGGTTGAACACCAGACGGGCTGCAGCGTTCTGGATGAGTTGTAGGGGTTTAAAGGCACAGGCAGGGAGCCCAGCCAACAGTGAGTTGCAGTAATCCAGACGGGAGATGACAAGTGCCTGGATTAGGCACCTGGATTAGTGCTTCCTGTGTAAGGTAGGGTCGTACTCTGCGAATGTTGTAGAGCATGAACCTACAGGATCGGGTCACCGCTTTGATGTTAGCGGAGAACGACAGGGTGTTGTCCAGGGTCACGCCAAGGTTCTTTGCACTCTGGGAGGAGGAAACAACGGAGTTGTCAACCGTGATGGCGAGATCATGGAGCGGGCAGTCCTTCCCCGGGAGGAAGAGAAGCTCTGTCTTGCCGTCTTGTGTTGATGTGAGCCATGACCAGCCTTTCAAAGCACTTCATGGCTACAGACGTGAGTGCTATGGGTCGGTAGTCATTTAGGCAGGTTATCTTAGTGTTCTTGGGCACAGACCTATGGTGTCTGCTTGAAACATGTTGGTATTACAGACTCAGTCAGGGACATGTTGAAAATGTCAGTGAAGACACTTGCCAGTTGGTCAGCGCATGCTCGGAGTACACGTCCTGGTAATCCATCTGGCCCTGCGGCCTTGTGAATGTTGACCTGCTTGGAAGTCTTACTCACATCTGCTACGGAGAGCGTGATCACATAGTCGTCCGAAACAGCTGATGTTCTCATGCATGCTTCAGTGTTGCTTGCCTCGAAGCGAGCATAGAAGTGATTTAGCTCGTCTGGTAGACTCGTGTCACTGGGCAGCTCGCGGCTGTGCTTCCCTTTGTAGTCTGTAATACAGTGGGGAAAAAAGTATTTAGTCAGCCACCAATTGTGCAAGTTCTCCCACTTAAAAAGATGAGAGAGGCCTGTAATTTTCATCATAGGTACATGTCAACAATGACAGACAAATTGAGAAAATCACATTGTAGGATTTTTTATGAATTTATTTGCAAATTATGGTGGAAGATAAGTATTTGGTAACCTACAAACAAGCAAGATTTCTGGCTCTCACAGACCTGTAACTTCTTATTTAAGAGGCTCCTCTGTCCTCCACTCGTTAACTGTATTAATGGCACCTGTTTGAACTTGTTATCAGTATAAAAGACACCTGTCCACAACCTCAAACAGTCACACTCCAAACTCCACTATGGCCAAGACCAAAGAGCTGTCAAAGGACACCAGAAACAAAATTGTAGACCTGCACCAGGCTGGGAAGACTGAATCTGCAATAGGTAAGCAGCTTGGTTTGAAGAAATCAACTGTGGGAGCAATTATTAGGAAATGGAAGACATACAAGACCACTGATAATCTCCCTCGATCTGGGGCTCACGCAAGATCTCACCCCGTGGGGTCAAAATGATCACAAGAACGGTGAGCAAAAATCCCAGAACCACACGGGGGGACCTAGTGAATGACCTGCAGAGAGCTGGGACCAAAGTAACAAAGCCTACCATCAGTAACACACTACGCCGCCAGGGACTCAAATCCTGCAGTGCCAGACGTGTCCCCCCTGCTTAAGCCAGTACATGTCCAGGCCCGTCTGAAGTTTGCTAGAGTGCATTTGGATGATCCAGAAGAGGATTGGGAGAATGTCATATGGTCAGATGAAACCAAAATATAACTTTTGGGTAAAAACTCAACTCGTCGTGTTTGGAGGACAAAGAATGCTGAGTTGCATCCAAAGAACACCATACCTACTGTGAAGCATGGGGGTGGAAAAATCATGCTTTGGGGCTGTTTTTCTGCAAAGGGACCAGGACGACTGATCTGTGTAAAGGAAAGAATGAATGGGGCCATGTATCGTGAGATTTTGAGTGAAAACCTCCTTCCATCAGCAAGGGCATTGAAGATGAAACGTGGCTGGGTCTTTCAGCATGACAATGATCCCAAACACACCGCCTGGGCAACGAAGGAGTGGCTTCGTAAGAATCATTTCAAGGTCCTGGAGTGGCCTAGCCAGTCTCCAGATCTCAATCCCATAGAAAATCTTTGGAGGGAATTGAAAGTCCGTGTTGCCCAGCGACAGCCCCAAAACATCACTGCTCTAGAGGAGATCTGCATGGAGGAATGGGCCAAAATACCAGCAACAGTGTGTGAAAACCTTGTGAAGACTTACAGAAAACATTTGACCTGTGTCATTGCCAACAAAGGGTATATAACAAAGTATTGAGAAACTTTTGTTATTGACCAAATACTTATTTTCCACCATAATTTGCAAATAAATTGATTAAAAATCCTACAATGTGATTTTCTGGAATTTTTTTCTCATTTTGTCTGTCATAGTTGACGTGTACCTATGATGAAAATTACAGGCCTCTCTCATCTTTTTAAGTGGGAGAACTTGCACAATTGGTGACTGACTAAATACTATTTTTCCCAACTGTAGTTTGCAAGTCCTGCCACATCTGACGATCATTGGAGCCGGTGTAGTAGGATTCAATCTTCGTCCTGAATTGACTCTTTGCATGTTTGATGGTTCATCGGAGGGCATAGCAGGATTTATTTGAAGCGTCCAGGTTAGTGTCCTGCTCCTTGAAAGCGGCAGCTCTACCCTTTAGCTCAGTGCGGATTTTGCCTGTAATCCATGGCTTCTGGTTGGGGTTTGTACATATAGTCACTGTGGGGACAACATCATCGATGCACTTATTGATGAAACCAGTGACTGATGTGGTGTACTTCTCAATGCCATCGGAAGAATCCCGGAACATATTCCAGTCTGTGCTAGCAAAACAGTCCTGTAGCTTAGCATCTGCATCATCTGACCACTTCCTTATTAACCGAGTCACTGGTGCTTCCTGCTTTAGTTTTTGCTCATATGCAGGAATCAGGAGGATATAATTATGGTCAGATTTGCCAAATGGAGGGCGAGGGAGAGCTTTGTACGCGTCTCTGTGTGTGGAGTATAGGTGGCCTATAGATTTTTTCCCCCTCTGGTTGCACATTTAACATGCTGGTAGAAATGAGGTAGAACGGATTTAAGTTTCCCTGCATTAAAATCCTCGGCCACTAGGAGCGCTGCCTCTGGATGAGCGTTTTCCTGTTTGCTTATGGCCTTATACAGTTCATTGAGTGCAATCTTAGTGCCAGCATCGGTTTGTGGTGGTAAATAGACAGCTATGAAAAATATAGAAGAAAACTCTCTTGGTAAATAGTGTGGTCTACATCTTATCATGATATAGTAAAAAAAACTAAAACAAACTGTAAGTCGCTCTGGATAAGAGCGTCTGCTAAATGACTAAAATGTAAAATGTAAATATATTCTACCTCAGGCGAGCAAAACCTTATGACTTCCTTAGTATTAGATTTTATGCGTCAGCTGTTGTTTACAAATATACACAAATCGCCAGCTGTATGTTACCCATGTCATCGTTCAGCCACGACTCGGTGAAACATAAGATATTACAGTTTTTTATGTCCCGTTGGTGGGATATTCTTGATCTTAGGTCGTCCATTTTGTTTTCAAATGATTGTATGTTGGCTAATAAGATTGATGGAAGAGGCAGCTTACTCGCTCGCCGTCTACCAATTGAGCTACAGAGGACCACATTGAGCTACAAACCACCCCGACCTACGTCCACGATATCTCCGTCTCTTTCTCATGCGAAAGACGGGGATTTGGGCCTTGTCGGGTGTCTGTAGAATGTCCTTTGAGTCAGACTCGTTGAAGAAAAATCTTCGACCAATACGAGGTGAGTAATCGCTGTCCTGATATCCAGAAGCTCTTTTTGGTCATAAAAGATGGTGGCAGATACATAATGTCCAGAATAAATTACAAATAACGCGAAAAAATGCATATAATAGCACAATTGGATAGAGGGCCATAAAACGGCAGCCATCTCCTCTGTCGCCATCTTTCTCCTCTCTTAACTCTAAAGCCACCTCTCTCTGCTTTGAGTAGGGGGATGAAACACCCCCAGAATGGCACGGCACTTTTCTTTATGCACATTCTCTGGATGTTGGCCCAGGTTCGTTTTTTTCATAATTAGTTTCTTTAGGGGGTTTGGGGGGAGTGTGGTGGGGGTTTGAGTGGTTGTCTATTCCAGGCTGATTGAACCCACTGTCAGCATGATAATGAGACATGGCACAATGCAACTTCAACCACCCTTCTTTTGTGCCCCAGCCTAGACATGTGTGACAGACAGTGTTCATCCCCCTGTATTATCTCATTCACTGTTGTATGTAATTTTTTTCCCTTTTGAAAACGAAATGGCTAATTTACCATTTTAATCCAGGTTTAAGAGAGGAGACAGGTTTCAGCTTGACAGTAAAAACATATGGAAGAGAATAATGATAGTGTGTAACAGAGAAATTAGTATATGAGATCTGACTTGAGATCAGCTGTTCAGTCAGGATACCATTAACAATGTCAAATATTGTAACTAAATTGTGGACATTTTGCCACATGTCCTGACAATAATCAAAGAGCTGTGTGGAAGAGACAATCAGATGGAGAAAGAGCGTTAATGGAAGAGCGGACAGAACCATGACTACTGTCTGATTTGTCTGCCAGGCCCATCAGCAGCTCCCCTGATCAGAGCACTGTAGGGACATGGCTCTGCGAAAAGACCAATGTCAGGGCAGGACATGTCATCCACTTTTGACAGTATCTTTGCTCACATACTGTCGAATGTCTCTCAGCTTGTCACGTAGAGGTGAACTTGTAGAGAAAACGAGGGTAGCCTCTGTGGACAAAGTGAATGTCAATATGCAGACCCATAATGACTGTCATACAGCATAGAGAATCCTTATTACAATATCAAGAAACTCTCTAGGAAATGAACGTTTAAAATGAAATCATCAGAGCATTCAGTCATTACACTGGAATGACCTTGCTAAACAGGTCTAGTTCCCCCGACAAGTCATTTCACAATACATTTCCGAAAAAAATATTAGAAGAAGCAAGACGACACACAACTAATCTTCTCCTTTCCCCCTTCTGATTACCAGGTGGCGAATCGCATCTCTGCATGTCTGGCAGACATATTAGTGTGGATGACGGATCGCCACCTCAAGCTGAACCTCGGCAAGACAGAGCTGCTCTTCCTCCCGGGGAAGGACTGCCCGTTCCATGTTCTCGCCATCACGGTTGACAACTCCGTTGTGTCCTCCTCCCAGAGTGCAAAGAGCCTTGGCGTGATCCTGGACATCACCCTGTAGTTCTCCGCTAACATCAAGGCGGTGACCCGATCCTGCAGGTTCATGGTCTACAACATTCGGAGAGTACGACCCTGCCTTACACAGGAAGCGGCACAGGTCCTAATCTAGGCACTTGTCATCTCCCATCTGGATTACTGCAACTCGAGGTTGGCTGGGCTCCCTGCCTGTGCCATTAAACCCCTACAACTCATCCAGAATGCCGCAGCCCGTCTGGTGTTCAACCTTCCCAAGTTCTCTCTCGTCACCCCGTTCCTCCGCACACTCCACTGGCTTCCAGTTGAAGCTCTCATCTGCTACAAGACCATGGTGTTTGCCTACGGCGCTGTGAGGGGAACGGCACCTCCGTACCTTCAGGCTCTGATCAGTCCCTACACCCAAACGAGGGTTTTGCGTTCATCCACCTCTGGCCTGCTGGCCCCCCTACCTCTGCGGAAGCACAGTTCCCGCTCAGCCCAGTCAAAACTGTTCGCTGCTCTGGCACCCCAATGGTGGAACAAGCTCCCTCACGACGCCAGGACAGCGGAGTCACTCACCACCTTCCCGAGACACTTGAAACCCCAACTCTTTAAGGAATACCTGGGATAGGATAAAGTAACCCCCCAAAAAAAAAAAAAAAACATATTGTAAAGTGGTTATCTCACTGGCTATAAGGTGAATGCACCAATTTGTAAGTTGCTCTGATTAAGAGCGTCTGCTAAATGACGAAAATTTAAATGTAATGTACATAAATATGCTAGTCACTAATGCAAGCTATTTACAATTATGCACTTAGCTGACACAAGCAAAGTAGAGTCGGGAATAACATCTGATTAAACACTTTTTTACGTAAGATAAAAAAGTGATGAATACACTAAATCAAATCGGACATGACAACTACATCAATTTCTCAAGCAGTCAATGAATGAGTGCATTATGCATACTGTAGGCCTAGAACTTACTGTATAACTTTACATTAGCTTTTTCCACCCTAGAAGATTGACCTTATTGTGGCTTTCCCTTAGGTGGTACAGTACATTGATTTGTATTGTAGGGTGGCCCTAAGTACAGTTACAGTGTCACACAAAGCACAACAGCACTGGTACATTATCCTGGGGGAAATACAGTCAAGGGGGACGATTTCGTTTGAAGTCAAGGAGATTTGTTTTGCTTTTGTCAGCATATTTTATGGACAGAAGGCCGGAGGAAAGGATGGACGAAACGATGCATTATTGATTGCGTACATGATCCATTATTCAAAAGTAAAGTGTAATATAATGGGAACAAATTGCCAACTTTGTTGTTTGTATTCTTTATGGAATTCTGGGCACTTGAGACCATTGTGCCATTTTCTATACAGTACCTAGAAAAAAAACAGGGCTATTATTTTCAAATGTATGGCTACTGTACATGTGGAAATGTGCCTGCAATTGAGGAGAGGGAATCCACAAGGGATATTCCGTTACGACATACAGTGAGCTCCATAATTCATTGGACAGTGACCATTATTTTGTTATTTTGGTTCTGTACTCTAGCACCTTGAATTTGAAAGGATACAATGACAATGAGGGTGAAGTGCAGACTGTCAGCTTTAATTTGAGGGTATTTTCATACATATCGGATGAACCGTTTAGAAATTATAGAAGCTTTTGTACATGGTCCCCCCCCATTTTCGGGCATCAAAAGACATTGGACAGTTTAATATAATGTAGAATAAAGTAATCATTGTTAATATTTGGTCGCATATCCTTTGCATGCAATGACTGCTTGAAGTCTGCGATGCATCGACATCACCAGACGCTGGGTATCTTCCCTGGTGATGCTCTGCCAGGCCTGTACTGCAGCCATCTTCAGTTTCTGCTTGTTTCTGGGACTTATTGTCTTCAGTCTCCTCTTCAGCATGTAAAATGCTTGTTCAATTGGATTCAGATCCGGTGATTGACTCGGCCAGTCAAGGATTTTCCACTTTTTGGCCATCAAAAACCCCTTTGTTGCTCTAGCAGTATGTTTAGAGTCATTGTCTTGTTGCATGATGAAGTGCCGTCCAATGAGTTTGGAGGCATTTGGTTTTATCTGAGCAGATAAAATATTTCTGTAGACTTCAGAATTCATTGTTCTACTTCTGTCTGCAGTCACATCATCGATGAAGACAAGTGAGCCTGTTCCACTGGCAGCCATACAGGCCCAAGCCATAACACGCCCTCCACCATGTTTCACGGATGAGGTGGTATGCTTTGCATCATGGGCATTTTATTTTTTTCTCCACACTTTCCTCTTTCCATCACTCTGGTACATGTTCATCTTTGTCTCATCTGTCCACAATACTTTTTTCCCAGAACTCTTGGGGCTCTTTTAGGTGCTTTTTAGCAAACTGTAATCTGGCCTTTCTGTTCTTCAGGCTTATCAGTGGTTTGCATCTTGTAGTGTTACCCTCTGTAGTCCTGCTGGTGTAGTCTTCTACGTATGGTAGACTTTGACACATCTACACCTGCATCCAGGACAGTGTTTTTGATCTGTTGGGCTGTTGTCAGGGGGGTTTTCTTCTCCATAGAGAGTATTCTCCGGTCATCCACTACAGCGGTCTTCCTCGGTCTACCGGGTCTTTTGACATAATTGAGTTCACCGGTTGTTTTTTTCTTGTTAATGATGAACCAAACTGTTGACTTGGCCATTGCCAGGGTTTTTGCAATGTTCCTGATTGATTGATTTTCATTTCTGAGCCTTATGACGGCCAGCTTCATTTGCATCGACGCTGCTGTCTTCCTCGTGTTGTCACACCCCAACAACAACCTTCAAAGGCAATAGCAAAGTCTAGAATCAATACTATTAATCAATAGCTCTCATGCATTCACTAACGACACAAATGAATACACCTGCCTAACGACACACATCTGTGAAGCCAATTTAACAAATACATGTAGTACCTTAAAATGGGGGGACCATGTACAAAAGGTGCTGTCATTTCTAAACGGTTAATCCGATATGTATGAAAATACCCTCAAATTAAAGCTGACAGTCTGCACTTCACCCTCATTGTCAAACTCAAAGTGCTAGAGTACAGAACCAAAATAACAAAAAAATGGTCACTGTCCAATGAATTATGGAGCTCACTGTATGTATTCCTTGGACCATGGAAAGTCTGCTCCAAACACAAACCTGCCATTTGCACGTACCGTGCCTTAGGAAAGTGTTCAGACCTCTTGACTTTTTCAAAATTTTGTTACGTTACAGCCTTATTCTAAAATGGATTAAATACATAAAACAACTCAGCAATCTACACACAATACCACATAATGACAAAGCGAAAACAAGGTTTTTAGACATTTTGGGAAAAAAAACAGAAATACCTTATTTACATAAGTATTCAGACCCTTTGCTATGAGACTCGAAATTGCATCCTGTTTCCATTTATCATCCTTGAGATGTTTCTACAACTTGATTGTCTATAAAAGGTCCCACAGTTGACAGTGCCACAGCAAAAACCAAGCCATGAGGTCGAAGGAATTGTCCGTAGAGTTCCGAGACAGGATTGTGTCAAGGCACAGATCTGGGGAAGGGTACCAAAACATTTCTGCAGGATTGAAGGTCCCCAAGAACACAGTGGCCTCCATCATTCATAAGTGGAAGAAGTTTGGAACCACCAAGACTCTTCCTAGAGCTGGCTGCCCGGCCAAACTGAGCAATCGGCAGAGAAGGGCCTTGGTCAGGGAGGTGACCAAAAAACCGATGGTCACTCTGACAGAGCTCTAGAGTTCCTATGTGGAGATGGGAGAACCTTCCAGAAGGACAACCATCTCTGCAGCACTCCACCAATCAGACCTTTATGGTAGAGTGGCCAGACAGAAGCCACTCCTCAGTAAAAGGCATTTGCCAAAAGGCACCTAAAAAACAAGATTCTCTGGTCTGACGAAACCAAGATTGAACTCTTTGGCCTGAATGCCAAGCGTCACGTCTGGAGGAAACCTGGCACCATCCCTACGGTGAAGCATGGTAGTGGCAGCATCATGCTGTGGGGATGTTTTTCAGCGGCAGGGACTGGGAGAGTAGTCAGGATCGAGACAAAGATGAACGGAGCAAAGTACAGAGAGTTCCTTAATGAAAACCTGCTCCACAGCGCTCCGGACCTCAGACTGGGGTGAAGGTTCACCTTCCAACAGGACAACGACTCTAAGCACACAGCCAAGAAAATGCAGGAGTGGCTTCGGGACAAGTCTTTGAATGTCCTTGAGTGGCACAGCCAGAGCCCGGACTTGAACCCGATCGAACATCTCTGGAGAGACCTGAAAATAGCTGTGCAGCAACGCTCCCCATCCAACCTGACAGAGCTTGAGAGGATCTGCAGAGAAGAATGGGAGAAACTCCCCAAATACAGGTGTGCCAAACTTGTAGCGTCATACCCAAGAAGACTCGAGGCTGTAGACGCTGCCAAAGGTGCTTCAACAAAGTACTGAGTAAAGTGTCTGAATACTTATGTAAATGTGATATTTCATTATTATTATATTTTATAAATTAGCAACATTTTCTAAAAACCAGTTTTTGCTCTGTCATTATGGGGTATTTTTAGTGTAGATTGATGAGGGAAAAATAACAGTTTAATACATTTTAGAATAAGGCGCCGTAACGTAACAAAACGTGGAAAAAGTCAAGGGGTCTGAATACTTTCTGAAGTCACTGTATACAGTACTTATATTATGGGGAGATCATTAAAACATATCCCAGGGTGAAATACATTCCAGAGATGATTGACATCCATGCCTGTTTCCCATGTGGTGTTTGAGACAGATTTTGCTTGTTGTGTGCTTTCTATCTACTCCAACTCAGTAAAACACATTTGATAGAAAGATTCATGTGGGTGCTTTTATGGTGTATTTCATGAGGATGTTTGTCAACAAATCAAGTTTTATTAATTCTGGAGTAATTGCAAAAAAATATGTTTTTTGTAGATGGGGTAATTTTTCATGCATATCCGATTTTCTCCTCAATTAGACTTCCAATATATTTCCAAAATGTTAAGAACTGGGGTTAAAAGCAATAAAGCTCAGATAATTTTTTCCCCGTTTTGATGGGCAGGTCAATACATTTCTGCTGGTGGGGTTTATGATCACTTGGTGATATCCAGGTTCATAAACCTTCTTGACATTTATGACAGGTTTTAGTTTAATCTCCTCTCATTTAGCGGCTCATCACCCCATCCTCTAGGTGGTCTCTAGGTAGGGGTCACTCGTCTCCCCACGGCAGAGCGCCGCAGATGGATACAGCTGGGGCTCTGTCTGTACTGTGGAGAGGGAGGGCACAAGCTCCAGAGGTGTCCGGGATCCACAAGAGCAGCGGGACAGTCACGTGATCTTCCACCCCCTAGGGCAGGAGTGAGTATTCCATCTTCATCACTGTCTACTAGGCTCTTTTTGGTGTCCATTACACTATCTGACTGTCCCTCATGTACTGTGTCTACAGCGTTAGTGGATTCCGGTGCCGCGGGGAACTTTATTGACCAGACCCTTGCCTCCTCTCTTAACATCAACTCATACTCACTCTCCTCTCCTTTTCCAGTTCAAGCCCTGCATAGTGGGCCTTTAGGATCCGGAACTGTCACCCACATCACTCAACCACTCACCCTCACCGTGGAGTCCATACATCAGAAGGACATTCCCTTCTTCATTACCAGTGCAGCAGTCCACAATATCATCCTCGGCCTCCCACAACCCTACCATCACATGGTTGAGAATGAGAATTACAGCCTGGTCACTAAAATGCCGGAGGACCTGCTTCCCTGTCCCCTGTGAGAGTCCTGTGGTTACCCTTCAGCCCGACATCCCGGAGGTATACCAGGACCTGCAGGAGGTATTCTCCAAGACCCGATCCACCTGTCTTCCTCCTCATCGCCCCTGGGACTGTGCCATCGACCTGCTGTCAGGAACTGCGCCTCCGCGCAGACGCATCTACCCTCTGTCGGTGGCTGAGACCCAGGCCATAGAGGCTTACATCCGAGAGCAGCTCCGCGGGTCCCGGTTCTTTACCAAACTGGACCTGCGGAGTGCATACAATCTCATCCGAATCCGGGAAGGTATGAGTGGAAGACGGCATTTAGCACAATGTCTGGTCACTACGAGTACTTGGTAATGCCATACGGCTTACCCAATGCTCCGTCAGTGTTCCAGGCATTCGTTAACGAGGTGTTCAGGGACATGCTCGGCTGCCAGGTGGTCGTGTATATCGATGACATCCTGATCTACTCGGCTACCTTGGAGGATCACATAATTTCACATTCGAGCAGTCCTGGAACCCCTTCTCGCCAACCACCTGTTAGTCAAGGCTGAGAAGTGCCAATTTCCCCAGAGGACGGTGTCCTTCTTAGGCTACCAAATCAGTCCGCAGGGTGTGAAGATGGATGACAAGAAGGTAGATGCAGTCAGGTCATGGCCAGTTCCAACCACCTTAAAGGGGTTACAACGGTTTTTGGGGTTTGCCAACTTCTACCGCCGCTTCATCAGGAACTTCAGCTCTGTTGCCGCTCCTTTCACCTCTCTCCTTAAAGGAGGGCCCCGTAGGTTGGTGTGGAACCCATCAACTGATGAGGCCTTCTGTCTACTCAAAGGACGTTTCACCTCCGCCACAGTGCTCAAACACCCAGATCCCACGACATCCTTTGTGGTGGAGGGGGACGCTTCAGAGGTAGGTGTGGAGGCAGTTCTGTCTCAACAACAGGGTACCCACAGAAGTTTTACCCATGTGCATTTTACTCTACGAAACTGTCCCCTGCAGAGAGTAATTTTGACATCGGTGATCGTGAGCTGCTGGTGGTAAAGTTGGCATTAGTGGAGTGGAGACACTGGCTGGAGGGCGCCAAGGAACCATTCGTCATTCTCACCGACCATCGGAACCTGGAGTACATACGGACAGCGAGGAGGCTGAATCTGCGCCAAGCAAGGTGGGCCCTTTTCTTCATAAGGTTTGACTTCACGCTGACCTATCGCCCAGGTTCTAAGAACACCAAGGCCGAGGCTCTGTCTCATCTCTATGATTCGGGGGAGGGTGCTGTCCAGAATGCGCCCATAATTCCATCCTCCCGAGTTGTAGCTCCTGTGGTCTGGGATGTAGATGTGGACATCCGCCAGGCTCTGGAGAGGGAGCCCGCACCCATTAATTGTCCTCCGGAGCGCATTTACGTCCCCACAGGGATAAGGGATCGGCTGCTAACCTGGGCACACACAGCTGTCATCGCTGGACATCCAGGTATTTCTCGCACTACCCAATCCATCTCTGGGAAATACTGGTGGCCCACCTTAGCGCAGGACGTCACTCGCTATGTCAACTCCTGTTCCGTATGTGCTCAAACCAAGTCACCCCAGAACGCTCCAGCAGGGAAGCTCCTGCCACTTTCCGTGCCTCAGTGACCCTGGTCACATCTATCCATTGACTTTGTAACCGATCTCCCCTCCTTTGACGGTTTCACCACCATTTTGGTGGTAATGGATAGATTTTCTATGTCCTGTCGTTTCATCCCTCTTCCTGTTCTCCCCACTGCTCACCAGGTCGTGAGGCACTCTTGCAGCAGGTCTTCCGGCATTATGGCCTTCCGGAGGACATAGTCTCTGACCGTGGGCCCCAATACACATCACGAATATGGAGGGCCTTCATGTAGAACCTCAGGGTCACGGTCAGCCTCACTTCTGGGTACCGGCCTCAGTCCAATGGGCAGGTGGCGAGGATGAACCAGGAGCTGGGGAGGTTCCTGAGGAGTCACTGTCAGGACCGTCAGGGTGAGTGGGCACGATTCCTTCCATGGGCAGAGTACGCCCAGAACTCGCTACATCACTCCTCCACTAGGTTGACCCCCTTCCAGTGTGTTCTGGGTTTTCAGCCGGCCCTGGCCCCATGGACCCCGGGCCAGACTGACGCTCCTGCGGTTGATGAGTGGTTCCGGCGCACAGAAGAGGTGTCGAGCGACGCTCACGTGAGACTCCAATGCACCGTCCATCGTCAAAAGGAACAGGCAAACCGCCACCGCAGTGAGACCCCTGTGTTCCACCCTGGGGATCGCGTTTGGCTTCCTACCAGGAACCTCCCACTACGCCTGCCCTGCAAGAAACTGATCCCCCAGTTTGTGGGGCTGTTCAAGGTTTTCCGGAGGGTCAACGAGGTGACGTAGAGGTAACAGCTGCCCAGTCACTATCGTATCTCACCCTCTTTTCATGTCTCCCTTCTTAGGCCGGTGGTTCCTGGTCCCCTAGCTGAAGCTGTCCCCCACCCCCATTGGACATCGAGGGGAGTCCGGCGTATGCTGTCAGATCCCTACTGGACTCCCGGCGTCGTGGGGGTCGGCTCCAGTACCTGGTGGACTGGGAGGGGTATGGCCCAGAGGAGCGGTGTTGGGTTCCGATGGAGGACTTTCTGGATCCCAACATTATCTGTGATTTCCACCTTCGCCGCCCGGACCGACCCACTCCTCGTCCTCTGGGTTGTCCCTCTGGTCGTTGTCGTCCTGCCGCGGGAGCCGCATGTCAGGAGGGGGGGTACTGTCACGTCTACTCCTGCTTCTCCCCTCCGGCATGCGACGTCGCTGGAATACTAACCACCGGTCCTGGCATTCATCATTACGCGCACCTGCAGATCATTATGATTCACACCTGGACTCCATTACCTTCCTCATTACGTCCCCTTTATATGTCCCTCCCTTACGTTTAGTCCTCAGTCAGTATTGTTCCTGTGTTTATGCTATATCGCCACTGTTTCATGTTTGTTGTTTTATTAAACGTTTCACCTGCACCTGCTTCTCGACTCACAGCGTCATTGTTACAATAGGCTTGTGAGTTATGTTTCTAATCTCACTGTGACAATGAGAATATGTTGGAATAAATCACCCATAGTTGATGAAACACAAAAAGGTTGTGATTAATTTGTATGTAATGAACAGATATATTGCTGAGGTGACATTTCATGCCTTTAGAAGATTAAATTGACCTCTCTTGTCCCAATTGGAACTCCGTGAAAGCAGATCGTGTAGGATTTATTTATGCATTCTTAAAATGTGCTGAGTCAAGGTCTGCCTTGAAAGTTTTAGACGCCATGAGCCTAAGGATACTGAAACTACTGAACAAGGACATGGAAACAAAGAACATATACCTAATCATAATTTCAATCATAGATCAGCATTATGTGGGCATTTCGTCTAAACCCTCCCTAACCCTACAGTATTGTCACCAGGGGGTTAAAGTTAGTCATGACGGTTTGAAACCTATCAATTTTACTGGATTTAGAAGAACAACTTTAACTGGATCAAGTATTTTTTATTTTAAGGTTTATTTTGAATTGTACACATTTGCAGCTAAAAGCTGGATTGCAGCATACATAAGCCTACTTAAGCAAGTAAATAAAATAAAAAATAGATGTACTATACAATATTACAGTTAAGCAGAATTAAGCAGTCTCACAAAGTAAGGCAAAGGGCTGTTGTAGTTTCTGTCAGTCCGAGTAGGGGGAAGGTTCAGTTTGTGACTGGATCGGGTAGATCTGCCCTGACATGGCCTCTCAGTTGAGGAAGCCATTTGTTGTAATCCTGGGATTTTACAAGCAAAGGATCTGCAGAGGTAGGTGCAGCTGGACTCCAAGGACTGCAAGCCCAGGTAATTGCATGCAGAGTCATTTATATAACACAAATATGATGCAAATGTTTTGTATACTGTCTATATGGCTACATTTTACTGTATAAGTTCTTGACTGTTGACCAAGATAGATTTTCAATATCAATATAAGTTGACCCTTTTTTGCCTATGCATAATAGCTAGTCCACAAGAGATATTGGAGGGGAGGGGGGTGGGGAGTGACAGTCCTAATTTGGTATTTCCTGGACAAGTGCTGTGCTGTAAGCACAACAATAATATGGTGTGGCCTAGAAAAACTCCAGGAGGAACTAATTTCTTCCAAACCATTAGCATACATTTTTTTTATTATGCAGAGAAAATTAACATAATTAGTTCCTCTGGTGCAAAACTAGGAGTGGAGGTACTAGAGTTAATGTCCCATATCTTCAGTAAATAGAGAAAGTGCTATTCATAGAATGAACTTATTTTGAGGCATGTGCACACAAAATGAAATTCAATGACACATCTAAATGAACAAGAATGCTTAACTTTATATAAGTCAGATCTTTGGGAATTTGACTAACTTAACAACTTAATTTCGCCAGCCCACAGGAGAGATGGATATAAGTGTCTCTAACTAAGATTCTCTGGTCTGATGAAACCAAGATTGAACTCTTTGGCCTGAATGCCAAGCTTCACTTCTGGAGGAAACCAGGCACCGCTCATCACCTGGCCAATAACATCCCTGGAGAGACCTGAAAATAGCTCTGCTGCGACACTCCCCATCCAACCTGACAGAGCTTCAGAAGATCTGCAGAGAAGAATGGGAGAAACTCCCCAAGTACAGGTGTGACAGGCTTGCAGCGTCATGCCCAAGAAGACTCGAGGCTGTAATCGCTGCCAAAGGTGCTTCAACAAAGTACTGAGTAAAGGGTCTGAATACTTACGTAAATGTGATATTTCAGTTTTTTATTGTTAATATACACTACCGTTCAAAAGTTTGGGGTCACTTAGAAATGTCCTTGTTTTTGAAAGAAAAGCTATTATTTTGTCCATTAAAATAATATCAACATTGTTAATGTTGTAAATGGCTATTGTAGCTGGAAATGGCTGATTTTTTATGGAATATCTACATAGGTGTACAGAGGCCCATTAACAGCAACCATCAGTCCTGTGTTCCAATGGCACGTGTTTGCTAATCCAAGTTTATCATTTTAAAAGGCTAATTGATCATTAGAAAACCCTTTTGTAATTATGTTAGCACAGCTGAAAACTGTTGTGCTGATTAAAGAAGCAATAAAACTGGCCTTCTTGGGACTAGTTGAGTATCTGGAGCATCAGCAATTGTGGGTTCGATTACAGGCTCAAAATGTCCAGAAACAAATAACTTTCTTCTGAAACTTGTCAGGGTATTCTTGTTCTGAGAAATGAAGGCTATTCCATGCGAGAAATTGACAAGAAACTGAAGATCTTGTACAACGCTGTGTACTACTCCCTTCACAGGACAGTGCAAACTGTCTCTAACCAGAATACAAAGAGGAGTGGGAGGCCCCGGTGCACAACTGAGCAAGAGGACAAATACATTAGAGTGTCTAGTTTGAGAAACAGACGCCTCACAGGTCCTCAACTGGCAGTTTCATTAAATAGTACCAGCAAAACACCAGTCTCAACGTCAACAGTGAAGAGGCGACTCCGGGATGCTGATCATCTAGGCAGAGTTGCAAAGAAAAAGCCATATCTCAGACTGGCCAATAAAAAGAAACGATTAAGATGGGCAGTCTGAGATATGACTGAGAAGTGACCCCAAACTTTAAAACGGTAGTGTATGTGCACAAAAAGTAAAAAAAAACTGTTTTTGCTTCGTCATTATGGGGTAGATTGATGAGGAATCCATTTTAGAATAAGGCCCATTTTAGAATAAGGCTGTAATGTGGAAAAAGTGAAGGGGTCTGAATACTTTCCGAATGCACTGTATACATATCCTGATAAGTGATGTCAGGGTAGGCTGGCTGCATGTGTAAACTTTCTCAAAGTGTTGTAATCCAGTGGGTAATTGGGAGGCTAAAACTTTTCCTCCTCAGCTTTCATTTATATTCATTGAGTGTGATAAAGAAGGACTGATATGGAGAGCAGTAGCTGCACCCTTAACTTGTGTTGTGTGCTCAATAGTCTTTTATCTCTGGTAACCCAAGAAGATAAACAAACCCAAGTCTTAGTAGTTCTTGACTGTGAGCTAATTTAATAAAAAGGGAGTCTACAGAAGCCATAAAGCCTTTGGGGACTCAAAACGGCAGACTATTTTTTTTATTTTTTATATTTATGGGTCTGTTTGTTCTGCAAATAAATTGAACCATGAGATCTGAGGTGTGACATGAAAGCTTTATATGAAGGATTTATAGGCCTGTGAATGGCAGGATTTGTGACAAAGCAACAGTAATTATTATATATGTAAGGATTGAATTGTCTGAGTACATCAATACAAGGGAACCAGGGTTTTGGGTTCTCACAGTATCTTGGTTTATTGACACTTCTGTTTTCATGAGCCCTTTTTGTTTTTGGAATGAATAGAAAGTTTACAGTTGGTAATAAAAATGTAATCACAATACTTTGCGTCCCTTGTACACAAAATAAACCCCTTTTCAAAGTTCAAAATTGCAACCAAATGAACCAAATGTATACAATAAATGCCTCACATACAAATGTGAATGAACCTTGACTCTGTTGCCAACTTTTAGTAACAAAGAAAATAGACACCAATACAATATTTAAGCAAAATCCTGTAAATAATGAGTGTATAACCCCATACCCCCTCCACCCCCCCCACCAAAAAAAAGTAAATGCTTTAGCAAAAATAACGATTCAATGTCTGTATTTTGTTTACAGACTAAATGTATAAAATATAACTATGCATGAAAGTCAAAATTCCCTCTTAATGACCTTAATCCACATAAACAAAACATGTTATGACATCACAAAACACTCCTACTGTTGTTAGACAGTACAGACTTATCACAGCAAAAATCTTGTGAGGACCAAAACTTCAACTGTCACTCTCTCCTCAAGCCCACTTTATCAGTTTATGGCTATTAACAATATCCTTCCTTTAATTAGAATGTTCTTCCCCTTGTAGTGACTAACATCACCACAAGGGGCTGGATCGGTTTGTAGTTCCAGAGGTAGTCACTTGAAAAACTTTTGCTAGGAGTGTCCCTTGGATGTGCTGCCAGCATTTAGCCACTGTCTTAGCGTTAGCTAGTATCTTCATGTTACTAGTATTTTCTTCTTAAATGACGAAATCCAATCCTTTCCAAATAATATTAGATATAATGTCTCAGTTGTTATATAAAACACAATTTACTATGGAGTTGAGATAATTCACTTCCCTGGTACTTGGCCGTGAGTCCCGTTCGGCTAGCTCCGGTCTCCCCTTGCTGTCCTATCCCCAGACTTGTGTGGTGATTGTACCCAGGAAACAGCAGACCGATGTCAGATACGCCTCCTCTGCTCCCTGCTGGAGTCACCGTCTCCCCCGATGTATCTGACACTGAAACAAAACTTCGGCAGACGCCTTTCTCTTCCTCTCGCCCACACATCCTTCGGCAGTCGTCCCTGCTTGTGTCTACCACATTATTACAACTTCGCTTCACTATGTTATTGTAATGGTTGCCTCCATTTTTCTCAACTCATCACTCAACCCATCATCTCTCGACTCCACCCCCAATTCTAGTTCACCCCATCAGTCTGTCTGCAATTCTCATCTTACTTTCCTCAGTAATTGGTTGAATTTTATCCATAAACGTACATTCCCCCTGCTTGAATTATGACGGTCTCCGGCATACAAGTCCTTCACCATTCATGAATTAACCTCTGCCTTTAGTACTGCGAATGGACCGCCGGAGGTCTTGGGACGGACTGCCGTCATCTTCAGTGCTTTGTTCTTCTGACAATGACTCCACTCTGGGTTCCAACTCTGCAGGGAAGATCATGTTGATATCATCCTCCTCTCTAACCAATGTAGGGGCTAGTCACAAAGAGCAAACACTCTCCTCAGACACTGGCAGGTGAGGGCCCTTCTTCGTTCCTCGTCTCCCCATCTCCGACAATATTCAGAATGAAGGTTTCATCTGATCCCTGTGGAAAACGCGCTCCGTTCCGCCTTTCTCTGAACGAACAGTGAAAACTGGCAGGTCTGAGCCATTCTGTCACACAACAAGGTAGGGCGTAGACTCCCAGAGATCCTGAATTTTCTTGTGGCCTCTTGGCTTGTGGTCATGGACCAGTACTCAATCTTCAGGGCAGATCAAGGCCTCCCTTGACCTGCAGTCATATGTCATTTTCCGTGCCTGGGCTCCCTTGTCCGCTGTTGCCAATGCCAACTCACATGCCAGCTTCAACCTTCCATGGTGCTCCTGCACACAATCATCCTTGATGCACAGCTGTGCACATGTCCAATGTATGCCATCACCAACTCCCTTGTTCCTTTTAACGCTGTATCTTCTCAGGTGGCAATGCCCGAATGCATGTCATGCATCATCCTGTCAAATCTTTCGCCGTTACCATTCCCCTGGGAGTGGTATGGAGCATAGCTGCGGGAAGTACAGGTGCTGAAGGTGAAGCAGCACCCCCTGGTGGTGATGTGGTAAAACTGTAAGAGTTTGTGTTGCAATAAAAAACAATGAAACAATTTTTCTGTTGCATTAGGGACAAATTGGTCCAACTCAAGGTGTCACTCAAGAGTTGGGTTATAAAAAAAAATCTGAAACTTTGAACATCCCACGGAGCACCATTAAATCCATTATTAAAAAATTAAAAGAATATGGCACCACAACAAACCTGCCAAGAGAGGGCCACCCACCAAAACTCACGGACCAGGCAAGGAGGACATTAATCAGAGTGGCAACAAAGAGACCAAAGATAACCCTGAAGGAGCTGCAAAGCTCCACAGCGGAGATTGGAGTATCTGTCCATAGGACCACTTTAAGCCGTACACTCCACAGAGCAATTGCTTAAAGAAAAAAAAAAGTTTGGTATTTGCCAAAAGGCATGTGGGAGACTCCCCAAACATACGGAAGAAGGTACTCTGGTCAGATGAGACTAAAATTGAGCTTTTTGGACATCAAGGAAAACGCTATGTCCGGCGGAAAGCCAACACCTCTCATCACCCCAAGAACACCATCACCACAGTGAAGCATGGTGGTGGCAGCATCATGCTGTGGGGATGTTTGTCATCGGCAGGGACTGGGAAACTGGTCAGAATTGAAGGAATGATGGATGGCGCTAAATACAGGGAAATCCTTGAGGAAAACCTGTTTCAGTCTTCCAGAGATTTGAGACTGGGACAGAGGTTTATCTTCCAGCAAACTGCTAAAGCAACACTTGAGTGGTATAAGGGGAAACATTTAAATGTCTTGGAATGGCTTAGTCAAAGCCCAGAACTCAATCCAATTGAGAATTGAGAATCGTGGTCCTCTGTAGCTCAGCTGGTAGAGCACAGCACTTGTAATGCCAAGGTAGTGGGTTCGATCCCCAGGACCACCCATACACAAAAATTTATGCACGCATGACTGTAAGTCGCTTTGGATAAGAAGTGTCTGCTTAATGGAATATTATATATATTATAGAATCTGTGGTATGACTCAAAGATTGCTGTACACCAGTGGAACCCATCCAACTTGAAGGAGCTGGAACAGATTTGCCTTGAAGAATGGGCAAAAATCCCAGTGGCTAGATGTGCCATCAAGAACTTCAAGGAGAGATGTTCAATTGTTGTGAAGATGGCGTCAGGGCGCCCAAGAAAGTCCAGCAAGCGCCAGGACCGTCTCCTAAATTTGATTCAGCTGCGGGATCGGGGCACCACCAGTGCAGAGCTTGCTCAGGAATGGCAGCAGGCAGGTTTGAGTGCATCTGCACGCACAGTGAGGCGAATATTTTTGGAGGATGGCCTGGTGTCAAGAAGGGCAGCAAAGAAGCCACTTTTCTCCAGGAAAAACATCAGGGACAGACTGATTTTCTGCAAAAGGTACAGGGATTGGACTGCTGAGGACTGGGGTAAAGTCATTTTCTCTGATGAATCCCCTTTCCGATTGTTTGGGGCATCCGGAAAACACCTTGTCCGGAGAAGACAAGGTGAGCGCTACCATCAGTCCTGTGTCATGCCAACAGTAAAGCATCCTGAGACCATTCATGTGTGGGGTTGCTTCTCAGCCAAGGGAGTGGGCTCACTCACAATTTTGCCTAAGAACACAGCCATGAATAAAGAATGGTACCAACACATCCTCCGAGAGCAACTTTTCCCAACAATCCAAGAACAGTTTGGTGACGACCAATGCCTTTTCCAGCATGATGGAGCACCTTGCCATAAGGCAAAAGTGATAACTAAGTGGCTCTGGGAACAAAACATCGACATTTTGGGTCCATGGCCAGGAAACTCCCCAGACCTTAATCCCATTGAGAACTTTTGGTCGATCCTCAATTGGCGGGTGGACAAACAAAAACCCACAAATTCTGACAAACTCCAAGCATTGATTATGCAAGAATGGGCTGCCATCAGTCAGGATGTGGCCCAGAAGTTAATTGGCAGCATGCCAGTGCGGATTGCAGAGGTCTTGAAAAAGAAGGGTCAACTGCACATATTGACTCTTTGCATAAACTTAATGTAATTGTCAATAAAAGCCTTTGACACTTATGGAATGCTTGTAATCATACTTCAGTATACCATAGTAACATCTGACAAAAATATCTCATAACACTGAAGCAGCGAACTTTGTGAAGACCAATACTTTTGACAACGACTGTATATGGCTTGTTTGTTTTTTGCTCT
Source organism: Coregonus clupeaformis (assembly GCF_020615455.1). Lineage (NCBI taxonomy): Eukaryota > Metazoa > Chordata > Actinopteri > Salmoniformes > Salmonidae > Coregonus > Coregonus clupeaformis. Next base: position 34,651,982 of record NC_059194.1, read on the forward strand.
TGAAGCACTTTGATGCACATCTTGTCTAATCGAAAGCCAGCATGAGGGTTTGCGCTCAGGCTAGAATGAAAGGCGGACGGTGCGTGGGAGAGAAAATATCTGTAGAGTTCAACAAGTACTCACACTCAGAACCATGAAAGGGAATAACCCAAGGCCAAGATGCAAAAATAATAGTATAACTTTAATCCACGCTCGAAAGAATACAAAAAGTGAAAATTCAATGTGATATACACTACCAGTCAAAACTTTGGACACACCTACTCATTCAAGGGTTTTTCCTAATTTTTACTATTTTTTACATTGTAGAATAATAGTGAAGACATCAAAACTATGAAAGAACACATGGAATCATGTAGTAACCAAAAAAGTGTTAAACTAATCAAAATATATTTTATATTTGAGATTCTTCAAAGTAGCCACCCTTTGCCTTGATGAAAGCTTTGCACACTCTTGTCATTCTCTCAACCAGCTTCACCTGGAATGCTTCTCCAACAGTCCTGTGTAGCTCAGATGGTAGAGCATGGCGTTTGCAACGCCAGGGTTGTGGGTTAGATTCCCATTGGGGGCCAGTATGAAAATGTCTCTGGAAAAGAGTGTCTACTAAATGACTAAAATGTAAAAAATGGTAAATGTTGAAGGAGTTCCCACATATGCTGAGCACTTGCCACTGCTCATCTCCATAAATGCTGCTGTGAACATGATGAACTATCAACGCAACATGATGAACTATCAATGCAGGCGGTGAGTCTGATCATCTGAGACTTCAACAAGATCACCAACTCAGAACTCTATGGTTTTGGTAGCCTGAGATTGCTAACCAACGGAAGTCCTGCTATATTGCACATTAATTTTTACCATCTTTTATACCATGTAATTGTTGAACACACTTGTTTCTGATTGTCTTGAAGGGCATTCTAGAGCATGCATTATTTCCCTATAACGCATGGTATACTGGCACGGTAGAATTCAATTGTCTAATTGATTTTCATTAGGGCAAGCTAGGACATGGTTTGTTAAGCTAAACTAGCACGTCTGTTTGTTTGGTTACAACAGCAACTACTGTAGCTATCTAGTAAACCTGCTAGCTACTTCCATTGGATGTTGAACATATTTCTACCGGCAAATGTGTTCAATTATAGCCATGGTATAAATGGATAATCAACTCGGGGCTCTATGCGTTCTCTGGAAAATAATGGAACTCCGTGGAAGGTCAGTTCCACTCTGCTAGCGTGTCGTGAACACAATTTCCACATCGTTCATTATTTTCCATAGAACGCATAGCCCCATTGATTATCCCTTACGTATTGTCCTGTCCTAGCTGTAATTTCCCACTGGGCACACACTGGTTGAATCAACGTTGTTTCCATGTCATCTCAATGAGAAAGTTACAGAAAGTTACAGATGCACAAATATCATACCCCCAAGACATGCTAACCATTACAGTAACAGGGGAGGTTAGTATTTTTGGGGTGGTATGATATGTGTGTGTCTGTAACTTTCTCACTCATGATTATTCATGATTCATTCAGGACTATCTGTCACGGATGCCCACGATGCTGCTGCTCATTCCGTTCACAAGCTCCAGAGGTCTACGTCACCGGCCTTCTAGGCGTCACTGACCTGGTTCATTACCACCAACCCCGGACTGTCTTGTCTCATTACGCACACCTGGTTCCCATTCCCCCTGATTATATGTGTATATACAGTTGAAGTTGGAAGTTAACATACACCTTAGCCAAATACATTTAAACTCAGTTTTTCACAATTCCTGACTTAATCCTAGTAAAAGTTCCCTGTCTTAGGTCAGTTAGGATCACCATTTTATTTTAAGAATGTGAAATGTCAGAATAATAATAGAGAGAATGATTTATTACAGCTTTTATTTATTTCATCACATTCCCAGTGGGTCAGAAGTTTACATACACTCAATTAGTATTTGGTAGCATTGCCAATGGGTCAAACGTTTCGGGTAGCCTTCCACAAGCTTCCCACAATAAGTTGGGTGAATTTTGGCCCATTCCTCCTGACAGAGCTGGTGTAACTGAGTCAGGTTTGTAGGCCTCCTTGCTCGCACACGCTTTTTCAGTTCTGCCCACAAATGTTCTATAGGATTGAGGTCAGGGTTTTGTGATGGCCACTCCAATACCTTGACTTTGTTGTCCTTAAGCCATTTTGCCACAACTTTGGAAGTATGCTTGGGGTCATTGTCCATTTGGAAGACCCATTTGCGACCAAGCTTTAACTTCCTGACTGATGTCTTCAGATGTTACTTCAATATATCCACATAATTTTCCTTCCTCATGATGCCATCTATTTTGTGAAGTGCACCAGTCCCTCCTGCAGCAAAGCACCCCCACAGTATAATGCTGCCACCCCCGTGCTTCACGGTTGGGATGATGTTCTTCGGCTTGCAAGCCACCCCCCTTTTTCCTCCAAACATAACAATGGTCATTGTGGCCAAACAGTTCTATTTTTGTTTCATCAGACCAGAGGACAATTCTCCAAAAAGTACGATCTTTGTCCCCATGTGCAGTTGCAAACCGTAGTCTTGCTTTTTTATGGCGGTTTTGGAGCAGTGGCTTCTTCCTTGCTGAGCGGCCTTTCAGGTTATGTCGATATAGGACTCGTTTTACTATGGATATACAGTAGGGAGAACAAGTATTTGATACACTGCCGACTTTGCAGGTTCTCCTACTTTCAAAGCATGTAGAGGTCTGTAACCAAATATTAAGTTACAATGTGATTTTCTGGATTTTTTAATTTTAGATTCCGTCTCTCACAGTTGAAGTGTACCTATGATAAAAATTACAGACCTCTACATGCTTTGTAAGCAGGAAAACCTGCAAAATCGGCAGTGTATCAAATACTTGTTCTCCCCACTGTAGATACTTTTGCACCTGTTTCCTCCATCATCTTCACAAGGTCCACAAGGTTTGTTCTGGGATTGATTTGCACTTTTCGCACCAAAGTACGTCCATCTCTAGCAGACAGAACGCGTCTCCTTCCTGAACAGTATGACGGCTGCGTGGTCCCATGGTGTTTATACTTGCGTACTATTGTTTGTACAGATGAACATGGTACCTTCAGGCGTTTGGAAATTGCTCCCAAGGATGAACCAGACTTGTGGAGGTCTACACATTTTTTCTGAGGTCTTGACTGATTTCTTTTGATTTTCCCATGATGTCAAGCAAAGAGGCACTGAGTTTGAAGGTAGGCCTTGAAATACATCCACAGGTACACCTCCAATTGACTCAAATTATGTCAATTAGCCTATCAGAAGCTTCTAAAGCCATGACATAATTTTCTGGAATTTTCCAAGCTGTTTAAAGGCAGCTTGGAAACCCACTGGAATTGTGATACAGTGAATTCTAAGTGAAATAATCTGTCTGTAAACAATTGTTGGAAACATTACTTTTGTCATGCACAAAGTAGATGTCCTAACCGATTTGCCAAAACTATAGTTTGTTAACAAGAAATTTGAGGAGTGGTTGAAAAACAAGTTTTAATGACTCCAACCTAATAGTATGTAAACTTCCGACTTCAACTGTATGTGCCCTCTGTTCCCCATTGTCCTTGTTGATTATTTTCCCAGGTCCGTTGGTCTCGTGGGTACCATGTATTGTGCTCTTGGTATTACAGGTCTCGTCCAGTGTATTGTGTAGAGGTTACACCTCGCTCTTTTGTTTGGGTTACATCCCTTTGTTATATATACGTGTTTGTTTTGGGCTTCATCCCCGTCGTTTTTCATGATGTACCCTGTGTTGGGTGGAGTAAATAAAACCCCTAATATGTATTCCTGCACCTAGCTTCTAATCATTATAAAATGTGACACTATCTATAATCATGGTAGCATCCACATTAATGTTTAGAAACATATTATATTCTAATTTACAATAAAGGTGACCATTAATATCTGTTGGGCACAAGATAATCGGAAACACAACCAAAACAAATAGCAAATACATACAACAAGTTTGTAGAGTCACAAGCTTGATGTAATCATTGTGTGCTAGGTATATGGGACCAAATATTAAACTTTTGACTACTTTAATACACATTTAAGTGAATTTGTCGCCATACTTTTGGTCCACTAAAATGGGGGGACTATGTAAAAATATTGCTGTAATTTCTAAACGGTTTACCTGATATGGATGAAAATACTCTCAAATTAAAGCTGACAGTCTGTCATAGTCATTGTATCATTTCAAATCCAAAGTGCTGGAGTACAGAGCCAAAACAACAACACAATTGTCACTGTCCCAATACTTTTGGAGCTCACTGTAGATCATGCCTCTCCCTAAACAGCAGGAAGCAGGTTGTACAGGCAACCTTCCTACCAGACTCTTGATTATGGTGACACTATTTATCAGAATGTAGCAGCCACTACTCTACCTTGGATGCTGTGTACCATAGAGCTTCACTTTATCACAGATGACAGGTTTAATACTCATCACTGCATCCTTTATCAGAAGGTTGGCTGGACCTAAATTCCCGTAGATCACTTCATTTCTTCCTTAATGTTTATAAAGCTCTGCTGCACAAGCTTCCAACACATCTCACTTTTCTGTTAAAGTATAAATATTAACTCTTGAGGTCCCTTGTGTCTCTACCAACCTAGGTCAATCAGCCTTTAGTTTTAAGGTCTCCCATGTTTGGAATACAAACCTCATTACATCTTGAATCCAATAGGGCAGTTTAGAAAGATAATGAGGAAAGATTTCACTGAGGTTTGCAAGTGTTTGGGTTTATTGTAATAATTGATTTGTGTTGTTGAAATGTGGTGTATCTGTAACTGCTGTATCTTGTAGTTTCTTTTTTGCTGTTTAATTGAATTATCATGTTGATTTGTGAATTGTTTGTTCTCAGGGCACCATCGAGAATGAGACCCTGGTGTAAATTGGGCTCCCCTGAGAACAAAAGTAAAAAAGAATAAGTAAAAAAAGAAGATAATTAGCTAAGTAGACTACTTGACAAAGTTTTCCATTCACATCATAATATGATGACATATGTAGTAACACTCATGACTTCTGTGGAATCATGGTTGATTTATGGCAAGTCAGTCACTTCTGAAACGTCCTATATTCCGTAGGCTTCCCTCTCTGATTGAAATTCTACAGGGCTGCAGTGCAGTTAACACGATACTGTTGCGCTCTAGCAGAGAGTCTGTAGAATGGCATCTGATTCATGGTGATCCGCAATTAAATAGATGGTGAAACTCTGGAGCGGAGAGATGGAACACATCCTGCACTGCCAGCAGGTGCTTGTTGTTAACCATAAAACAGCTTTTTACACACTGCATTGACAGCATTAATTGTGTAAGCACAGTGTAGGGTGTGTACAACGGTGGCTGTGGTTAGGGGCGGTATGTCTCGTTTCATCACATTTATCAAGAACACTTACAGCTATGGTAGCTAACTCAGCAGAGGGCATGGTTTCCTGTAAAAATGTGGTTCCCTCTTCATGGTTCAATAGGTTTTGCATTACAGAGCTGTTACTATATGGCTGTGTTAAAAGCACTCCCTAGAGACCTATACTATGAGTTCTCTATGCTGTTAAACCCTTTTACTGTACCTGTACATACAACGCAACGGTGAGTCATAATTCAAGCTATAGAAACGTGAATATCAGAAGCTATGGCATGTAGTGTGTGTGTGTGTGTTTGTGTGTGTGTGCGTGTGTGTGCAGCTATGGCACAGCGTTGATATTAGCAGCTATGGCACCATAGCTGGGTGTGGTATGGTGTGTGTTGTCTGAGTGGGTGTGATGGCTGTGGCTGTGCCATCTTGTTGATTATGAGTGAGACCGGTCCCTTTGAAGTGTTTACCCTACCCTGCCAGAGATGATAAACCTTCACTCAGTCTCCCGTCAGCTTTTTGGATCCTCACAGTAGGAGCTTTGCCACCGTTTCTACAGCCATCGCTTTCTGACTAAGTGACAATTTAACCAAGACAGAATGCAGATCTCAGTCGCTGCATCTGCTAGCTCACACAGCACACTGAGGCATGTAGATAAAACAAAATCAAACCCAGCCCTAATTATTCTCGACAGACACTCACACTACAAAGAAATCCAATCAAGAGGAGTTAATTGGGCAATGTTAATGTCCCTATCTGCTTCAGGAAGTGCAGATGGGGCCCAGCGCATAATAACAGTTCGGTCCCCCTGTGTGCAGGTATAAGAGCAATAATGCAGAGTAAGGGAGGTTTCATTGCGAGAGGAAAAACAATATTGAGGTGAAGAGATGAGAAACAGGCAGCTTCCAGCTCCAACTGTGCTATGGCTCTCTAGCTCAGGTCCCCTGGGACAGATGTGATTACTGTACACTACAGTACACGCTCTGTGGAGAAAGGCTGCCTGAGCAGACCACAGAGTGAGACACTTACCTAGCCTACACTGCTTACCGTTACCTCCCCTGCTGAGAATACAGCAGATGAACCAACAAAGTGAATTCAAAGAGCAGAGAATGCAGGACTAGGACTATAAATAGTTTACTTCCTTATGGGCAGAAAAACCTCAACAACATCAAATAACCAATTAAGGTCTTATCGCATGTTATTCTCAGAGGTTAAGATACAGTATGTCAGTGGTAAATTGTAAGCAAAACTATCAAAACAGTTGCTCATACTGTACATTTGTACATTTCCTGACATTAATTGATTGGGGTCATGTCTTGAATCTTGATGAGAGTAAATTAAAAACAATGTAGGTATATTCTGTTCCGATTTGATTACTGTCAGGACACATGGGAACATGGTATTTCCTTAGGGATGATAGTACTGTATGCTTACCATTATTGTGGAAGGCAAAACTAAACAGTTGTGAACTAGAAAAGGCTAAAATTAAAAGAGAATAATTGATGTCCCGTGACTCCACGGTGAGAACAACTTCTATATCTGTCTAAATTCCCTGTAGAATTAAGCATGAAGCAGCTTTTACGTAATTATTCAATGAACCAGATCCTTCCCAGGTCTTGAAGGATTTTGTGCAAATCAAATGGCATGGGTACCTTCTGTCTAGTTCACTTGCTTATGTAAAGAAAGGCAGGGAAGGTTCTATCCCATTGCAATTGGATGCCTTTGGCCTTGCAATCACTCCCTAAAAATGTGTGCTCTCATAGTGTCCCTCATGACACTTTGCATCATAAATTCTCCCCTTCGTGAGGCAAAGAATCGCTGAACTGAATCAGATAGCTAAATGCTACCTTTAAAAGAATCTCAGCTGCACCTGGGGAAAGTAAACTAACAAGGACTGCCTCTGGTTGCTCCTGCAAGGGCATCAAATAATACATGGCTGCCTGTTTGTGTACAGGCCTCCTCTTCATACAGTGGTGGGCCTCCGTCGAGGTGTCTCTAGCACTAATATGAATTTTGGCAGGGTACTTAACTTTGAAAACTGTACCAGCAGATGTAGAAAAGTGCTGAAATGTTTGTTTTTGTGTTTCCTGGCCTCAAAGTCCCTGTATTTCTCATAAAACCAATCAGGTAATGTGGCAATAAAATGTTTCCAATTGTGTCACTTGCTTTGTTTTGCACATATTCTTAATTAGAAAGCTCTCTCTGTAGAGGCACAATGATCCCTATTCCTCCAGTTTAGTAAATGTAACAACCCCAGAAAAACATGCTGAGTGTACTTTTAGTTTTGTTCAGTGTTAGTTACCAGGGCTCAGTTTAGTTGTTTACTCCATTAATTGGTGATTTAAATTTATACCCCAGTAGTTTTAGTCACTGCTGATATATGAATTATTTGCGAATCAATGGCATTTCATTATAACAACTTATATAAGTCGATATCTGTTTTGATTCATTAGGGCCCTTTGTGTGAGTGACCCATTAAAGGCATCATTGGGAGTTCATTACCTATATCATATACTGTAGGTCATGAACTCCCAACGTATATTTCAACCTCAAGTTTTAGCATTACTGAATATGCATGAGGTTGTCACACTCATTATAGAATCATAGAACTTCCCAGATCAGAGAAGAGTAGATAGATGGATGTCTGAGGTTGGGGACACAGTAAGTTCCATAGAGTACTGGGATAGAACCAATTGTCCCAGCTAAACGAAAGGTCGTCATCTCTGCTGAGTAGCTGAGCTCATCTTACATAATTATTAGTCTCATTAAGTTTTCCAAACACGTCTCTCTCATTGTCCTGGTGGAACCGCTCATTTTCACTAGCAAACATCCTGCGCTCGACACTCACATTGTATGGAGCTAGCGTTCTTGCTTTGTAATGAGAACGCAGTAATCAGAATTTTAGGCTGTTCAGCAAATCCATTAAATAAACATTGGATACGTCTATGTCTGCCTGTGCCTATGAAAGGGTTTTTGTGTAGCTATGAAAGGCAAAAAGTGATGAAATTATATTTTCAAACAAGCACTTTGAAGTAAGCCTATACTGGCCTGTGTGTTTTTCATGAAATATTGAGCTAAAGTGAGCATCTAGCCAACATCTATGATCTTGGTAATCAAAAGTTACACTTTCCTCTGGGCAGGCAAGGTGCTCAAACATTAATCTGTAATGTTCAACGGCAGGAGAAAAACAAACTGCAGCATTGCCAACTCAACACAAAACTTAATATAGGATGTAGGGGAGCAAAAGCAAAAGGGATAAGTTGAGCCGCCCTTGATTCTAGGAAACCATACACAAAATGTATCATTTGATAAAATATTTAGGAAGAGGTCATCATTTCATGGAGTCTGTGAAGGAAAAAAACACATGGAAAAAAAGGTAAGCAAGTTAGTTACAAAAAAATTATTTTCACCAAGTTAAATTAATTTATTCTAGAGGTTTCATGATGCTTGTATCTAAACCAAAGTAGATCATTTTTAGATTGTTCTATACATCAGTTGGGGTCTCTATAAGCTTCAATATGAGGTTCTAAACCTAGCATGAAAGTGCATCCTTGTAGCTGTATGGGCTAATACAGTCAAAATGTTTCCCTTGGGGTAAGTTGAGCCAATGCAATGGTTGAGTCAATGGCAAGTTGATCAAATTGAAGTGTTTTCTTCCCAGGCGTAATGCAAGGCATTATCGCTGGAATCCCACTGGGCAAAAACTGGTTGAATCAACGTTGTTTCCACGTCATAAAAACAAACAAATCTATGTGATGTTGTTGAATCAACGTGGAAAACTGATTGGATTTGAAAAAGTCATCGATGTAGGGTTATTTTGTCTTTTTTTTCACATAACTTCTACCCTAATCCAATGACAGGGTGACATTTTTTGTTGATTTCACTATGTATTCCTGTTTGTTGATAACCAAATATAAATCAAAACTAGACGTTGAACTGACATCTGTGCCCAGTGGGATATGAGGTAACAACAGGACCATTGTAAAAAGTGTTAAAAAAGTATCAAGTGTTTGTTAGGCATTAAGCCAGTGTTAAAATATGCTTAAAATTATTAAAAGACAAAAGAGTGATTTGATTGTGTTTAATTGTTTTTAAGAAATAAATATAGACATGGTTTTAAAAAGGTAATGGTAATATTTCATTCAGAACAGAAATGTGTAGGCGGTTTACCCTGTCCTGTGGCTCAACTTACCCCATACCCGGGGTAAGTTGTGCCAAGAGACCACTTTTTTGGACAAGCTATGTTTTCAAAACTGTAATGTTTACATGAATTCTGATTATTTCCAGGAATACACAACATCCTGAAATATACTGAACAAAAATATAAAGGCAACATGTAAAGTGTTTGTCCCATGTTTCATGAGCTGAAATAAAAGATATCAGAAATGTTTCAATGCACAAAAAGCTTATTTCTCTAAAATGTTGTGCACAAATTTGTTTACATCCCTGATAGTGAAAATGTATCCTTTGCCAAAATAATCCCTCCACCTGACAGGTGTGGCATATCAAGAAGCTGATTAAACAGCATGATAATTTCACAGGTGCACCTTGTGCAGGGGACAACAAAAGGCCACTCTAAAATGTGCATACGCGAATAATTTCTGCACAAAACTGTCAGAAACCGTCTCTGGGAAGCTCATCTGCGTGCTCGTCGTCCTCACCAGGGTCTTGACCTGACTGCAGTTCGGCGTCGTAACCGAGTTCAGTGGGCAAATGCTCACCTTCGATGGCCACTGGCACGCTGGAGAAGTATGCTCTTCACGAATGAATCCCAGTTTCAACTTTACCGGGCAGATGACAGACGTTGTATGGCGTTGTGTGGGCAAGCGGTTTGCTGATGTCAATGTTCTGAACAGAGTGCCCCATGATGGTGGTGGGGTTATGGTATGGGCAGGCATAAACTACGGACAATGAACACAATTGCATTTCATCTATGGCAATTTGAATTCACAAAGATACCGTGACGAGATCCTGAGGCCCATTGTGGTTCCATTCATCCGCCGCCATCACCTCATGTTTCAGCATGATAATGCATGGCCCCATGTTGCATGGATCTGTACACAATTCCGGGAAGCTGAAAATGGCCCAGTTCTTCCATGGCCTGCATACACACCAGACATGTCATCCAATGAGCATGTTTGGGATGCTCTGGATTGAAGTGTATGCCAGCGTTTTCCAGTTTCCACCAATATCCAGCAACTTTGCACAGCCATTGAAGAAGAGTGGGACAACATTCCACAGCCAAAATCAACAGCCTGATCAATTCTATGAGAAGGCAATGTGTCATGCTGCATGAAGAAAATGGTGTTCACACCAGCTACTGACTGGTTTTCTGATCCACGGCCCTACCTTTTTTTAAAGGTATTTGTTTCCAACAGATGCATATCTGTATTCCCAGTCATGTGAAATCCATAGATTAGGGCCTAATGAATTTATTTAAATTGGCTGATTTCCTTATATGAACTGTAACTCAGTAAAATCTTTGAAATTGTTGCATGTTGCGTTTTATATTTTTGTTTAGTGTATATGTAGATACTGTATGTTTATTAGACAGAATACTATAATTCCCTTGACGGAGTGATGCTAAATGTAAAAAATGGCTCAATTTACACCATTCTCCCCTACTCTTCTCTTTTAAAGCTTAGCTAATGTCACGCTCGTCGGAGGAAGTGGACCAATGCGCAGTGTGGAATGTGAACATACTTTATTTTAGATTCACCACACGAACAAAACAACAAACGATACGAAACGTGAAGTCCTTGGTTACAATACAAACCATACGGAACAAGATCCCACAACACACTGTGGAAAACAGGCTGCCTATGTATGGTTCCCAATCAGAGACAACAAGCAACAGCTGATACACGTTGCCTCTGATTGAGAATCACACCGGCCAACATAGAAACAAATAAACTAGAATATAAGCCTAGCACACAAAACACATAGAAACAACACACCCTGGCTCAACATAACAGAGTCCCAGAGCCAGGGCGTGACAGTACCCCCCCCCCCAAAGGCGCGGACTGCGACCGCGCCAAACATAAACCGAACAGGGGAGGGCCGGGTGAGCATTCCTCCTCGGAGGCGGTTCCGGCTCCGGGCTTGACCCCCACCCTCCAACAAACCCCCCAAAGCACCCCTGGTCCGGTCTGGCCCTGCTGGCCGGAGCTGGACTGAACACTGGTGGAGCGGATTGCTCTAGCTCCGGAGTGGAGCAGCTGACCGGTGCCGGACCAGGCACCGGTGGAACAGGCACGGGCTGTGCCGGACTGACGACACGCACCACAGGCTTGGTGCGGGGAGCAGGGACGGGCCGGACCGGGCTGACGACGCGCACCATTGGCTTGGTGCGGGGAGCAGGGACGGGCCGAACCGGGCTGACGAGCGCACCACTGGCTTGGTGCGGGGAGCAGGAACAGGCCGGACCGGGCTGACGACGCCGCACCATTGGCTTGGTGCGGGGAGCAGGGACGGGCCGAACCGGGCTGACGAAGCGCACCACTGGCTTGGTGCGGGGAGCAGGAACAGGCCGGACCGGGCTGACGACGCGCACCACAGGCTTGGTGCGGGGAACAGGGATGGGCCGAACCGGGCTGACGAAGCGCACCACTGGCTTGGTGCGGGGAGCAGGAACAGGCCGGACCGGGCTGACGACGCGCACCACAGGCTTGGTGCGGGGAGCAGGGACGGGCCGAACTGGGCTGGCGAAGCGCACCACTGGCTTGGTGCGAGGGGCAGGAACATGCCGGACCGGGCTGGTGACGCGCACCACAGGCTCGGTGCGAGGGACAGGAACAAGCCGGACCGTATTGGGGACACACACCACTGGCCCTACGCGGGGATCAGGAACGGGCCGGACCGGACTGGCAACACACCCCAGTACCTCTCGCCGTGCCTCTACATTCTCCTTCCCCCTGGTGACCAGTGACTCCCGTAACCTGGCGGCCTCCTTTGCCAACCCGCTGAACCACTCTATCCCGGCCTCCTGCTGCCCCGTCGTCCACGGCGTGAGCCCCCCCCTAAAAATTTTCTGGCCGTCTCTCCTCCCCGTGGGCCAGGCCTCCATGGCTCTCGCCAGACTCTCGCTCCTCTGCTCCAAAGTCCAGCCTCTCTCCTCCTCACGCTGCTTGACCCAGTCGAGGTTGATATTCATCAGAGTCACCTCTGGCGTTGGCTCCTGGACACGCTGCTTGGTCCAGTTATGGTGGGATCTTCTGTCACGCTCGTCGGAGGAAGTGGACCAATGCGCAGCGTGGAATGTGAACATACTTTATTTTAGATTCACCACACGAACAAAACAACAAACGATACGAAACGTGAAGTCCTTGGTTACAATACAAACCATACGGAACAAAATCCCACAACACACTGTGGAAAACAGGCTGCCTAAGTATGGTTCCCAATCAGAGACATCAAGCAACAGCTAATACACGTTGCCTCTGATTGAGAACCACACCGGCCAACATAGAAACAAATAAACTAGAATATAACCCTAGCACACAAAACACATAGAAACAACACACCCTGGCTCAACATAACAGAGTCCCAGAGCCAGGGCGTGACAGCTAAGTTAAACAAGTGTCCGTTTTTTTATTTATTAAAGTTTACAGTCAGCACAACCTCAGGGTTGGGAGTCCATAATTGAGAAAGCTGGGCGCATCCAGAAATCTACTGCTTTCTTGCTAGCCTGAGGGAGTATTGACTGGAACATACAGACTCTAGGATTAGTGACACTGCAAGTGGGAGATTGTTCTAAAGAATATCAATAGTAATGTTTCAGTTTTCTGTCTAAAACCCTGTCTGGTTGTCCATTTGAAATAGAAAGATCAGGCTCTCCCAAAGCCATTCTCAGGTCCAGGGAGAGCACTGGAGAAAATTAGAAGGTCTCTTGTAGGAACGGACATTTATTGATATGGCAGAGGTGCAACCTGGCATTATACTCACTTCGACAGCAGCACAACAGGTTGGAATAGTTTTAAACTATCATTTGAGAAACATTTGAGTAAAAAACTAACTTCAGGTTTTTCCTCAATATAGTGTGCTACAAAATAAGTAATGAATTCTAGTGTAATTCATTAGCAACAAAGAAAATGCATTAAAGGCATCAACTGCACTCGACTAGAACAATGCAGATTAGGCAAATAAGATAAAGCTGCTTTACTCTCTATTCTGAGCCAGTGATTATGAGAAAACACCATGGTTTATGGTTGATTGCTGCAAATAAATCAGTGCCTTGAAGTCACAGGGAACATGCAATTGCAATGATGTCAGGTATGCCTCATTTACTCACAATACTGATGAATAATTAGGACAAGGCAACAGAAGTGTCTGTCTAGTTGTCTTGATTATTTGTGTTCAATTATGTGGAGGTGGCTTTTTGTAACAATTGGAATTCATATTTATCAGCTAATCAAAATTGTGTTTAACCTAATCCTGTTTGTTCACTTGCGCTCCAAATGTGTTAACTAATTGATGAAAGCACACAAAATCAGCTGGCAATTGTTTTCATGGGTCTTCAGTGGTGTAAATACAATTAGAACACAGGGAAAAAAAACAGCCTCTGCCTCCCCTCGATAAACCAAGACATAATGCCCATTGTTTATATATTTTTTCGGTTTTTCTCCATGGAATCTTATCCACGCTCTGAAAATTGCATTTTGTTCATGGCTTCCCATATTAAAAGAAACACTGAAAAAAAAAAAACTCCCACAGTAGAGGAGTAGCGATGGTAGTAATGTGCTTGCTATGTCTGTCTCCCCCTCTCCAGACACACAATGGATATGGTCGTGATGCTCATGTTGTTGAATGTTATACCTACTCACAGCTGGTAAGCCCACGCTATGATGTATACAAATTAGATATAAAAGCAGACAAATTCTAATGCGTTTCTCACAAGTCGCTCGTCTCAAACAATGTGATGGTTGATGTGGATGGTAGAATCAATGTTTCTATTTATCACAAGGGAATTCATGCCCACAAAAATACAGCAGTCCATTTTAGAAAGGAGGAGAAAATCTAAAATGTGTCATATTCTGGATGGCTGAGTTTAAGGCTTTGATGGGAGTGTTATTTCATTGATCCACCTCTTGGATTGTGATATCTATTCATTTCATAGTTCCCCATAAATCTTTCCATTACATGAGCCAGTAGACCAGCCATTCCTTGTGCTAGGGAAGCATGAGTAGACTGACATTTATATTGACCACTTTGGTTCCATTCTGTCAGGAACATTAATAATGGATTGGTAGAAATGGATGAAAACAGTAATGGATGTAAACAGTGTAGTGCAATCATCTGTGACTAAAAGCATTGGTGTCCCATGGTCTCTTGATGTGCCGGAGCTAGGATAAATCATGGCTTTATCTTGGAGAAGTCTGTAGTGTTGTCTTCAAATCAGCTACTAAACAAAACTGATGCCTTAAATGGCTAAACAGGGGAGAGAGATTACTAGTAGTGATGTTACTCAATCTGAAATACTAGGATGTTCGGTTTCTTTGACAACTCTGGTATGGATATATCATTGAGTGTGACATTTGTATGACTGTAATGAACCAGGAAGTTGTTGAAAATCCTCCATCACCCCTAGACTCCCCTAATGATCAGCTCTTCAAGAGATCTATAAGGACTGCAAATACTGACCACAAGGTGACGCCATACCCTCAGCAATATCCCCTGAGATTTATCTTCAGGTTTTTCAAAAAAATAGATTTACCACCACCAGTAGACCATGGATTTTGTGTTTGACCGGGCTTTGCTTTGAGAAATGAGGAGCCATTCGTTTTTCAGTCAGAAATCTTTATTCCCACATTATGCTGACTGTACCACTGAAGTCATTTCGGCTCTGCAGTTGCTTTCACTAGCCAATTAAATGTGGATGAGTGTGACTGTAAGTGTGTGTGAGTGTGTGTGTGTGTGTGTTTGCACACCTGCGTGCCTGTGCATTAATGTGTGTTTTTGTGTTAGTGTGTGTGTGTGTGTGTATAGATGAGTGGAAGGGGTAACACTGTTCCCTTCCGGCGGTAACTAAGGAGCATTGCGCCTATAACACAGTTACCACAGGGTAAGAGAGTCAGGGGTCTCCTTGATGACACCTATGACATCCACTCTCAGATGAATGCCACAGATAGGAAATAAGCGTGGGCCGTAATTCCTGCAGTAAAAGCCTGTAATGAGGATGGAGCCTGGAGCCTCCTGAGCTCTCTGGTCTGGCTGTGCCACGCCTCTGTAGTGAGAAGCCCACGCTTGGAGGTACTGCATCTGTGGCACGGCATAGGGCCAAGCTGCTCAAACTCCACTGGGCAAATGAGATGATCAGCGGGCATAACTAGCTAGCTATGCCCCCGCTTCTCGGCCCCGGGTAATGAAAACGTAGCCCTGCCTCACTTTACAGTGCCCGCAGCCTGATAGAGACTGATGGAGCCGCTCCCCAAGCTGTTAAAGGTGTGATCCATCCGGCAGCTAGGCAGGCTGCCGGATTGCAAGGCTGTGGCTCCATATGGTCCTGTAGGCACAGTGCATGTGTTCACTGTGTGGTGCTGCTGGCCTAATTTATGGGCCAAGTTTGAGAGGCATCCTGAAAATGAGAAAGGAATGATAGAGCAGGGTGTTAAAGGATGGGATGGCCAATGGATAATGTGGAGTATATGTCTGCCACAGTGTTGTTGAGAATTCACACTCTACCTTTCATTATGACTGCAGGTCATGGTGGGTAGAGCCTGTGTGTGTACCCACAACCCCCTCCCCCACCACTACCACCACCACCGCCAATCCCCCAATACACACACACACACACTCTCAAAACCATAACATTTGTCAAGTCTTTTCACTTACCAGATTACAAATTCAAATAAATAAATAAGGTAAAGTTAATGCATTGCAACACATAAATAAAGCTGCTTTCCTTTGAATAACATACACACATATAAATTAGTATGTACTGTGCATTTTGCAACCTGCAATAAGATATTGAATCAACTGGACTAAGCACAGACAGGTTTACTGATTCCAACCCTTGATAGTTATCATGACTAATCATATTACAGTACTAGTCGGAGTGTATGATTACCGTAAGAGGTAAGTACAAATGCCAAAAGGTGAAAGGCATATCAAATTAACAGTCCTACAGTAAGTACTTGTGTCCTTCTAACTGAAGATATTAGTTTGATTTGTCATGTTTCTATTGAAAGTTTTGCAAATCAACATAACTCCCACAAATACATTTGAGTCAAATTCTCATTTGATATGCAAATAGTGTACATCCCAAAGTCCCCCACTGTAGCCCTTTCCACTCGTACCCGTATACGGGTTAAAAATGGCAGATTTGGGCACGAATAAGCGTCTAAATTGGAATGTAGTGGCTCTACAGTAACATGCTATAGATGACGTCAGAGCTCTGACTCTGCGCTTCACAGCGCTGTATGGGTTTTGAGTGACAGCCATTCTGAAGATGTTGCCCCCCTCCCGCACAGTATTTGGGCAACTTTTGCAAATCTTTTGGTGTCTGAGTGAGGGAAATGCTGTAAATTAAAAATGACTCGATCTATTTTGATAGATGAAACGTTGAGGATTATAATAAATGCCGCTTTGATGTCATACAAGCAAGCCAAATGTGCACTTCACATTTCCAAATCATAATACATACAGTGTATTATACAGTGTCAACTTTTATGATCACTTTGATGCACAGTTACAAGATTACATGGCCTCATACCCTGTGTTGTTCTGAACAGAATGAGCGTATGTTTGTTTATTGTGATGAAAATTCGCTAGGGCACACACACCTAAATGCACTCATAACACACCTGCAAACAATAATGAGTAGTTAGGACGTCCCCATGACGTCATGAAATAGTCGCCTAAAGCCGTCAGGAAGTTGTGTTATGGTCCCCTGGAGGTTTTGTCTAGTTCCCTGTTGGTCCCGTGGACGTCCTCAAGGACGTTTTTAGGACGTTCTTGGGACATTGTGAAGGTCCCCTGAATGTTCTCGGGATGTTGTGTCATGGTCCCATGGAGGTTTTTGTCTAGTTCTCGGTTTGTCCCGTGGATGTCACTTGATGGTCACAAAGAAACATCCCCCCCCCAAAAAAACGGCATTAGTCATGTAAACACCTTACTCTGCTTATCTTAAGGTCATAATCGTGGTATGCGTACACCAATTAAAACACCTGCTTTTCTGAACAATCTTTAGAATTATTAGGACATGGAAACAGCTTAATCGGTCTTCCAGCAGTGTATTTGATCTGTGCATGTGCCAGCACCAGGTAGTGCAAGCCTCCCTCTTATGCGTGAGTGAAGTGAGTTCAGAATAACTGAAAGTATGCATCTTATAAATAGTTTTCACATACAAACTTTATGTCCGAACTCAGAATCAAAAAGTCTTCACAAAAATAACATGGTCTCTGTGGTAGAATGTTTATTTTGATGGGCAATTTTCTGAATTTTTTATGTCCCATCAGTAGCCTGTTTTCATATGTGTCCATGTAAACATAATTATTAGGGAAATCATTCTTCTTGCAAAGCATGTAAACATTTAAAATAAACTATTATATTAACTATCCTCAATAGTCACATTACTACTGATCCAGTCACAGCTCTTTCGGTAATGCTAGGGACACACACACAGGGCATTTCACATACAGTATTTTCAATTCACCTATTTGGCACACCTTGACATACATGATTACATTGTGTAGGTTTACACATACAACATGTCCTCATCTGTGATTTGAACTCACAACCTATTGGATAACTGCATTCCAACCTTCCTGTATCAATGACTGATTTCACCTGTAGGCCTATTCCTACACTAAATCTTAGGACTGTTAAAAATACACTGAAGAGAAACTATTATATGTATCATAGTGTTTTAGGAGTAACATAAAACCAGAATAATATGTCCCACCAATATTAGACAACTACACCAAAAACCCAAACTGAAATTAAAGTAAATTAATATCAATGAAAGAATTATCTGATTATCTGATAACTAAAATAGCAGCGCAGATGGCACTATTTTGCTAAGTACAGAGATGTATTATAGGTCATGAATGTGTAGGGGACTTTCAAAATTCTACAGACTTTGTAAGCGTCAGTTGTCAGAGCAGCTTACCGATCACTGCACCTGTACACAGCCCATCTGTAATTAGCACACCCAACTACCTCATCCCCATATTGTTATTTACATTGTTATTTATTTTGCTCATTTGCACCCCAGTATCTCTATTTGCACATCATCTTTTGCACATCTATCACTCCAGTGTTAATACTAAATTATAATTGTAATTATTTTGCACTATGGCCTATTTATTGCCTTACCTCCATAACTTACTAGATTTGCACACACTGTACATAGATTTGATATTGTGTTATTGACTGTACGTTTTGTTTATTCCATATGTAACTCTGTGTTGTTGTTGTTTTTTCCGCACTGCTTTGCTTTATCTTGGCCAGGTCGCAGTTGTAAATGAGAACTTGCTCTCAACTGGCTTACCTGGTCAAATAAAGGTGAAATAAAAATAAAAAATAAAAAGAGTGGCGCAGCAAAAAGATCATCATACCCCAAATCCAGAGGTTGAGTGTTCAAATCCCAAAAGTGGTCATATTCAAAAGTCACTACTAAGTGATCATGTCAAATGTGATCATATTGTCATTGGTTAAAGATTTTTACACTATTTTAGCTGAACAGTGTACCACTTAATTTAAAACCCCCATATAATGTCTTTACATTACTTATAATGGTTGGGGACACCTACAGGGAACTGTTACAGGCTTTGCTTTTTCCATTTATATTTAGAGGTTGGGGTGCACGGATTGGTGTCACCTCGTTAGTCAGTATGCGTTACACCTGTGCTGGTTTGTCATCTCGTTAGTCAGAAGGTGTTTTACCTGTGCTGGTCCAGGTGCTATTTAAGAGTGGCTGGCCCAGTGCTTCAGTGGTCTTGAGAGATTCGGAGGGTTAACACCTTTAGTTGGCGTTCCCTGTTTGAGTTCTAGAAAAACAATCCTTTATCTGATCTTCCCTGTTTTCATTTTGCTCCACTTTTTGGTTTGCTTCCTGTCTTTAAGTTTGGTGTGGGATTTTATTTTGTGTGGGCTCTCATGGTGGGTGTCTTTTAGGTCAACTTTCTGTGGACACCAACATGAGTGTCTTTCAGAACCCCTCCTAAAACCCAACCTGTTTCGTTTTGGTTGTTGTCAGTGACTCTTTGTTCATTCCCCCTTCTGTTTGAGCGACATTATTTGGTTTTCTTGCTGGGGAACGTAACATAACCACAACACAACGTCCCAAGAACGTCCTAAAAATGTCATTGGGACGTCCCCGGGACCAACTTGGAACTAGATAAAACCTCCAGGGGATCATGACACAACGTCCCAAGAACCTTCAGGGGACCATGACACAATGTCCCAAGAACTTCCTAAAAACGTCCTCGGATACGTCCCCTGGACCAACCGGGAACTAGACAAAACCTCCAAGGGACCATGACACAACTTTCCAAGAACATTCAGGGGACCATGACACAACATCCCAAGAACGTCCTAAAAATGTCCTGGGAACGTATAGGGAACTGGACAAATGTCCCCCAGAGAATGTTCCCTTGGGACCATCACGCAACGTTCTTACAATGTTCTCAGATTGCGTAAACAACAACAGTAATTGTGTGATGGCAGGGATGCAGGGTTGTGTTCCAAATGAAACAACTACAAGGGTGCTTTCTCTAGTTCCTCAACGGCACAGCTAGGAGAGCTAAATGAAAATACCTTATAGTTGAAGACTCTTCTTTGTGTCATAAAAGTGCATTGAAATTGCTTAGTGTTCAAGTAGCCACACATGTTTCGAGACGTGTGTGGCTACTTGAAGACACTAGTTAGTCTTCTCACTCAAACCTTTGTAATTGTTTTGTCTTACGTTACACCTACCCCACATTTTCCTTGAGGCACCTATAATTAGCCCATATTGACAGACCCAATGAGCTAAAGATGGACCGGCCTATCTGGCATTTGACAGAATTGCCCTATGGCCAGTCCATCTTTAAAATAGATTAAATTGAGATTGTGTGTCACTGGCCTACACACAATACCCCATAATGTCAAAGTGGAATAATGTTTAAAATGTTTTTTTGAAATAAATTAATTTTAAATGAAAAGCTGAAATGGCTTGAGTCAGTAATTATTCAATCCCTTTGCAGCGAAAAGTACAAGAAATGTAAAATGCATATAAAATCAAGAGTGTAATGTTTGGATTCAGTCTTGTGTCAGGTGAACTGTTGTGAACTCTTTGGTCTAATAATTTTCCCAATATCTCCAAACTGTTCCCTTTATGCATTTGCTTTTCATATTTCTTCTGTAAGAAACATTTCAATTTAGTCCTATCCATATAGGCCAATTCCCAAGACTTATAGGGTTAATCATGGTAAAACAAAGTGACACTTTCTCCCATATGGAGTGACAGCATGATGAATGGAGGCTCCTGGATTTACTTTACATGGGCAAATACACTCTGTATGCCTGCAAGGTGTCTTTGAAACACTGGGGGAAAAAATAAACACAAAGTTGACTGAATTCATATTCATGAAAACCCTCAGGGCGTTGGGGTGTATAGTAGCTGGCATAGAATGGAGGCACATAGGCTGCGCCTCAAATGGCACCCTATTCCATATATATTGCACTACTTTTTGACCAGAGTCCTATGCGCCCTGGTCAAAAGTAGTGCACAATATAGGGAATAGGATGCCATTTGGGATGCATTCAAAAAAACAAAACAAAGAGAGATTGATGCACTTTTCTTCACATTCATAATTAGAATTAGACCTCTGTGTCGCACGTGCATCTTCTTTTTTATTACATTCCTGCAGGTTTAGAGAATTCTGCTGCATTGAATTCATTATCCAGACGGTGCCACACTTTCAGTCTGTACTGAACAATATTCCAGTTCTGATTACCTTTACGACAAAGCTGGCGGCCTCGCGACTAGCTCTTAGGAAACTTTGCGGTATTTTGTTTTTTTATGTATTATTTTTTACATTATAAGCTCAGAAAGTGTTTTGTATCATTACATACAGCCGGGAAAAATTATTGGATATCAGAGCGGCGGTAACTCAACAGCATTATGACCAGGAATACAACTTTCCTGAAGCAGATCCTTTGTTTGCTCTGATTCCAGCGGCTGACCCAAAACATCGCCAGCGGAGGAGAGGCACTCAGAGCGGCCTGCTGGTTCGACTTAGGAGGCGCGCACACCACCCACCGCTTCTAAGTATACTACTCGCTAATGTTCAGTCTTTCGATAACAAGGTCGACGAGCTCAGGGCAAGGATTTCTTTCCAGCGAGACATCAAGGCCTGTAACATACTTTGTTTCACGGAAACATGGCTCTCTGGGGATATTCTGTCGAAATCGGTCCAGCCAGATGGGTTCTCAGTTCATCGCGCAGACAGAAATAAATATCTCTCCGGGAAGCAGAAGGGCTGAGGTGTGTGTTTCATGATTAACGACTCATGGTGTAATTGTAGTAACATACAGGAACTCAAGTCCTTTTGTTCACCCGACCTAGAATACCTCACAATCAAATGCCGACCGTATTATCTCCCAATATATTTTCTTCAGTTATGGTCACGGCCGTGTATATCCCCCCACAATCACGACGGCCCTCAAAGAACTTCACTGGACTTTATGCAAACTGGAAACCACATATCCTGAGGCTGCATTTATTGTAGCCGGGGATTTAACAAAGCAAATTTGAGGACTAGGCTGCCGAAGTTCTATCAAAATATCGACTGTTTTACATGGGCTGCTAAAATCCTCTACCCTTGCTATTTGAATTTCCGGGATGGTTATAAGGCCCTCCCCCGCCCTCCTTTTGGCAAATTTGACCACGACTCCATTTTGCTCCTCCCTTCCTATAGGCAGAAACTCAAACAGGAAGAACCCGTGCCAAGGAGTATTCAACGCTGGTCTGACCAATCGGAATCCACGCTTCAAGATGGTTTTTATCACGCGGACTGGGATATGTCCTGGGTAGCTTGCGATTTTTTTTTTTACAAATACACTGAAACGGTGACTGAGTTTATCAGGAAGTGAATAGGTGATGTTGTGCCCACTGTGACTATTAAAACCTACCCTAACCAGAAACCGTAGATAGATGGCAGCATTCGCTCAAAAATGAAAGCGCGAACCACCGCAATTAACAATGGCAAGGTGACTGGGAATATGGCAGAATACAAACAGTGCCGAGGATGTAGCCGGGGATTTTAACAAAGCAAATTTGAGGACTATGTCTATCAACATATCGACTATTGTACTCGGGCTGCTAAAATCCTCGACCATTGTTATTCGAACTTCCAGGGTGGTGGCTACAAGGACCTCTCCCGCCCTCCTTTCGGCAAATCTGACCACGACTCCATTTTGCTCCTCCCTTCCTATAGACAGAAACTCAAACAGGAAATACCCATGCTAAGGACTATTCAACGCTGGTCTGACCAATCGGAATCCACGCTTCAAGATTGTTTTGATCATGCGGGTAGCTTGCAAAAATAATTTTGACGAAAACACTGAAACGGTGACAGAGTTTATCAGGAAGTGTATAGGAGATGTTGTTCCCACTGTGACTATTAAAACCTACCGTAACCAGAAACAGTGGATAGATGGCAGCATTCGCACAAAATTGAAAGCGCGAACCACAGCATTTATCCATGGCAAGGTGACTGGGAATATGGCAGAATACAAACAGTGTAGCTACTCACTCCGCAAGGCAATTAAACTGGCAAAACATCAGTATAGAGACAAAGTGGAGTCGCAATTCAATGGCTCAGACACGAGACGTATGTGGCAGGGTCTACAGACAATCACGGACTACAAAAGGAAAACCAGCCACTTCGACGTCTCGCTTCCAGACAAGCTAAACACCTTCTTCGCCCGCTTTGAGGATAACACAGTGCCACCGATGCAGCCCACTACCAAGGACTGTGGGCTCTCCTTCTCCATAGCCGACGTGAGTAAGACATTTAAGCATGTTAACCCCCGCAAGGCTGCCAGCCCGCGTCCTCAGAGCATACGCAGACCAGCTGGCTGGTGTGTTTACGGACATATTCAATCTCTCCCTCTCCCAGTCTGCTGTCCACACATGCTTCAAGATGGTCACCATTGTTCCTGTACCCAAGAAAGCAAAGGTAACTGAACTAAATGACTATCGCCCCATAGCACTCACCTCTGTCATCATGAAGTGCTATGAGAGACTAGTCAAGGATCATATCACCTCTACCTTACCTGTCACCCTAGATCCACTTCAATTTGCTTACCGCCCCAATAGATCCACAGACGATGCAATCGCCATCACACTGCACACTGCCCTATCCCATCTGGACAAGAGGAATAGCTATGTAAGAATGCTGTTCATTGACTATAGCTCAGCATTCAACACCATAGTACCCTCCAAGCTCATCATTAAGCTTGAGGCCCTGGTCCTGAACCCCGCCCTGTGCAACTAGGTCCTGGACCCCCGCCCTGTGCAACGGGCCACCCCCAGGTGGTGAAGGTAGGAAACAACATCTCCACTTCGCTGATCCTCAACACTGGGGCCCCACAAGGGTGCCTGCTCAGCCCCCTCCTGTACTCCCTGTCACCCATGACTGCGTGGCCAAGCACGCCTCCAACTCAATCATCAAGTTTGCAGACGACACAACAGTAGTAGGCTTGATTACCAACAATGACGAGACAGCCTACAGGGAGGAGGTGAGGGCTCTGGGAGTGTTGTGCCAGGACAATAACCTCTCACTCAACGTCAACAAAACAACGGAGATGATCGTGGACTTCAGGAAACAGCAGAGGGTGCACCCCCCTATCCACATCGACGGGACTGCAGTGGAGAAGGTGGAAAGCTGCAAGTTCCTCGGTGTACACATTACTGACAAACTGAAATGGTGCACCCACGCAGACAGTGTGGTGAAAAAGGCGCAACAGAGCCTCTTCAACCTCAGGAGGCTGAAGAAATGTGGCTTGGCACCTAAAACCCTCACAAACTTTTACAGATGCACAATTGAGAGCATCCTGTCGGGCTGTATCACCGGCAGGTACGGCAACTGCACCGCCCACAACCGCATGGCTCTCCAGAGGGTGGAGTGGTCTGCCGAACGCATTACCTGGGGCAAACTACACGCCCTCCAGGACACGGACAGCACCCGATGTCAAAGGAAGGCCAAAAAGATCATCAAGGACGTCAACCACCCAAGCCACTGCCTGTTCACCCCGCTATCATCCAGAAGGCGAGGTCAGTACAGGTGCATCAAAGCTGGGACCGAGAGAATGAAAAACAGCTTCTATCTCAAGGCCATCAGACTGTTAAATAGCCATCACTAGCACATTAGAGGCTGCTGCTGCCTATTGAAATCACTTGCCACTGGAACACTAGTCACTTTAATAATGTTTACATATCTTGCACTACTCATCTCATATGTATATACTGTATTCTATTCTATAATATTCTACTGTATCTTAGCCCATGCCGCTCTGTCATTGCTTGTAGATATATGTATATATTCTTAAATTCAATTCCTTACTTAGATTGGTGTGTATTAGGTATATGTTGTGAAATTGTTAGATATTACTGCACTGTCGGAGCTAGAAGCATAAGCATTTCGCTACACCCGCAATAACATATTCTAAACATGTGTATGTGACAAATACAATTTGATTTAAATTTGATTTGATTTAAAGTTGCAATATGTAGCTTTTTGCACGACACAACATAATTCACATGGAAATGTCAGTTATAGATCTGTAATTCTCATTGAAAGCAAGTCTGATAAGCAGTAGATTAATACATGCACTATTTCTATGCTTCCCCTCCTTAAATTTAGTTTTTGCATCTTTTTACTTTCGGTTTTGTACACCAGCCTCAAACAGCTGAAAATATGACATTTGTTTTATTTTTACACAGTAGAGTAAACATACTGAACATGCAGTGACCCGTACACACATTACATTACGTTAACGTTTCATAAGGTTAAGCATATATAATTTATATACAGTACCAGTCAAAAGTTTGGACACACCTACTCGTTCAAGGGTTTTTCTTTATTTTTACTATTCTCTAACTTGTAGAATAGTATTAAAGACATCAAAACTATCAAATAACACATATGGAATGAGTCCAAATGTTTTCTTGGTGACTATGGTCCCAGCTGCCTTGAGATCATTGACAAGATCCTCCCGTGTAGTTCTGGGCTGATTCCTCATCGTTCTCATGATCATTGCAACTCCACGAGGTGAGATCTTGCATGGAGCCCCAGGCCGAGGGAGATTGACAGTTCTTTTGTGTTTCTTCCATTTGCGAATAATCGCACCAACTGTTGTCACCTTCTCACCAAGCTGCTTGGCGATGGTCTTGTAGCCCATTCCAGCCTTGTGTAGGTCTACAATCTTGTCCCTGACATCCTTGGAGAGCTCTTTGGTCTTGGCCATGGTGGAGAGTTTGGAATCTGATTGTTTGATCGCTTCTGTGGACAGGTGTCTTTTATACAGGTAACAAACTGAGATTAGGAGCACTCCCTTTAAGAGTGTGCTCCTAATCTCAGCTCATTACCTGTATAAAAAACACCTGGGAGCCAGAAATCTTTCTGATTGAGAGGGGGTCAAATACTTATTTCCCTCATTAAAATGAAAAAAAAAATTATAACATTTTTGACATGCGTTTTTCTGGATTTTTTTTGTGGTTATTCTGTCTCTCACTGTTCAAATAAACCTACCATTGAAATTATAGACTGATCATTTCTTTTGTCAGTGGGCAAACGTACAAAATCAGCAGGGGATCAAATACTTTTTTTCCCTCACTGTAAGTCATTTAGCAGACGCTCTTATCCAGAGCGACTTACACATGTGTTATTTGATAGTTTTGATGTCTTCAAAATTATTTTACAAGTTAGAAAATAGTAAAAATAAAGAAAAACCCTTGAATGAGTAGGTGTGTCCAAACTTTTGACTGGTACTGTATATAAACTCAGCAAAAAAAGAAACGAGCTCTCACTGTCAACTGCATTTATTTTCAGCAAACTTAACATGTGTAAATATTTGTTTGAACATAACAAGATTCAACAACTCAGACATAAACTGAACAAGTTCCACAGACATGTGACTAACAGAAATTGAATAATGTGTCCCTGAACAAAGGAGGGGGGGAGGGGTCAAAATCAAAAGTAACAGTCAGTACCTGGTGTGGACACCAGCTGCATTACGTACTGCAATGCATCTCCTCATCATGAACTGCACCAGATTTGCCAGTTCTTGTTGTGAGATGTTACCCCACTCTTCCACCAAGGCACCTACAAGTTCCTGGACATTTCTGGGGGGAATGGCCCTAGCCCTCACCCTCCAATCCAACAGGTCCCAGACATGCTCAATGGGATTGAGATCCGGGCTCTTCGCTGGCCATGGCAGAACACTGACATTCCTGTCTTGCAGGAAATCACGCACAGAACGAGCAGTATGGCTGGTGGCATTGTCATGCTGGAGGGTCATTTCAGGATGAGCCTGCAGGAAGGGTACCACATGAGGGAGGAGGATGTCTTCCCTGTAACGCACAGCATTGAGATTGCCTGCAATGACAACAAGCTCAGTTCGATGATGCTGTGACACACTGCCCCAGACCATGACGGACCCTCCACCTCCAAATCGATCCCGCACCAGAGTACAAGCCTCGGTGTAACGCTCATTCCTTCGACGATAAACGCGAATCCGACCATCACCCCTGGTGAGACAAAACCGCGACTCGTCAGTGAAGAGCACTTTTTGCAAGTCCTGTCTGGTCCAGCGACGGTGGGTTTGTGCCCATAGGCGATGTTGTTGCCGGTGTTGTCTGGTGAGGACCTGCCTTACAACAGGCCTACAAGCCCTCAGACCAGCTCTCTCAGCCTATTGCCCAGTTGTTGCCATCCTGTACCTGTCCGCAGGTGTGATGTTCGGATGTACCGATCCTGTGCAGGTGTTGTTACACGTGGTCTGCCACTGCGAGGACGATCAGCTGTCCATCCTGTCTTCCTGTAGTGCTGTCTTAGGTGTCTCACAGTACGGACATTGCAATTTATTGCCCTGGCCACATATGCAGTCCTCATGCCTCCTTGCAGCATGCCTAAGGCACGTTCACGCAGATGTGCAGGGACCCTGGGCATTTTTCTTTTGGTGTTTTTCAGAGCCAGTAGAAAGGCCTCTTTAGTGTCCTAAGTTTTCATAACTGTGACCTTAATTGCCTACCGTCTGTAGGCTGTTAGTGTCTTAACGACCATTTCACAGGTGGATGTTCATTAATTGTTTTTATGGGAAACAGTGTTTAAAGCCTTTACCATGAAGATCTGTGAAGTTATTTGGATTTTTACGAATTATCTTTGAAAGACAGGATCCTGAAAAAGGGACGTTTCTTTTTTTTGCTGGGTTTATACAGTATATGCTTATCTATCACGACTTCCGCCGAGGCTGCCTCCCCTCCTTGTTCGGGCAGGCTTCGGCGTTCGTCGTCACAGGCTTACTAGCCACTGCCGCTCCATTATTCATCATTCCATTTGTCTTGTCTTGTGAATCACACATACCTGGTTCTTATCCCCTCATTAGTCTGTGTATAAGTGTTCCCTCTGCCTCCCTTGTCCTTGTGGGTGATTGTTTATTTGTGAGAGTAGTGTAGCAGGGCGGAGCTACTCGTACCTTGTTATTGCCGGGGTAGATATTTCCCCTGTGCCTGTTATTGTTGGAGCTACCGTTACCTTGTATTGCCAGGGTAGATTTTCCCCTGTGCCTGTTTCTTTTGTCGCTATCCAGCGCTATTCGTGTACGACGGAATAAACTCTGCATTCTGTGATTACCCTTCCTGCGACTGAGTCCTTCTATCACACTCATCACATTATCCTTATGAAACGTTAACGTAATGTAATGTGTGTACGGGTCACTGCATGTTCAGTATGTCTACAGTACTGTATAAAAATAAAACTAATATCATATTTTCAGCTGTTTGAGGCTGGTGTACAAAACCGAAAGTAAAAAGAAGCAAAAACCACATTTAAGGAGGGGAAGCATAGAAATAGCGCACACATAATTAATCTACTGCTTATCAGACTTGCTTTCAGATCTACAGATCTATAACTGACATTTCTATGTGAATTATGTCGCGTTGTGCACAAAGCTACATACTGCAGCTTTAAATCAAATCAAATCAAATTGTATTTGTCACACAACATGTTTAGCAGATGTTATTAAAACGGGTGTAGCGAAATGCTTGTGCTTCTAGCCCCGACAGTGCAGTAATATCTAACATATAATATAAAACAATTTCACAAAATGTACCTAATACACACAAATGTAAGTAAGGAATGAAATTCAAGAATATATACATTTATGTACAAGCAATGACAGAGCGGAATGGGCTAAGATACAGTAGAATATTATAGAATAGAACACAGTATACATATACATATGAGATGAGTAGTGCAAGATATGTAAACATTATTAAAGTGACTAGTGTTCCATTTCTTAAAATGGCCAGTGATTTCAATAGGAAGCAGCAGCCTCTAATGTGCTAGTGATGGCTATTTAACAGTCTGATGGCCTTGAGATAGAAGCTGTTTTTCAATCTCTCGGTCCCAGCTTTGATGCACCTGCTCTGACCTCGCATTCTGGATGACAGCGGGGTGAACAGGCAGTGGCTTGGGTGGTTGACGTCCTTGATGATCTTTTTGGCCTTCCTGTGACATTGGGTGCTGTAGGTGTCCTGGAGGGTGGGTAGTTTGCCCCAAGTAATGCGTTCGGCAGACCGCACCACCCTCTGGAGAGCCATGCGTTTGCGGGCAGTGCAGTTGCCGTACCAGACGGTGATACAGCCCGACAGGATGCTCTCAATTTTGCATCTGTAAAAGTTTGTGAGGGTTTTAGGAGCAAAGCCAAATTTCGTCAGCCTCCTGCGTGGGTGGACCTTTTCAGTTTGTCAGTGATGTGTACGCCAAGGAACATGAAGCTTTCCACCTTCTCCACTGCGGTCCCGTCGATGTGGATAGGGGGGTGCACCCTCTGTTTCCTGAAGTCCACAATCATCTCCTTTGTTTTGTTGACGTTGAGCGAGAGGTTATTTTCCTGGCACAACACTCCCAGAGCCCTCACCTCCTCCCTGTAGGCTGTCTCGTCATTGTTGGTAATCAAGCCTACTACTGTTGTGTTGTCTGCAAACTTGATGATTGAGTTGGAGGTGTGCTTGGCTACGCAGTCATGAGTGACAGGGAGTACAGGAGGGGGCTGAGCAGGCACCCTTGTGGGGCCCCAGTGTTGAGGATCAGCGAAGTGGAGCTGTTGTTTCCTACCTTCACCACCTTGGGGTGGCCCGTCAGGAAGTCCAGAACCCAGTTGCACAGGGCGGGGTTCAGACCCAGGGCCTCGAGCTTAATGATGAGCTTGGAGGGTACTATGGTGTTGAATGCTGAGCTATATTCAATGAACAGCATTCTTACATAGCTATTCCTCTTGTCCAGATGGGATAGGGCAGTGTGCAGTGTGATGGCGATTGCATCGTCTGTGGATCTATTGGGGCGGTAAGCAAATTGAAGTGGATCTAGGGTGACATGTAAGGTAGAGGTGATATGATCCTTGACTACTTGTCTCAAAGCACTTCATGATGACAGAGGTGAGTGCTATGGGGCGATAGTCATTTAGTTCAGTTACCTTTGCTTTCTTGGGTACAGGAACAATGGTGGCCATCTTGAAGCATGTGGGGACAGCAGACTGGGATAGGGAGAGATTGAATATGTCCGTAAACACACCAGCCAGCTGGTCTGCGTATGCTCTGAGGACGCGGCTAGGGATGCCGTACGGGCCGGCAGCCTTGCGGAGGTTAACATGCTTAAATGTCTTACTCACGTCGGCTATGGAGAAGGAGAGCCCACAGTCATTGGTAGTGGGCTGCATCGGTGGCACTGTGTTATCCTCAAAGCGGGCGAAGAAGGTGTTTAGCTTGTCTGGAAGTGAGACGCCGGTGTCGGTGACGTGGCTGGTTTTCCTTTTGTAGTCCGTGATTGTCTGTAGACCCTGCCACATACGTCTCGTGTCTGAGCCGTTGAATTGCGACTCCACTTTGTCTCTATACTGATGTTTTGCCAGTTTAATTGCCTTTCGGAGTGAGTAGCTACACTGTTTGTATTCTGCCATATTCCCAGTCACCTTGCCATGGTTAAATGCTGTGGTTTGCGCTTTCAATTTTGTGTGAATGCTGCCATCTATCTACTGTTTCTGGTTAGGGTAGGTTTTAATAGTCACAGTATTACAATGCTTCACTGGATCAATCTAAAACTTTGCACACACACTGCTGAATCTAAATTGCGCCTAAATTGCAGTATTATATTGTGGCCTTTCTCTTTCATTTAAAAGATGATGGAACCAAAAAAATAATAGAAAACGCATGTTTTGTTTGTATTATCATTTATCAGATCTAATGTGTTATATTCTCCTACATTAATTTCACATTTCCCCAAACTTCAAAGTGTTCCCTTTCAAATGGTATCAAGAATATGCATATCCTTGCTTCAGTTCCTGAGTTTCAGGCAGCTAGATTTGGGTATGTCATTTTAGGCGAAAATTGAAAAAAAGGGTCAGATTCTTAGGAGATTAAAAACTTTTAACACTTTTAACATAGGCCAGGCCCTGTTGTTACCTCATATCCCAGCAATAATGCATTGCATTACTCCTGGGAAGAAAACACTTCAACTTACTTACTTGCCATTGGCTCAATTTACCCAATGGCCATTGACTCAACTTACCCCAAGACAAACAGTTCGTTTCCCACACCCAAAAATATATATATTATTCGGGACCTGTATGTTTGACACCCCATGAAACCTGTAACACAATATATTCATTTGACTAAAATTATTTTTGGGAAACTAATTTGCTCATCACCTTTTCCATGTGGTTTCTTCCTTCAGAGACTCCATTACATGAATAAATATTTGGTCAAATGATACATTTTGTGTTTGGTTTCCTAGAAAAAAAGGGTGGCTCAACTTACCCCTTTGGCTCCACTTACCCCACTCTCCCTCACAGTATTTCTGTAGTTCAGTGTTTAGATCAGAGACTGAAATGCCAGATTTTCCACTGGTTTTGTCAGGTCCAATTTGACTCTGGCCGTCCAAACCTTGTGCACTAAACATGCACAATTAAGCCACTGACTCAATCCTGTGGTAAAGGAGACGTCTCTGGTTCATTAAAGTGTAACATGAACAATGTAGACAAGAGGAACAAGCATTGCCCATAGCCATGAGTGATGTGTGCCATAACTGATTAAGGTGTCGTTCACCTTAGAGGCATTGTGACAAATCATAAAAAAACACCAAACATGAAACTGACATAATCATGTCATAACATTGCCTACATAAAGAACACTATGCAGAAACATACAGAGTTGTGTTTAAAAGGTTTTACGTTTTATGTCCTGTTTAAACAAGTTGACTGGCAATCACTATGGAACACAGTTGTCATAAATGAAAGAAGACAGCATTTTTTAAAACTGTGTTAGGCTCAAATAATTTGGGGCTTGGTATATATATATATATATATATATATATATATATATATATATATATATATATATTACATACTGACCCCAAGAAGAAACGATTGGAAAAATTAACAATCATAGCAAAATATAAAAGTAATTCTTATCAAAACATCATTGCACATGTAAATAATGTTATATATATATATATATATATATATATATATATATATATATATATATATATATATATATTAATATATATATATATATATATATATATATATATATATATATATATATATATATAAAGACTGTTATTTTAGCTAAATTACAGTTAATTTGCATATCCTGTAAAATGAAAATCTAGATTTTTTCAGTAAAAAAAATCTAGATTTTTTCCACATTAGTACTAATAATCTGATTTACCATAATTTGTTTGTAGAATCATTTAGTGATTCATCCATTGATCCTGAGAGAAAATTACCAAACATATGGCTTAGTTTTCTTTATTTACATCGAAAATATCTTCCCAACTATTTTGCAATCTATATGGCACAGCTGTCATTTTTCTGGTCCTTAAATGAAACTGGTGTACTTTTTTATTTATCACAATTTCTTTAACCAATTTTGGTCTTTACTGCAGGGCCAACAGACAAGTTCCTTACTTTCTCTCACTTCCACTTGCCTCTTCCATTTTTGCGGTAGTGCTGCAATTAGTTGGTTGTAATTTTGAGTAGAGCAGAGTATTCCATATATTTTTGTTCGGTGCATGTGTGACATAACTCCACTAGTCCTATTTATGATATCATATCATTTACAAAGATTATACCGTTTTTAAATTTAAATTTTACTAATCTGCTAGAGAACCAGTTCGGATTTAAGTATACATTTTGTATGACTGAAGCCTTTAGTGAAAGATGTAATGCTTTAATATTCTGCCCTCTGAATGCATATTCATTATATAAATAGGTGCTTTTAATTTTGTCTGGCCTGCTGTTTCAAATAAAATGGAATATATTTTGCTCATATAATTTTGAAAACAAGTTACTAGGTGTAGGCAAGGCCTAATATGACTAAAGTGTTTATCAAGGTGATTTTTCCACAAATAGACAGGTATTTTCCTTTCCATGGTAGCAAGATCTTTTCTATTTTTGCTAACTTTCTATTAAAATGTATTATAGTGAGATCATTTATTTCCTTCAGGATATGAATATAGAGTATATCCACTTCACAATTTTTTAGTGTTCCAATACTTCATATAGTACATTTGTCATAATTTGGTTGTAATCCAGAGAGGTTAAAAAAAGTAAATAGATCCTCTATGATGCTGTGGAGGGATCCAAATTGTGGATTTAATAGAAAACATGAATCATCAGCATACAATGACACCTTTGTTTTTAAGCCCTGGATTTCTAGGCCCTTGATATTATTGTTGGATCTGAGTTTAATAGCTATTTAATGGCCATCTTAAATAGATATGCCAATAGTAGACAACCTTGTTTTACTCCTCTTAACAGTTTAATACTTTCTGAGAAGTAGACATTATTTACTATTTTACACCTAGGGTTACTATACATAACTTTAACTTATTGTGTAAGAGATTCTCCAAAATTGAAATATTCCAGGCATTTATATATAAATTCCAGTCGTACTTTATCAAAAGCCTTTTAAAGTCACCTATGAATACCAGGCCTTGTTTACCAGATTTTTCATAGTGTTCAATTGTTTCCAGTACTTGTCTTATGTTATCTCAATGTGATTAGGATGAATAATATCTGACAATATGTTTTTAATTCTATGCGCTATGCATTTTTCTAGAATTTTTGCATCACAACACTGAAGTGTAAGGGCCTCCAATTTTTTTAATGGACTGGATCTTTATATTTACCAGTTGGGTCCTGTTTCAGTAATAATGAAATCAGACCTTCTTGTTGAGTATCTGCTAATCTAAAATCTTAAGTGCATGACATTTTTTTTGGTATACCTCAACTGGAATGCCATCCAGCCCAGGAGTTTTCCCAGACAAAAATGCTTTAATTGCATCAAGAAGTTCCTCCTCTGTAATTTGGCCTTCATATGAGTCCTTATAATTAACTTCGGTTAGTGGAGATGGAGGAGACTGAAATGAAAACATATGCTTAAAGTACTTTGCTTCCTCTTTCAAAATATTGTTTGGTGAATCATGGGTGACTCCATAATTTGTAACACGTTTCAGTAAATTATTTTTGCTAACATTTCTGTGTTGAAGATTAAAATATAATTTGGTGAATTTTTCCCTATATTCCATCCAGTTCGCTTTATTTGTATAATATATTACACTTGATCTATCTGAAATAAGTTCCTCCATTTATTTTTATTTTTCCTCTAACTTATTCTTTGCTTCTATGGTAGAGTTTTTATTGCTATCTATCTGTACTGTTAGTCTCTCTATTTCCTTTGTTAATATTAATTATTTTGACATAAATTGTAAGAATTTTAAAGATGAGTATTGAATTGCATGACCTCTAAAAGAACATTTAAAAGTGTCCCATACAATAAGTGGATCTGCTGTACCTATATTATGTCGGAAAAAGTCAGTTATAAATTATGCTGTCCTGGATAAAAACAAGTGTCATTCAATAGGCTTTGATTACATTTCCAATATCCTCGCCCACGAGGAAATTCTGTAAGAGTAATGTACAGTGGGGAAAAAAAGTATTTAGTCAGCCACCAATTGTGCAAGTTCTCCCACTTAAAATGATGAGAGAGGCCTGTAATTTTCATCATAGGTACACGTCAACTATGACAGACAAATGGAGGAAAAAAATCCAGAAACTCACATTGTAGGATTTTTAATGAATTTATTTGCAAATTATGGTGGAAAATAAGTATTTGGTCACCTACAAACAAGCAAGATTTCTGGCTCTCACAGACCTGTAACTTCTTCTTTAAGAGGCTCCTCTGTCCTCCACTCGTTACCTGTATTAATGGCACCTGTTTGAACTTGTTATCAGTATAAAAGACACCTGTCCACAACCTCAAACAGTCACACTCCAAACTCCACTATGGCCAAGACCAAAGAGCTGTCAAAGGACACCAGAAACAAATTTGTAGACCTGCACCAGGCTGGGAAGACTGAATCTGCAATAGGTAAGCAGCTTGGTTTGAAGAAATCAACTGTGGGAGCAATTATTAGGAAATGGAAGACATACAAGACCACTGATAATCTCCCTCGATCTGGGGCTCCACGCAAGATCTCACCCCGTGGGGTCAAAATGATCACAAGAACGGTGAGCAAAAATCCCAGAACCACACGGGGGGGACCTAGTGAATGACCTGCAGAGAGCTGGGACCAAAGTAACAAAGCCTACCATCAGTAACACACTACGCCGCCAGGGACTCAAATCCTGCAGTGCAAGACGTGTCCCCCTGCTTACGCCAGGCCCGTCTGAAGTTTGCTAGAGTACATTTGGATGATCCAGAAGAGGATTGGGAGAATGTCATATGGTCAGATGAAACCAAAATAGAACTTTTTGGTAAAAACTCAACTCGTCGTGTTTGGAGGACAAAGAATGCTGAGTTGCATCCAAAGAACACCATACCTACTGTGAAGCATGGGGGTGGAAACATCATGCTTTGGGGCTGTTTTTCTGCAAAGAGACCAGGACGACTGATCCGTGTAAAGGAAAGAATGAATGGGGACATGTATCGTGAGATTTTGAGTGAAAACCTCCTTCCATCAGCAAGGGCATTGAAGATGAAACGTGGCTGGGTCTTTCAGCATGACAATGATCCCAAACACACCGCCCGGGCAACGAAGGAGTGGCTTCGTAAGAAGCATTTCAAGGTCCTGGAGTGGCCTAGCTAGTCTCCAGATCTCAACCTCATAGAAAATCTTTGGGGGGAGTTGAAAGTCCGTGCTGCCCAGCGACAGCCCCAAAACATCACTGCTCTAGAGGAGATCTGCATGGAGGAATGGGCCAAAATACCAGCAACAGTGTGTGAAAACCTTGTGAAGACTTACAGAAAACGTTTGACTTGTGTCATTGCCAACAAAGGGTATATAACAAAGTATTGAGAAACTTTTGTTATTGACCAAATACTTATTTTCCACCATAATTTGCAAATAAATTCATTAAAAATCCTACAATGTGATTTTCTGGAGTTCTTTTCTGATTTTGTCTGTCATAGTTGACGTGTACCTATGATGAAAATTACAGGCCTCTCTCATCTTTTTAAGTGGGAGAACATGCACAATGGGTGGCTGACTAAATACTTTTTTTCCCCACTGTATATGCAAATTTTTTTATGGTCTGACCGCATTCTGTCCCCTATCAACACTTTTTAAACTTTTGTTGCCAGCGAGAATGACATGAGAAAGTCGTCAAGACAACTAGCTTGATTGAGCCTACACCATGTATGTATCATTAGGTCAGGATGTTTAAGCCTCCATATATCCACTAGTTCCAATATATCCATGATATTCGTGATTTCCTTAAGTGCATAAGGGTGATAGTTTGTAGTGTGATTTCCTTTACGGTCCATTGAGGTATTTAAAACCCTTATTATACTCTCCCACCATAATTATAGAGTCCCACTGGGCACAATAGAGTATTGCTTGTGGGCTTGATAGATTATTATATATATTTTCAAAGAAGCGTGGTTCATCATTATTCGGACCGTATAGATTAATGAGCCAAACGTTTTTTACAGTCCAATAACACATTTAAAAGAATCCATTGTCATGACTTGCCCTCATGGGCTGAGGATAAAAGATGCCGGCTAGGCAAAGGTTTTAACACCCCCTTTCTGTCACGATCGTCGATAGATGCGGACCAAGGCGCAGCGTGGTAAGCGTACATACTTTTATTGAAGTACACACACGAACAAAACAACAAACCAAACGATACGTGAAGTCCTAGGTTAACACCAAAACAAACCTTACGGAACAAGATCCCACAATGACTATTGAAAACAGGCTGCCTAAGTATGGTTCCCAATCAGAGACAACGAGCTACAGCTGCCTGTGATTGGGAACCACCCTGGCCAACATAGATCTAAACGATCTAGAATGAAAACATAGAACAACTAAACATAGGAAAATCCACACCCTGGCTCAACATTTAAGAGTGCCCAGAGCCAGGGCATGACAGTACCCCCCCCCCAAAGGCGTGGATTGCGACCGCGCCAATCAAACACAAGAGGGTAGTGGCCGGGTGGGCATTCCGCCTCGGAGGCGGACCACCACACTCTCTCTACCCCCCCGTGCGCCCCTGGTCTGGTCCCGCTGGCCGGAGCTGGACTGAACACCGGTGGGGCGGATTGCTCTGGCTCCGGCGTGGAGCAGCTGACCGGTGCCGGACCAGGCACCGGTGGAACAGGCACGGACCGTGCCATACTGACGAAACGCACCACTGGCTTGGTGCGGGGAGCAGGAACGGGCCGGACCGGGCTGACGACGCGCACCACTGGCTTGGTGCCGGGAGCAGGAACGGGCCGGACCGGGCTGATGACGCGCACCACTGGCTTGGTGCGGGGAGCAGGAACGGGCTGGACCGGGCTGACGACGCGCACCACTGGCTTGGTGCGGGGAGCAGGAACGGGCCGGACCGGGCTGGCGACGTGCACAACTGGCTTGGTGCGGGGAGCAGGAACGGGCCGGACCGGGCTGGCGACACGCACCACTGTCTTGGTGCGGGAGCAGGAACGGGCCGGACCGGGCTGGCGACGCGCACCACAGGCTTGGTGCGGGGAGCAGGAACAGGTCGGACCGGGCTGGCGACGCGCACCACAGGCTTGGTGCGGGGAGCAGGAACGGGCCGGACCGGGCTGGCGACGCGCACCACAGGCTTGGTGCGGGGAGCAGGAACAGGTCAGACCGGGCTGGTGACGCGCACCACATGCTTGGTGCGGGGAGCAGGAACAGGCCGGACCGGGCTGACGACGTGCACCATTGGCTTGGTGCGGGGAGCAGGAACGGGCCTGACCGTACTGGGAACACACACCACTGGCCTTGTGCGGGAATCAGGAACGGGCCGGACCGGACTGGTGACACACACCACTTGCTTGGTGCGAGGAGCGGGACTGGGTTTCCTCATAAACCTCTGCTCCCTCTGCTGCCTAACCAGTTCCTCTCGCCGTGCCTCCACACTCTCCTTCTCCCTCGTGACCAGTGGCCCCTGTAACCTAGCGGCCTCCTCTGCTAACCGGCTGAACCGCTCTATCGCGGCCTCCTGCTGCCTCGTCGTCCACGGCGTGAGCCCCCCACTAAAAAGTTTTTGGGCTTGTCTCTCCCCCGTGAACATGGCCTCCATGGCTCTCGCCAGACTCTCACTCTTCTCCTCCCAAGTCCATCCTCTCTCCTCTTCACACTGCTTGATCCAGTCGTGGTGGGATCTTCTGTCACGATCGTCGATAGATGCGGACCAAGGCGCAGCGTGTTAAGCGGACATACTTTTATTGAAGTACACATACGAACAAAAAAACAAACCAAACGATACGTGAAGTCCTAGGTTAACACTAAAACAAACCTCACGGAACAAGATCCCACAATGACTAGTGAAAACAGGCTGCCTAAGTATGGTTCCCAATCAGAGACA
The DNA here is from genome assembly GCF_020615455.1 of Coregonus clupeaformis. NCBI lineage: Eukaryota > Metazoa > Chordata > Actinopteri > Salmoniformes > Salmonidae > Coregonus > Coregonus clupeaformis. The sequence continues at coordinate 34,690,426 of NC_059194.1, forward strand.
ACGAGCTACAGCTGCCTCTGATTGGGAACCACCCTGGCCAACATAGATCTAAACGATCTAGAATGAAAACATAGAACAACTAAACATAGGAAAATCCACACACTGGCTCAACATTTAAGAGTACCCAGAGCCAGGGCGTGGCACCCAGGGTGACACTTTCCTGGGTGCCAGTTTTATGACCGGTTGTAAATTCCTTGCAGAAACTTTCTCTTACCTTCCATGCAGTATTGGGATAGGGAATTTACCTGTGGAACAAAGGAAGTCTTCCCGCCAAGATTCCAACATCCAAAAGTGGATAATGAAACAATACTTATACTTCAAAGAATGTGGGAAATGGTCGGTGGGGACTTAAATAACAATCATGTCAAATTCGTTACTATGTTGTGATGTCATTAACGACGGTGGAACAACATAACTGTATCTCTGGGGGTGTACACTTCCCAGTTATGAGGTTTGCATCTAATTGTTGTATAAAACAAATGATTAAGTATAATAATACTTTTGTGAAGATAACAATGTGATTTTAGCATTCTAGATGAGATGATTGTTTTCCATATTGACTTGTTCTCAGTCAGTGGCCACGCCCAGATGAGCACAAACATGATGAAACGACCCCTTTTCTACTCAAGTATAAAACCCCTCATGACGAAATTCACATTCAGACCAGCTGAAGTACAGCGCGAGCTGAGTATGGCAAAATGGTTTAAAACTACAACTCCATTACCAAAGGAAAAGACCAAGCAGACTATGGTGTAAGCCGGATGTTGCAAATGGTTGAATTTCTACCAGACCAGGAAACGTGAAGCTGAAGCAACATGGCTTAAAATGGTTAGACTAGAAAGACCAGAAAACGTGAGAGTGGCGACTGCACGTTTGAAATGGTGAGAAACTCTGAAACTTTCAACCTCTACACGAGGTGAAGAAGAAGACAACACACTAGACCTTATCATCTCAGTCTGCAGCTGGCACGTATAGTCGTTTAGAGAACTTTCACTAAAGAAACGAGTTGGGAAGGACAATCCCTCTCAGACAACCGTTGGTACATCTGAAGTATCTATCTAACAGATCAACTCTCCGAACTACAGGGTACACTGAAGTATCCATTCTAACCACCACGACCAGAAACTCTACCAAGGATCAAGGATTATGCGACGTTCAGAATGGGACTGATAAGAGGTAACTATTGAATAAGTGACTGTTATTGATATACAATATGTATATCTTCTAATAGTTTAATTCGGGAGATGGTAACTCGTTAAACAACTTCTTCCGTGGTGCCCCAAATTCCTAATGAGTTAATTGTTACATGATTAATTTAATCGAGTGACAATTAAACATAGTTAGTTGATTCGATAAATAACAGTCACCATATTAATATAAGTCAAATCACCACACCATCTACCTTGCGGATCTGCTTGAACTATTTGCACATTCGGATCAAAATTAATATCATCACCCCTTTTGAGTTTGTTTGCCCATGGGAGAATTATATTTCATCCCCCCAGTCCTTTATCCACACAACGTCAATAGATATTATATTCCTTCTCTTTTAGCCAGGTAAATATTGGTCGTCTTTTCTTATTATCTGCTAAGCCATTACAATTATAACTGGCTATACTTATTTCACCCATTTACCATAATGAGATACAAGTTTTAATTATATTCATCATAATATATGTTTGTAAACTTACCATTAAAAAGTACCATAATGATTGAGTGTCCATTTGGCTGTACCATGGTATTTGCAATGCTACTGAGTAAACCTCAAATTATTCTCCACTATTCCACCTGATAAAACCACCCCCATCCCAAGTTGAATTGTCATCCCAGTGACTAGCAGACCACCTCTGTCCACCTGTATCCTAGCGCCTTTGAGAGATTGGGACCCATCCTTTAAAAAGAGCACATGTAGACATATACAGTGAGGGAAAAAAGTATTTGATCCCCTGCTGATTTTGTACGTTTGCCCACTGACAAAGACATGATCAGTCTATAATTTTAATGGTAGGTTTATTTGAACAGTGAGAGATAGAATAACAACAAAAACATCCAGAAAAACGTATGTCAAAAATCTTATGAATTTATTTGCATTTTAATTAGGGAAATAAGTATTTGACCCCTCTGCAAAATATGACTTAGTACTTGGTGGCAAAACCCTTGTTGGCAATCACAGAGGTCAGACGTTTCTTGTAGTTGGCCACCAGGTTTGCACACATCTCAGGGGGGATTTTGTTCCACTCCTCTTTGCAGATCTTCTCCAAGTCATTAAGGTTTCGAGGCTGACGTTTGGCAACTCAAACCTTCAGCTCCCTCCACAGATTTTCTATGGGATTAAGGTCTGGAGACTGGCTATGCCACTCCAGGTCCTTAATGTGCTTCTTCTTGAGCCACTCCTTTGTTGCCTTGGCCATGTGTTTTGGGTCATTGTCATGCTGGAATACCCATCCACGACCCATTTTCAATGCCCTGGCTGAGGGAAGGAGGTTCACACCCAAGATTTGACGGTACATGGCCCCGTCCATCGTCCCTTTGATGCGGTGAAGTAGTCCTGTCCCCTTAGCAGAAAAACACCCCCAAAGTATAATGTTTCCACCTCCATGTTTGACGGTGGGGATGGTGTTCTTGGGGTCATAGGCAGCATTCCTCCTCCTCCAAACACGGCGAGTTGAGTTGATGCCAAAGAGCTCGATTTTGGTCTCATCTGACCACAACACTTTCACCCAGTTCTCCTCTGAATCATTCAGATGTTCATTGGCAAACTTCAGACGGCCCTGTATATGTGCTTTCTTGAGCAGGGGGACCTTGCTGCAGGATTTCAGTCCTTCACGGCGTAGTGGGGTTACCAATTGTTTTCTTGGTGACTATGGTCCCAGCTGCCTTGAGATCATTGACAAGATCCTCCCGTGTAGTTCTGGGCTGATTCCTCACCGTTCTCATGATCATTGCAACTCCACAAGGTGAGATCTTGCATGGAGCTCCAGGCCGAGGGAGATTGACAGTTATTTTGTGTTTCTTCCATTTGTGAATAATCGCACCAACTGTTGTCACCTTCTCACCAAGCTGCTTGGCGATGGTCTTGTATCCCATTCCAGCCTTGTGTAGGTCTACAATCTTGTCCCTGACATCCTTGGAGAGCTCTTTGGTCTTGGCCATGGTGGAGAGTTTGGAATCTGATTGATTGATTGCCTCTGTGGACAGGTGTCTTTTATACAGGTAACAAACTGAGATTAGGAGCACTCCCTTTAAGAGTGTGCTCCTAATCTCAGCTCGTTATCTGTATAAAAGACACCTGGGAGCCAGAAATCTTTCTGATTGAGAGAGGGTCAAATACTTATTTCCCTCATTAAAATGCAAATCAATTTATAACATTTTAGACATGCGTTTTTCTGGATTTTTTAAAAATGTTATTCTACCCCACAATGACAAAGCAAAAACAGTTTTTTAGAAAATTTTGTAAATTGTGATTGTTTTTGCTTTGTCATTATGGGCTATTGTGTGTAGATTGATGAGGGAAAACAATTTAAGAATATGGCTGTAACGTAACAAAATGATGAAAAAGTCAAGGGGTCTGAATACTTTCCGAATGCACTGTATGTAGACCTTAATATTATGTCTCCAGATAAACTTGGATTCAAATAAGCTTTTTTAGGTTTGCCCTACCTAGAATAACTTTTCAGAGAATCCACACCATTACACCTCTTTGTGTAGATTCAGAGCATATGTGAGTTCTGTATTGCAGTTCTATCAAGTATCAATACCAATAGTGATTTGGCAGCGCACTGCACCTAACTCAGAATATTGTCTTGTGAGAGATTCACATGCAGGGGAGCTGGGTGGTGGTGGTGGGCAGGGGGATGATGCAGTAAGTTATTGAATGCAAGGGTCCTCTCTCTCTCTCTCACGCTCTCTCTCTCTCTTTTCGTGTTCCATGTGATTCAGGGCCAGAGAAACTCCTCAGGCAGAAGGGCCTGTCTCTTCTCTATGTTTTTAAAGCATATGTGCAGGAGCTCCCTGCTGCTCTGACACGCCACAGCACCCCTGGGGGGCAGTGAGGAGATTCTGAATAGTTCCCTCATGGCATCTTTACCCCACGTGTTTCCATGGCATTTCCATTGATTTGGTCGAGTTCCATTGACCTCTTTACCGCATCTATTGCTGAGGCATACAGAAGCATAATACCTGAAGCTACATCTTTAATATAATATAATCATATTCCACCGTTTGTGTGTTCGTCATTGACATAGCCAATTAAAGATAAGCAAGAGGCAGTGTTACAAAACATACGGCCTTGCAGATTTGTTCCCAAGCTGTTTCCCCAGCCAGGGTATTATTCAGATCACCTTAATGTGACATCATTTGCAGCAAAAGCAGAAATCCTCCTTGTCCTCCCCTTGTGGCTGCTTCTGTTGAGTCAAACCTGGATTTTGATTAATTGCTCCCCTGAGGGTGAGAAGAGAATTCATCTGCATATTTGTATTAGCATTCCATGCATACAGTACTGTAAGAACCATGAATGGTTAAGACCTGAACACCACTAGAGTCTAATGGTGCTGCACTGTATCAGTAGTTACAGCATATTGACACACTCACACACACACACACACTATCACCCACACACCCTCTGAGAGTAAGTAACACCTACTGTATGGACAGTCATAAATATTGTCACACACACACGTCACACTATCTGAGATGCTGTCCTCCAGAGGGATTTTCTCGATCGTTGCTCCCATGTCATCTAGATTTCTGACCTTTTCCGTGTGGGAACGTACAGGACACAGCTAGGTGGCAGCTTGGATGGGGATGGGGCATTACGCAACAGCACCTGGGAGTGCACTGAAATTAATTTTCCACAGAGGGGGCAGGGAGAGGGGGGTACAGCAGGGTTGGGGGGGAGTGACTGGCAGCTTCATCACTCGGAGCTTGGCGGGATTTCTGGGTAATGCATCAAAGGAACTGTGTGCCGCTGCTCAGAGCTGCATCCAATTTCCCCCACTCCATCTCACTCCCTGCCTAGGATTTAAGCGGCACTGCCCAGGATTTAAGGAGCTCAATTGGTCTGCGAGACCAAAGGGTGCGCCATTGCACTCATCCAGTCCATCACAACGTGACTCATGAAAAATGTAAAACTATTTCAAGTTTTCAAGTTACAGTTCAAAGAATCGATAGCTGTCACTTGTTACTTAAATACTTCAGATCTAAGACTGCATATAAGTAGAATGGATGAGCAATTTATAGATTGATATGGCCTACTTCGTAATACACATTCATCCTGGGGTTCAGCATAATACATATGGATTTGTTTTAAGATGGTGTCCTTTTTTCTTCTTATTTTTTACCAGTACCGGTTACCTTCAGACAAGTTCGGTGACACTTGTGGGGGTCATAGAGCAAAACGGAGACATTAGTTTGTAGCCCAAACGGTTCGGACACTACAAACAGAAGTTGGCACATCAACTGTACCAAATTCAGTTGAGTCCCCTGAAACTTGTGGGGGTCGTGGAGCAATACAGAGGCAACCATTGTATTCGTGAGAGTCTCCACTTTCCATAGAGTTGTAGGTAAAACCGTTTGGATGCTACAGACGTTTTCGTGATAAGACCGATTTCATGGTCTGTACAAACACCGCTCTAGCTAGCTCTAGCTCTGCCACCTTTCACCGCAGATGCGGAAGTGCGACATCTCTAGCTTAAACTGATGGATTTTGATGGGGATTATGTTACTTAGACACACAGGTGCGTCAACCGACTCTAGGGGGTTTTAATCACAGCTTTGTGCAACAGCAGTCAAAAACGTGACTTTCTTGTGTTTAATATATATTTCTACACTATGAAGTTGGAATAATACTGTGAAACTGTGAAAATTATGAAAATGCCCTTTTAGTGTAAAAGCTGTTTAAAAAGACTGTGAAATTTCAGCCTGTTTTGGTGGGAGGGAGTTTTTGCCTGCCTGGTGATATCACCAATTAATAGCCCAATAAGATAGAGAGTTCCAAACCTCTCTGCCAATAACAGCTAAAGTTTTCAGTATTCCACTCCCCACTCAAGACTACTCCCAAAAAGTCCTAGCAAAATTCCTGCTTGAGAAATTGCTCTTGGCTAAGAAGATATTTTTAATTGAAAACCAGAAATGGTTTGATATAGAGATAAAAACGACTGCATTGGTCCTTTAAACACAAGAAGGTCATATCCAAGGTATGCTTATTTACGATAACAGCATACTACTTCAAATACATTTACATTTCAGTCATTTAGCAGACACTCTTATCCAGAGCGACTTACAGTTAGTGAGTGCATACATTATTTTTTTAAATAATTTTTTTATACTGGCCCCCCGTGGCAATCTAACCCACAACCCTGGCATTGCAAACGCCATGCTCTACCAACTGAGCTACATCCCTGCCAGCCATTCCCTCCCCTACCCTGGACGACGCTGGGCCAATTGTGCGCCGCCCCATGGGTCTCCCGGTCGCGGCCGGCTACGACAGAGCCTGGATTCTAACCAGGATCTCTAGTGGCACAGCTAGCACTGCAATACAGTGCCTTAGACCACTGCGCCACTCGGGAGACTTAAATACAGTCTCTAACATCACTTGACTGGGCTCGGAAATATCAGAGGTAGACTTTGGTGCTTGACAGGGCAGAAATCCTGTTCTTTATAAGGCAGCATGCAAAGCTACTGAAGTATTTTGACGCTGTGCCATAATTGGCGGTGGGTGGAGAGAGCTGATGAGCCTGAGTAACCTGAGACCTGATCGCAATAGCTGGACAGGATCAAAGAGCTCTATGCCTTCACACAAGATTTGGTACAATAGGAATGAAGGCAGGCCTTCTAACTGTATCACTGGAAGGAGCAACTCCTTACATCTACACTGAACAAAAATAAAAACGCAACATGCAACAATTTCAAAGATTTTACAGTTCATATAAGGCAATCAGTCAATTGAAATAAATTCATTAGGCCCTAATCTATGGATTTCACATGACTGGGAATACAGATATGCATCTGTTGGTCACAGATACCTTTTAAAAAAGGTAGGGGCGTGGATCAGAAAACCAGTCAGTATCTGGTGTGACCACCATTTGACTCATGCAGTGCGACACATCTCCTTTTCATAGAGTTGATCGGGCTGTTGATTGTGGCCTGTGAAATGTTGTCCCACTCCTCTTCAATGTGTGTGCAAAGTTGCTGGATATTGGCGTGAACTGGAACACCCTGTCATACACGTCGATCCAGAGCAACCCAAACATGCTCAATGGGTGACATATCTGGTGAGAATACAGGCCATGGAAGAACTTGGACATTTTCAGCTTCCAGTTATTGTGTACAGATCCTTGCGACATGGGGCCGTGCATTATCATGCTGAAACATGAGGTGTTGGCGGTGGACGAATGGCACGACAATCGGCCTCAGGATCTCATCACGGTATATCAGTGCATTGAAATTGCCATCGATAAAATGCAATTGTGTTCGTTGTCTGTAGTTTATGCCTGCCCATACCATAACCCCACTACCACCATGGGGCACTCTGTTCACAACGTTGACATCAGCAAACCGCTTGCCCACACGACGCCATACTGCCCGGTACATTTGAAATCGGGGTTAATCCGTGAAGAACACACTTCTCCAGTGTGCCAGTGGCCATCGAAAGTGAGCATTTGCCCACTGATCTCGGTTTTGATGCCGAACTGCAGTCAGGTCAAGACCCTGGTGAGGACGACAAGCACGAAGATGAGCTTCCCTGAGACGGTTTCTGACAGTTTGTGCAGAAGATATTTGGTTGTGCAAACCCACAATTTTATCAGCTGTCTGGGTGGCTGGTCTCAGACGATCCCGCAGCTGAAGAAGCCGGTTGTGGAAGTCCTGGGCTGGCATGGTCTGCGCTTGTGAAGCTGGTTGGACGTACTGACAAATTCTCTAAAACAACGTTGGAGGCGGCTTATGGTAGAGAAATGAACATTAATTTCTCTGCCAACAGCTCTGGTGGACATTCCTGCAGTCAGCATGCCAATTGCACGCTCCCTCAAAACTTGAGACATCTGTGACATTGTGTTGTGTGACAAAACTGCACATTTTAGAGTGGCCTTTTATTGTCCCCTGTGTAATAATCATGCTGTTTAATCAACTTCTTGATATGCTACACCTGTCAGGTGGATGGATTCTCTTGGCAAAAGAGAAATGCTCACTAACAGGGATGTAAACAAATTTGAGAGAAATAAGCTTTTTGTCCGTATGGAAAATTTCTGGGATCTTTTATTTCAATTCATGAAACATGTTAACAACACTTTACATGTTGTGTTTATATTTTTGTTAAATATATATATATATATATATATATATATATATATATATATATATATATATATATATATATATATATATATATATAGCCAATTTTCTGGCCCTGCTTTCTCTGTTTAATACTGAAACTTATCCCATTGTTGTATTTGAACTCACATGCTCTCTCTCTTTATGTCACACCAGTCTTCGCTTTGGCTCCCTCTTGTCCAGCTCAGGTGTTCGGCGTCTCCGGCCTTCTAGTTGCTGCCGAACCTGCTGCTGGCAAACGCCCTTCACTCATCAACCCCGGACTTGTCTCGTCTTCAATACACACACCTGGTTCCAATCCCTCTTCTCTATCACTGTATATACAGTTGAAGTCGGAAGTTTACATACACTTAGGTTGGAGTCAATAAAACTGGTTTTTCAACCACTCCACAAATTTCTTGTTAACAAACTATAGTTTTGGCAAGTCGGTTAGGACATCTACTTTGTGCATGACACAAGTAATTTTTCCAACAATTGTTTACAGACAGATTATTTCACTTATAATTCACTGTATCACAATTATGTGGATATATTGAAGCAACGTATCAAGACATCAGTCAGGAAGTTAAAGCTTGGTTGCAAATGGGTCTTCCAAATGGAAAATGACCCCAAACATACTTCCAAAGTTGTGGCAAAATGGCTTAAGGACAACAAAGTCAAGGTATTGGAGTGGCCATCACAAAGCCCTGACCTCAAGCCTATAGAACATTTGTGGGCATAACTGAAAAAGCGTGTGCGAGCAAGGAGACCTACAAACCTGACTCAGTTACACCAGCTCTGTCAGGAGGAATGGGCCAAAATTCACCCAACTTATTGTGGAAAGCTTGTGGAAGGCTACCCGAAACGTTTGACCCAAGTTAAACAATTTAAAGGCAATGCTACCAAATACTAATTGAGTGTATGTAAACCTCTGACCCACTGGAAATGTGATGAAAGAAATAAAAGCTGAAATAAATCATTCTCTCTACTATTATTCTGACATTTCACATTCTTAAAATAAAGTGGTGATCCTTACTGACCTAAGACAGGGAATTTTTACTAGGATTAAATGTCAGGAATTGTGAAAAACTGAGTTTAAATGTATTTGGTTAAGGTGTATGTAAACTTCCGACTTCAACTGTATACTCCCTCTGTCATTTGTCTTTGTCGGTCATTGTATATGTTGCTTGTTTTCCTGAGAGGAATCTCTCCTACTATTTCCTGAGTACTTTATATTTAGCACTGTGGGTTTCATCCCGTTTTAAGTTATGGTGCTTTATTAAATTCAGTAGTTCTAAACCTGCGACTGCCTCCTGCATACTCCTCTCTACACTTGTGACAGAATGACCGACCCTAGAAAACAGGAGGCAGCAGGACATCCCGACCTCTCTTCTGTAGGAAGAAAGCTCCTACAGCACTACTCGTGACTGGAGCACCTCAGGAATGCCATGTATGAGGTGATCCGGACTGTACTCCAACTGCAGGCTACACCTTTCCAGCTCCTCTCGGTCGTTCCAGCCACCCCACCATCTACATCACCCAGTCAGATCAGCAACGTCCACTTGCCCCTCCTAGAGGGGTTTAACGGCACCCCAGCTCGCTGTAGGGGGTTTCTCACACAGTGTGCCCTCCTTCTGGCACGTCATGCCGGGATGGCCTCCGAGAGGGACAAGGTGGCCTTGGTGATTTCAGTGCTGACATGCCTGGCTCTGGAGTGGGCATACGCCGTCTGAGAGAGGGACGTTTCAGAAGTACAGTCCTTCCGTGCCGCTTCACCCAACTCTTCCGTGCCGTTTTCAACCACCTAACAGAGGGCCGAGAGGGATGTGAGCGTCTCCTCCATCACGCTGGACCAGCTCATCGCCATGGCCATCCGCCTGGATAATCTCCTGCGTGCCCGTCGTTGCCCATCCCAGGGGTTCGGGTCTCTCCCAGGAACCTCCAGCGAGACTGAGCCCATGGAGGTGGGCACGACTCACCTTCCCCCAGAGGAATGTCAACGCCGCCATCAACAGGGTCTCTCCTCCTGCTGCGGGGAGTCGGACCATCCCTGGAACACCTGTCCCATAAGGAGAACCAGACGAGGAAGTGTTAGGCCGAGGAGCGCTCCTGCACATTCCCAGGTAGACATGGACGTGCCTTGCTCCTCTCTGTCCACCCAGCCCGTCCTCCTCCCTGTCACCTTCCTGGACTATCCTGGTCCCCCACCGAGTGCTGCCCTAGTGGACGCTGCCCTAATGGCAGGCAATTTCCTAGACCGGTCACTGGCCTTATCATTACGCATTCCTCTAATCCCTTTTATTATTTTTTTTTTTTTTCACCTTTACTTAACCAGGTATGCCAGTTGAGAACAAGTTCTCATTTACAACTGCAACCTGGCCAAGATAAAGCAAAGCAGTGCAATAAAAACAACAACAACAACAACACAGAGTTACATATGGAATAAACAAAAACGTACAGTCAATAAAACAATATAAATTAGAAAATATATATACAGTGTGTGCAAATGTAATAAGTTATGGAGGTAAGGCAATAAATAGGCCATAGTGCAAAATAATTACAATTTAGTATTAACACTGGAGTGATAGATGTGCAGAAGATGATGTGCAAATAGAGATACTGGGGTGCAAATGAGCAAAATAAATAACAATGTAAATAACAATATGGCGATGAGGTAGTTGGGTGGGCTAATTACAGATGGGCTGTGTACAGGTACAGTGATCGGTAAGCTGCTCTGACAAATGATGCTTAAAGTTAATGAGGGAGATAAGTGTCTCCAGCTTCAGAGATTTTTGTAGTTCGTTCCAGTCATTTTTAGCAGAGAACTGGAAGGAATGGCGGCCCCCTATCCCAGTCCATGCCCTAGACAACCGTCCCCTAGGAACAGGACTGGTGAGCCAGACCACGATTCCCATTTCCCTCACAGTCGATCACAACCACCATGAACGCATCACGTTCCTCATCTTAGACTCTCCTGCACACCCCATAGTTTTAGGTCTCTCCTGGTTACAGTTGCATAACCCCAGTATATCGTGGACAGAGAAGTGGTTGTTGGGTTGGTCGCAGGAGTGTCAGGGGAGGTGTCTATCTGTGCCACTTCCATGGAAAGTCTGGACCAGGCCACCCACGTCCCTATCCTGGAGGAATACCGGGACCTACAGGGGGCTTTTTCGAAGACTCGTGCCACATGCCTGCCCCCTCATCGCCCATAGGACTGCACTATCGACCTACTGCCGGGTTCTGCCCTTCCGCAGGAGCACGTCTACCCTCTTTCACGTGCAGAGACCGAAGTCATGGAGGTCTACATGCAGGAGGCGCTGTCCATCCACCTCTCCGGGCTCTTCCAGCTTATTTTTCGTGAAGAAGAAGGAAGGAGGTGTCCGCCCCTGTATCGGTTACCGGACACTGAATAAGGCTACGGTTAAATTCAGTTATCCCCTGCCTCACATACCAACTGTGATCGAACAGATGCACGGTACAAAGTACTTTACGAAATTGGATTTACGCAGTGCCTACCACCTGGTGCGCATCAGAGAGGGGGATGAATGGAAGACAGCCTTCAGCACCAGCTCCAGGCACTACGAATACAGGGTAATGCCATACAGCCTGACAAATGCACCTTCTGTGTTCCAATCCTTCATTAACGAGGTGTTTAGAGACATGTTGTCATGTTGTGTCGCATTGTAGTGGTGTACATAGACAACGTCTCTCATGTCAGGTCCGTTTTGGAGAGGCTGATAGGGCATCACCTGTACGTCAAGGTGGAGAAGTGCCTTTTCTTCCAGCTGGCGGTCTCCTTCCTGGGCTATTGGATATCCACCGCGGGAGTGGAGATGGAAGAACAGAGGGTCAGTGCAGTATAGTCATGGCCTGTTCCCTCCATCATCAAGGCGGTGCAGCGCTTCCTAGGTTTTTCCAACTATTTCAGGCGCTTCATTAGGGGTTTCAGCACAGTGGTGGCCCCTCTCTCCTCCCTCCTGAAGGGAGGTCCTCGACAGCTGTGCTGGACTGGGGAGGCCAACGAAGACTTTCGTGCGCTCAAGGAACAGTTTACGGCCGCACCGGTTCTGGCTCACCCTGACCAGTCTCTGCCCTTCATCGTGGAGGTGGACGCCTCCGAGGCTGGTGTAGGTGCTGTTCTCTCCCAACGTACTGGATCGCCACCTAAACTCCATCCATGCGCCTTCTACTCACAGAACCTGTCTCCCACTCAGCGGAATTACAACGTGGGGGATCGTAAGTTGTCGGCCGTCAAGAAGGCGCTGAAGGTATGGCGGCACTGGCTGGAGGGTGCTCAACACCCATTCCTTGTCTGGATGGACCACCGGAACCTAGAGTACATTCGAGCAGCGAAGAGGCTGAACCCACGTCAGGCCAGCTGGGCCCTATTCTTCAACATGTTTGACTTTACCCTGTCCTACCAGCCGGGATCTAAGAACGTTAAGGCCGATGCATTGTCCCGGGTGCATGACACAGAGCATCGGAGGGAGGAAGTGACACCCATTATTCCCCTGTCCCACATTGTGGCTCCTGTCGTGTGGAATGTGGTCGCGGACATCCGTCGAGCCCTGCGAGAGGAGCCCTCACCTGCCCACTGTCCCGAGGTGCGTATCTACGTGCCCTCTGATGTGCGGGACCGTCTCCTCGCCTGGGCACACACAGTACCTGTGTGGGGGCACCTGGGTATAGCCCGTACTATTGATTGTCTCTCCGCCAAGTTCTGGTGGCCCACCTTGGCCCGGGACGTCTCTTCCTGCTCCACCTGCGCACAGAGTAAGACACAGAGACACCTCCAATATGGCAAACTCCACCCGCTGCCGGTTCCACAACGACCTTGGTCCCATCTCTCCATGGACTTTGTCACAGACCTTCCCCCCTCGGAAGGGCACACCACAGTCCTGGCCGTTGTGGACCGGTTTTCCAAAGCCTGTCATTTGATTCCTCTGCCTGGTCTCCCTATGGCCATGCAGACCGCGGAGGCTCTCTTCTCTCATGTCTTCCGGCACTATGGGATCCCGGAGGACAACGTGTCTGACCGTGGTCCTCAGTTCACCTCCCGTGTCTGGAAGGTCTTCATGGAACGACTGGGGGTCACGGTCAGCCTCACCTCCGGGTACCGTCCCCAATCAAATGGGCTGGTGGAAAGGGTAAATCAGGAACTAGGTAGGTACCTTTGTAGTTACTGTCAGGAACAGCCGGGGGAGTGGGCTGCATTTCTGCCTTGGGCAGAATAGAACAAAACTCCCTCCGTCACTCCTCCACTAACCTCACACCCTTTCAGTGTGTTCTAGGCTATCATCCGGCCCTGGCTCCCTGGATCCGGAGTCAGATCGAGGCTCCTACGGTGGACGATTGGTTCCGGTGCATCGAGGAGGTAGGAAACACAGCGCACACCTGTCTCCAGTACATCATCCTTCGGCAGAAGGCGCAGGCCGATCGTCACCGCAGTGTGGCCCCGGTCTTTCACCCCGTTGACAGGGTCTGGCTTTCTACGAAGTACCTGCCCCTCCGACCGCCCTGCCGGAAGCTGAGCCCGCGGTTTGTGGGGCCGTTCAAAGTCCTGAGTAGAATCAATGAGGTGACGTACAGATTACAGCGTATCTCACCCTAATTTCATGTATCTCTCCTCAGGCCAGCGGCAGCTGGTCCCTTGGCTAGTGCTGGACCCCACGATGCACCTCCCTCGAGGGAGCCCCGGCGTACTCCGTCCACAGCCTGTTGGACTCAAGGCGTCATGTGGGGATCTCTCCAGTACTTGGTCGACTGGGAGGGTTACGGTCCCGAAGAGCGGTGCTGGGTTCCGGCGCGGGACTTCCTGGATTTTCTCATTTGGGATTTCCACAGGTGTCGTCCTGCCCGACCCGCACTGCGTCTCCGGGGTTGTCCCAAAGGTCGGCAGCGTCCCTTTGCTGGAGAAGCGCCTCGGTGGGGGGTGGGGTGGACTGTCACACAAGCCTTCACTTTGGCTCCCCCTCCTGTCCAGCTCAGGCGTTCGGCGTTGCCGGCCTTCTAGCTGCTGCCGAACCTGCTGCTGGAAAACACCCTTTACTCATCAACCCTGGACTTGTCTCGTCTTTATTACACACACCTGGTTCCAATCCCCACTCTATCACTGTATATATACTCCTTCTGTCATTTGTCTTTGTCGGTCATTGTATATGTTGCTTGTTTTCCTGAGAGGAATCTCTCCTACTATTTCCTGAGTACTTTATATTTTGCACTGTGCGTTTCGTCCCGCTTTAAGCTATGGTGCTTTAGTAAATTCAGTAGTTCTAAACCTGCGACTTCCTCCTGCATACTCCTCTCTACACTTGTGACACTTTTCCTGCTCGCTCCCAAAGGAACTTATGTCGATCAACAGAGGAAATGTTATCCTTTTGAAAATTCAATCTCCATGATTCTCTCAATGAGGAAACATAGGAAATTGATCTGCAAAGTAATTACAGTAATCAGGCTACCTGAGTTACTACTATACTGTACATTAATAAGTATCAGAAATGTGAAAGTAGTACAGTATGTGACGATAATAAAAATAGGTGAAAGAAAAATGGATATAGAAGTTTCTATAAAATGAATGTTTGATTGTTCAAATCACTCTGTAGTGCCTACTGTACGTGTCTGTGCTTCAGTAGCACCTCCTTACATAGCTTACTACTCTGGAGTTTCATCTAACCACGGGAGTGACACTCAATGGAGATTAAGTTCACACATCTATTATACATTATTAGAAATGGTTAACAGGGTGCCTGGAGAGCCTCTAGAAAATGAAATTAGAGGAGGAAAGACTGCAACGTTAGAAGGAAGACACTAGAGTGGGAGGTTCACTCGTTCCATGGGATGCCAGATCTGCCCATGGATTAATGGCTTTAGGGAGTGCTTAGGTCCTTGAGTTGCCAGAGCTGCCCAAGAATACTGCAGCAGGGGGACGTTTCGTGGCACCGCATCAGGTATTCAGGCCATTCTTGTCCTAGTCTGTCATTTCATGTTTAAGGGTCCCACCATAAGTACCTTCAAGGATATTAAAACTTTTCAAAGTGCTTACATAATAACCAAATGTGCCATCATTCTGGATACCCTGCACAATAATTCTGGATTCTTATTGAATTTCCCCAGCCCTTGAATGGTAGTTCTGTCTTTGAATTTCTATATCTGTCTGCATAAGTGGAGGTTATGTAAGTGGGACCAGCCTCTCAGGCTCCTCGGTACTGCAAGGGTGAGGAGGTAGCATAAGGAAATAAGGGGTGAATCATGCGCTCTAATTTCCATCCCTTCTGACAGTGCTACTGGTCTGAAATGGCCGGTGCTAAAACCTTGGCTCCCAGCAGAGCCCCCCCCTGTCCTTCACAGATTCACTCATCCCTCTCCCAGGCTGGGGAAGCTAACAGAGAGCAGCCATGTGCAAATGCAGAGCAACTGTCAAGCCATGTGTTGGCTGTGTGTGTGACAGGAAGGGAACGATGGCGAGAGCTCAAACTACACTATAATGAAGGTAGGGAGGGTGACTGAAGGATTGAGTGACTGTTGCCATTCTCACACTTGTATTGATACAAAACCATAAAATCAGGTGTGAATCGAACCATCAACTCAGCTATTATGACTCATAGAATATCATGCATTCCTTTACATTTCCAGCTTCATCTTTAGGTCCTGCTGGTCAAAATCATACAACATCCTTATTTGTCTTTGTCTAATGAGTAACTGTATGTTCAGAGAGGTAGTCAATGTGTATGATTTGTCATTCTTTGGCAAGGCACGATTTACTGTGAATCTCTTTTTTTTAACTCCAGAAAGGCTGTGGCTGAGGTGACAGGGAAAATGGAGCCCATCTGTCATTAATAATTCAGCCAGGACTGCATGTTCCTTTTTTACAAAAAAATACAATAAATTGTCATACTTCATAACTCGAAATTCATAACATACCAACTGCCTCTATACCCACACATTGTAAGCAAGCTAGCAGTGCCAGTGACTCCTAGACCTTGAAACACAAGAGATTATTGACATCGGGAAAAGATAGCTATCAGCTGATCATAGCGAATGGTGATGTAAATCTGCTAGCTAGCTAGCTAGCTAGTTAGCTATGCTGTTCAAACAAACTTATTTTTACTTGATATGAGTTTGTCCTGCTGCTTCTTACTAACAAGCAGTCGAATTGACCCATTTTTTGTCCCTACCAGTGAGAGGCACACATGACATAGACAACTCAAAAGTAGCCTCCTACCAGTATTCAAGTCTCCCCACCCGGCCCCACAAGTCAGATGAGTGCGCTCTTTGGGCGGGAGGAAAAGAGACTCAAAATAAAATTAAGTAATTCATAAAATGTTCAAAAGCCACCGAGCTGCGAGGGCAAAAGGGCAGGTGCTCGGGCACTGGTCATCAATGTAAGCTAAGTTTGTATATATTTTTTACGCAACTTTGAACCTAAATCCAATGACGAGGTGAATATAGTTGTTCAATTCACGTTAGTTGACAACTCAACCAAATGTAAAACTAGATGTTGAACTGATGTCTGTGCCCAGTGAGTGGTTAGTATTTATCCTCAAAGTAACTCTAAACCAAACTCTTTACAAGTTATCTTAACATTTATGCAACTGTCATAAAAGATACAAAACAGTTTTCTGTTTTGTGTGTTTTGTCGTTTATGCAACTGCATTAGTAATGATAACAATTCAAGATATGACACACCAAAGCAATAGTTTTCTGGTCCCGTAGCCAGTTGACACTGCATGCAAGTCAGACGAGTGCGCTCTTCGGCCAGAGGGCAGGGGAGGTGGACTTTTCTGAGATTCAAGAGCTTTTGAAATGAGCTAGTTTGATGTGCAATTCGTTACATTTAAAACATTTTTTTTAAAGCTGCGAGGGCACTTTTTCATAGACGGGCAAAAGGGCAGGTGCTCGGGCACTGGTTGAGCCCTATCTGTGGATGTGCCTGTGTAAGACTATGCAACCTGGACTCGGGGGTAGACGTAACATAGTAAATGGAAACCAGGACATTCAAATGATGTATGATGTGTTACGTTTGGTATGGTATGTATTATTTTGTAGATCATCGATTTCGTATGATATGTTACAAATTACAATTTGTATATGTTACAAATTACAATTCGTACAATATGTTACGTATTTGCAATACATATATGTTACGAATTACAATTTGTTGTGGCTAACGTTAGCTAGGTGGCTAATGTTAGCTAGGCTAGAGGTTAGAGTTAGAGGTTAAGGTTAAGATTAAGGTGAAGGTTAGGGTTAGGGTTAGGGGAAGGGTTAGCTAACATGCTAAGTAGTTGCTAATTAGCTAAAAAGCTAAAGTTGTCTGTGATGACAGTTGGTAGAGCATGGCGCTTGCAATGCCAGGGTTGTGGGTTTGATTCCCACGGGGGGCCAGTATGAAAAAAAATATGTATGCACTCACTAACTGTAAGTCGCTCTGGATAAGAGCGTCTGCAAAATTACTAAAAATGTACAAAAATAATGAGATTTGAATACAAACTAATTTGAGAGTCACAGATTTTTGTTTACTATGTTACGTCTACTCTATGAGACTAGTCTGGACTATAGGCCTACTGATGAAAAGACTACTGGTTAGCTTTTATCCTCGAAGTGACCGGAAATTGCTTGATAGGAGGAGATATTTAATGCTTTTTAGGGCCAAATTTGTACGTTATGTAACATTGATGCAGTCAAAAAATTACCCGCAGAGAATTTTCTAGGCTACATTACACACTACTTACATACCAAATGTACTTTATGATATGATGTACTCTAATCTGAATGTTTTTATGTAATTCTTAACCAAACTCTTTACAAGTTATGTTAACATTTATGCAATTTACACAACCAGACTGGATCAGTTTTCTGTTTTGTTAGTTTTTTCGTTTAAGTAAATCATGGGCAGATTGGTCGTCTAGCAATTCTGGCAAGTGCTAGAAAGACCCCATTTTTTATTGGGGTGGGCTGGTCGAAATTGACCCAAAAATTCGAAATAATGTATACAAAATAAGAAAATGGACAAGGCCGGCAGCCAATGGGCCTATTTCCTTATGACTTTTGCGTTATTTCTCTGTTATCATAATCATCTATACAGTGAGGGAAAAAAGTATTTGATCCCCTGCTAATTTTTGTGTTTGCCCACTGACAAAGAAATGATAAGTCTATAATTTTAATGGTAGGTTTATTTGAACAGTGAGAGACAGAATAACAACAACAAAAATCCAGAAAAACGCATGTCAAAAATGTTATAAATTGATTTGCATTTTAATGAGGGAAATAAGTATTTGATCCCTCTGCAAAACATTACTTAGTACTTGGTGGCAAAACCCTTGTTGGCAATCACAGAGGTCAGACGTTTCTTGTAGTTGGCCACCAGGTTTGCACACCTCTCAGGAGGGATTTTGTCCCACTCCACTTTGCAGATCTTCTCCAAGTCATTAAGGTTTCGAGGCTGACGTTTGGCAACTCGAACCTTCAGCTCCCTCCACAGATTTTCTATGGGATTAAGGTCTGGAGACTGGCTAGGCCACTTCAGGACCTTAATGTGCTTCTTCTTGAGCCACTCCTCTGCTGCCTTGGCCGTGTGTTTTGGGTCATTGTCATGCTGGAATACCCATCCACGACCCATTTTCAATGCCCTGGCTGAGGGAAGGAGGTTCTCACCCAATATTTGACGGTACTTGGCCCCGTCCATCGTCCCTTTGATGCGGTGAAGTTGTCCTGTCCCCTTAGCAGAAAAACACCCCCAAAGCATAATGTTTCCACCTCCATGTTTGATGGTGGGGATGGTGTTCTTGGGGTCATAGGCAGCATTCCTCCTCCTCCAAACACGGCGAGTTGAGTTGATGCCAAAGAGCTCCATTTTGGTCTCATCTGACCACAACACTTTCAACCAGTTCTCCTCTAAATCATTCAGATGTTCATTGGCAAACTTCAGACGGGCATGTATATGTGCTTTCTTGAGCAGGGGGACCTTGCGGGCGATGCAGGATTTCAGTCCTTCACGGCGTAGTGTGTTACCAATTGTTTTCTTGGTGACTATGGTCCCAGCTGCCTTGAGATCATTGACAAGACACCTGGGATACAGAAATCTTTCTGATTGAGAGGGGGTCAAATACTTATTTCCCTCATTAAAATGCAAATCAATTTATAACATTTTTGACATTAGTTTTTCTGGATTTTGTTGATGTTATTCTGTCTCTCATTGTTCAAATAAACCTACCATTAAAATTATAGACTGATCATTTCTTTGTCAGTGGGCAAACGTACAAAATCAGCAGGGGATCAAAAACGTTTTTCCCTCACTGTATTGAGCATTTGGCTGACCAAGATGGGTTTCTGATTGGCTGAGCTGAGGTGGTGCAAATTCACATTCAAAGTCAAATGCGCAACATCAAAGAGAGTGAGACCCACTCTGAATCTGTCAGTCACTCTTAAAGGTGGTGCCGAAAAATTAGAGACAAAAAAAAGGGCGCTTGAGTCCGATGCTGCTAAATGTGTGAAATTAACCGACTTACGTTCTGCTGGTCCGAGTGTTGTGTCTGTGTCTGTTAGAAATGACAGATCAGCTGCTGTGGTGCAGTCGAGGTACGAAGAAAATAGAGAAAGACACACGCACACTGACACAGATCATGTAGCATATATATATTTATATTTCATACCTACTATAGTAGGCTATTTAGGGAATGGGGATTCAGGCGGACATTTAGACACTAGGATTCTTGCAATATAACCTAACAAGTCCCTAGATTGGCTTTTATAACTCATAGGTAAGCCACCATCCTGGTCGTTGTGGACCAGGTCTCTCTAAGACCCTGCAGACCGCGGAGGCTCTCTTCTCTCACGTCTTCCGACACTACGGGATCCCAGAGGACATCGTGTCTGACCGTGGTCCTCAGTTCACCTCCCGTGTCTGGAAGGCCTTCATGGAATGACTGAGGGTCACGGTCAGCCTCACCTCTGGGTACCTTCCCCAATCTAATGGGCAGGTGGAAAGGGTAAATCAGGAACTGTGTAGATACCTTTGTAGTTACTGTCAGGACTTTCAGTGTGTTCTAGGCAATCAGACGGCCCTGGCACCGGAGTCAGATTGAGGCACCTGTGGTTGACGCTTGGTTCTGGTGCGCCGAGGAGGTATGGAACACAGCGCACACCCGTCTCCAGCGCATCGTCCTCTGGCAGAAGGCGCAGGCCGATTGTCACTGCAGTGTGGCTCCGGTCTTTCACCCCGGTGATAGGGTCTGGCTTTCTACGAAGGACCTGCCCCTCCGCCTGTCCTGCCGGAAGCTGAGCCCGCAGTTTGTGGGGCCGTTCAAAGTCCTGAGGAAATTCAATGAGGTGACTTACAGATTACAGCTCCCCGTCAATTACCGTATCGCACCCTCCTCAGGCAGGTGGCATCTGGTCCCTTGGCTAGTGCTGGACCCCACGATGCACCTCCGTCTGCAGCCTGTTGGACTCACGGCGTCGTGGGGGGCTTCTCCAGTATCTGGTCGACTGGGAGGGATACGGTCCCGAAGAGCGGTGCTGGGTTCCGGCGCGGGACGTCCTGAAATATTCTCTCATTCGGGAATTCCACAGGCGTCGTCCCGACCAACCCGCACCGCGTCTCCGGGGTCGTCCCCAAGGTCGGCAGTGCCCTGCTGCTGGAGCAGCGCCTCTGGGGGGTGGGTTACTGTCACAGCAGCCTTTGCTTTGGCTCCCCCTCCTGTCCAGCTCAGGCATTTGGCGTCGCCGGCCTTCTAGCTGCTGCCGAACCTACTGCTGGCAAACACCCTTCACTCATCAACCCCGGACTTGTCTCGTCATCAATACACACACCTGGTTCCAATCCCCACTATCACTGTATATGTACTCCCTCTGCCATTTGTCTTTGTCTGTCATTGTAAATGTTACTTGTTTTCCTGAGAGGTATCTCTCCTACTATTTCCTGAGTACGTTATATTTTGCGACTGCCTCCTGCCTACACCTGTGACACATGCACTCATTTTGAAATATGTAGGTAGGCTGTTATAAGGTATTATATACGCAAATGGTCATATATAAGGCATTTATTCAGTGATTTTCTTCTTTGTCTAATATATGTGTTTATTCATTCACAACTATTACCCTAGAAGGTTGCTGGGCCCAGCAAAGGTAGTGTGGTCCCCTGGTCTTCTGGTCCCAGTGATGCAGCAGTGAAGTGAAGGGGACGTAGAGATGAAACAGAGAGAGAGAGCTACTGACTCATGTATGACAGCATTGCATTTATATTTGCAATATACAGTGGGGAAAAAATGTATTTAGTCTGCCACCAATTGTGCAAGTTCTCCCACTTAAAAAGATGAGAGAGGCCTGTAATTTTCATCATAGGTACACGTCAACTATGACAGACAAAATGAGAAAAACAAATCCAGAAAATCACATTGTAGGATTTTTAATGAATTTATTTGCAAATTATGGTGGAAAATAAGTATTTGGTCAATAGCAAAAGTTCTCAATACTTTGTTATATACCCTTTGTTGGCAATGACACAGGTCAAACGTCTTCTGTAAGTCTTCACAAGGTTTTCACACACTGTTGCTGGTATTTTGGCCCATTCCTCCATGCAGATCTCCTCTAGAGCAGTGATGTTTTGGGGCTGTCGCTGGGCAACACGGACTTTCAACTCCCTACAAAGATTTTCTATGGGGTTGAGATCTGGAGACTGGCTAGGCCACTCCAGGACCTTGAAATACTTCTTACGAAGCCACTCCTTCGTTGCCCGGGCGGTGTGTTTGGGATCATTGTCATGCTGAAAGACCCAGCCACGTTTCATCTTCAATGCCCTTGCTGATGGAAGGAGGTTTTCACTCAAAATCTCACGATTCATGGCCCCATTCATTCTTTCCTTTACACGGATCAGTCGTCCTGGTCCCTTTGCAGAAAAACAGCCCCAAAGCATGATGTTTCCACCCCCATGCTTCACAGTAGGTATGGTGTTCTTTGGATGCAACTCAGCATTCTTTGTCCTCCAAACACGACGAGTTGAGTTTTTACCAAAAAGTTCTATTTTGGTTTCATCTGACCATATGACATTCTCCCAATCCTCTTCTGGATCATCCAAATGCACTCTAGCAAACTTCAGACATGTACTGGCTTAAGCAGGGGGACATGTCTGGCACTGCAGGATTTGAGTCCCTGGCGGCGTAGTGTGTTACTGATGGTAGGCTTTGTTACTTTGGTTCCAGCTCTCTGCAGGTCATTCACTAGGTCCCCCCGTGTGGTTCTGGGATTTTTGCTCACAGTTCTTGTGATCATTTTGACCCCACAGGGTGAGATCTTGCGTGGAGCCCCAGATCGAGGGAGATTATCAGTGGACTTGTATGTCTTCCATTTCCTAATAATTGCTCCCACAGTTGATTTCTTCAAACCAAGCTGCTTACCTATTGCAAATTCAGTCTTCCCAGCCTGGTGCAGGTCTACAATTTTGTTTCTGGTGTCCTTTGACAGCTCTTTGGTCTTGGCCATAGTGGAGTTTGGAGTGTGACTGTTTGAGGTTGTGGACAGGTGTCTTTTATACTGATAACAAGTTCAAACAGGTGCCATTGATACAGGTAACGAGTGGAGGACAGAGGAGCCTCTTAAAGAAGAAGTTACATGTCTGTGAGAGCCAGAAATCTTGCTTGTTTGTAGGTGACCAAATACTTATTTTCCACCATAATTTGCAAATACATTCATTAAAAATCCTACAATGTGATTTTCTGGAATTTTTTTTCTCAAATTGTCTGTCATAGTTGACGTGTACCTATGATGAAAATTACAGGCCTCTCTCATCTTTTTAAGTGGGAGAACTTGCACAATTGGTGGTTGACTAAATACTTTTTTCCCCCACTGTAAGTAGTTAGGCTTTCATAAGGTATTATGAGCCAATGGTCATCTATTAGGAATTTATTCAGTAATCTTTCTTTATCTAATAAAGGTGTTTATTTATTCACAACTAGGATGTTGCTAGGCCCAGCACAGGCAGTGTGGTCCCCTGGTCTTCTGGTACCAGTGATGTGGGAAAGGACACTGGGCTTAGCAGAGACAGCTCAGAGGTGAGTGCAGTGGAGGTAGGAAGAAAACAGAGACACAGATGTACTGCCAGTTCCTTAATATGTTGGCTCTATGTATAATAGCAATTAACACTTAGGAGTGATAGACAGTGAAAGACAGACAGGGATATGACACACCAAAGCAGTAGTTGTCTTTGCACTAATGGGTCTATCTCAGATATACTTTCTACACAAGTCGTCTTCTTTTTAGTACCGTGCAGAATACAGAAACAACTATTTCCCTTTTGGTGATCAAAGCGAGTTGGTTTGGTATTTAACACATCATCCACTTCTTCACCAAAATGCATTTTTAAGTACCATAATAAAACACTACAGTCCATGCGTGTACATAAACCAAACGTGTAATGACACTCCCACTCCTGGAAAACAGTCATTTTCAGTCATTTCACCACTTTCTCTACAGCAGGCCTCACTGTGGTGGAGTCTCTGCAATATAGCAGTTCAACTTCACCAAAGATGATGTTTAATACTACACACCATCACTCTTATGGTAATCTTCAGGAGGGGGAGAGGTTTGAGATGGAGTAGTGATGTAACAAGTTCCCTTGTTTAATTATTTGGATGGTATTGATCCCCTGGCGTGGGGCCAAAGATATTGCCACTGGCAGCATTCTCATTGTGTCCCTGGCCACAGACCCCCCTTTATGCCACCTTGTTGATAGATTTTTCTAAACTTCATGGTTTACTTATTATGTCCTCTCATTCCTCTTCCCCCAACTGGCAGAGATAAATCTGGGGAGCAGTTGCAGTGCACAATACATTCTGTTATGATGTATAACCTTCAAGGATTTCCCTGAAAGTGTGATAGGGGCTGCATAAAGTTGTCCCTTAAGCTTCTTTTACACTTGGAGAAGTGCTATTAAGTGACTTGCATAATTTGTTGTGTGTTGGGAGCTCTGTGGAGAGAGGCTTGCATGTCATTTGTAATTTGGTGAATGCAAAATGACATTGTGATAAGCCCTAATGTTCCACCTGAGGGTGAATTTATGGGTGTAGTTGGTTATGAAAAGTTGATATTATTTTCTGTCAATCTCAGGATCTGTAGCTGTCGGTTAGCTCATTTTTCACTGTAATTGTAAACTCACAGGAGCGCAGCAAGAATGTCCAACCAAATATAGTTAAACTGTTTCGTTGAGTACAATGATTTACAGTGAATTGACAGACTACTTCATACATTACCTCAAACTCTTAAATCTCAGCCCAGCTAGGACAGTTTGTTCCTTGGAAGTTGTGGGAACATATGTTTTTGGTTTCACATTGGTTGTGAGAACAAGGCCATACGTTTCCTGACTGGTAAAACTGAACGTTTTTTAAATGTTCTGAGAACAAAATGGAACATTTCTCCTGTTCTGGGAACATAATTATTTGGGTTGCAGGGAGGTTCTGAGAACATTTTCCTGGGAGGTTTTATTAATGCTCTGAGAATGGACATTTGAAGGTAATTAAATAGTATTCTGAGAACATTCTCTAAATGTTGTGAAAGTTTTGTTATGGTTATTATTGAAAGTTAGTTTATTTGTGGTTAACTGTTTTGAACTCAAAGCACACTTACAGTAGGACACATGGACATTAATTTGCTTAGGGATTAATCATGCAAGCAGTTTTTATTTTATTGTGACATGGCATCAGTGAAATTCAAACCTATGATCTTCTGTTCTCTATACCTGGAATTAGTCCACTGCCCCTCCAGGATGGAGCTAACATGCCATGTTATTTGATGCATACAAAGCTGTTCATTTTAGTCCATTCAAACAGACCCCATTTCAAAGGAAACAAGCACTTTTTTCATGTTCTTAGAACAGAATGTATATGTTTTAAAATAACATTTTTAGTATGTTTTCTGAACATTAGCATTAGTAAAGTTTTCTAGTGATTTTCATGGAAACATTTCTTCACATTCTGAGAATGGAATTTAAAACCTCTTAATATTAAGTCCCCTATTTGGGGGACTATTAGTTGTTCCGACTGACATTTTGGTGTACAAAGTGCTCTGTGAACGTTGTATAGTGCAAGAAAGACCCATCTCTCTGCTCTACGCTCCCATTCGCCCAGCGTAGCTGACTTGAAGTGTCAGGTTTCAGACCCCACATTTGCATAGCGAGTGACGTGTCAAATGTTCTGGCCAATACAGACAAAGGAACAGTTTCCTCTGTCTGTGAAACTCACAGCCGTGCTTGCAATAGCGCATATGAAACAGGAGAATCTAGTGGATGCAACAATAGTATTTCATCTCACTGTGATCTTCTCTGCCAGATATAGAGCTCTCAAAATGAAAAATAAAACTCAATAATTTAATAGAATTTAAGACCACTTTCTCTTGTTCACAGGCGGACGAATCACTTCGTACTTAAAGCTTAAGTTGTATCGAGTCTGCACACATTTGAATGGTGTCTCTGCATGCTCAGTGGACATTTAGGAGAAAATTCTCTGTCGGCAGTTATATGAAATAGTGGCAATATTGTACTGTCACTACGTATGATCATATTTATTTTACAGTTATAAGAAATGTGAAATCTTATAGTAAGTCGTATATAATTTGATTGTTACTATATTTAGAAAGCATTTCAGTCATTTCAAGCCCTATTGCCCGACTTTTGTTGAATAGGAAGAAAATCGAAGATTTTTCATATTTTCATAATATTTGTACTATGTACTTGTGTCCTCAAAAGTGAGTACACCTCAGCAATTTGTAACTATTTTTACCAGAAAGGTGAGTTCGATACCTTTCTAAAACTATGCAACATTACCAGTTATTATGTATGGCCTTCTTATGAAAAATAATTGTTTGGGTATGTCTATTTAGGCAGAAATCAAAATGTTGCCCTATCATTCAACTGGTAAAGCTAAAAAATGTAATTCTACAGATTAACATTAATTAGAACATTGCCAGAATATCATTACCCACAGACTTAAAAGAGAACCATACATTCTCTGAACGGTCTGAGAAGTCACGTCCTTTTTGAGAACATTCCCAGAGTGTAGTAAAAATATGACATTAAATAGAACCACATCCGAACTCAAATTCCCACAGAGAAATGTTGTTTGTTAATGTTCTCAGAACAATTTGAGACAATTAATTTAAATAGAACCATGAGGAAACCTGTAGGAAACGTTATGCTGAAGTACTGAAATTCACACAGAAGAATGTTCCCACTGGGCATTTGGTGGAGTTGTCAACGAATGAGAATTCAACATGAAATCAACAAAAAATGTCACCATGTCATTGGATTTAGGTTAAAAGTTGGGTGAAAAAAAGACAAAATTCCCTGACGTTGACTTAAAAAAAAAAATCCAATCAGTTTTCCACGTTGATTCAACATCATCACATATCATTTTTTGGTTGAAATGACGTGGAAACAACGTTGATTTAACTACTTTTTGCCCAGTGGGTTGTTTCTTAACATTCTTGTAACAATTTGAGAATATTACTTTAAATAGAACCATGAGTAAACATGTAGGAAACGTTATGCTGAAGTACCGAAATTCCCACAGAAGAACGTTGTTAACATCCTCCGAACTATTTTGAGAACATTCCCAATGTCAAACCAGTTGGAGAACGTTCCTAGAACATTACCAAAATTGAAATGTAATGTAACCATGTTTGAAATTTTAGGAAACGTTCTGTTAAAGTAATGAAATACCAATATAATTTTTTGTCAAGTTCCTTAAATGTGCTGAGAATTTTCCAAAGCCAAGCAACTATCCTGCACCATTCCCAGAAAGTTGTGGAAAGGTTGTATGCAAAATAACCATAGGACAACCACACTCTCACCAAGCTCTTAGAAACATATAGTTCTCAGAACGTTATGTGCTAGCTGGGAGGTTCCCTTTACTTTCTTTGATTTATTGACATTGCAAACTTTGTCAGTCAGTTCCCAATAGAACACTTTGGTTGTATCTGACAACTTGCCCCCCTGTCGGTTGGAATTGGATTCTTCACATGGGCTTTGTCCTTTCATTCATACCCACCTCAGTGCTCTAATAATGTATAGACAAAATGATTACGGGCAAATTCTTATTCCAATTCTGAATCATTACCATTCAGAGACTGTGGTTCATTTATGACTGATGATCTATTCATACACTGGAATACGAACTGTAATAGCCACCTTAACATCACTGTAAAGAGATCACAAATAACTTCAGCACTGTGTTTAAAATGGCAAACGCCTTCCCTGAATCTCTGAATGCTTCGCACCGGGAACAAAGACACATTCATGCTTCAAATGAGTTCTATCCACTTGGTGATTATCAAAGACTAGTTCCTTTCATTGCTTTTGAAAAGCTGGGTGTTGAAAATACCTGAAATGAACTCAATTGTAATTCAGTTGCCTTTTCTTGTATCGTTGGATGTATTTCTCTGCTTCTTCATGAGAATGTGAGTCAGCGAATTGTCTGTCTCGGACCATAGCGTCCCCCTTAGCTCCCCCTGGTCTTTCCAGTGTGTACACTAGTGCATGTAGCTGCCCAGTCCCTCAGAGACACACTAGGCATGATTCGTTTTTTTTTGACAAACATGGCACATAGCCTAGACGAACACCACTCCTCTTGGGAGCGTCTGAACAAGCCCAGAATCAGCATTCAGGGGATATGTCTGCTAAACCCCTATCCTTTTGAAATTCATGTCCGACAGCAATTGCTTGGTGAGGTAATATTTTCCTCCACAGCATCAGAAGAAAAAAATCTGTCAAACCAATAAAGTTGTATATCATATTCTGTTATTATGCAATTAACCCCGGGCAATACAGAGACAGTTAAATCCCCTGGTCAGGCTGTGTGTAGAGGTGTGGTCCAGTGCCAGGCTTAGCTCAAAGCAATCGTTATGGGAAGGTGTTTTGAGGCAACTTTGAGGAAACTACAAAGTTAAACTAGGTAGCTACACCACTCTTCCTGGGACAAAAGGCCTCAGAGTTTGGCCCTCTAAGGTAGGATTATGATAAACACCACATAATGGAAACCATCTCAGGTCTTATGTTACACAGTGGATTTGCAGACATGTTCACACTGTACAGGAACATATGCATTGTTTCCTGAAGAACGCTGGTCGACAGGGCCGGGTTAATGTAGGGTCTTACCGGGGCTGAAGCCCCTGGGCCCGAAGCCCCTGGGCCCAGGTCCATGATGGGGCCCAAGAGACAAAGCTGAAAAACATCCCCACAGCATGACGCTGCCACCACCATGCTTCACCGTAGGGATGGTGCCAGGTTTCCTCCAGACATGACGCTTGGCATTCAGGTTTCATCAGACCAGAGAATCTTGTTTCTCATGGTCAGAGAGTCTTTATGCGCCTTTTGGCAAACTCCAAGCAGGCTGTCATGTGCCTTTTACTGAGCAGTAGCTTCTGTCTGGCCACTCTATCATAAATGCCTGATTGGTGGAGTGCTGCTGATATGGTTGTCCTTCTAGAAGATTCTCCCGTCTCCACAGAGGAACTCTAGAGCTCTGTCAGTGACCATCGGGTTCTTGGTCACCTCCCTGACTAAGGCCCTTCTCCCCCGATTGCTCAGTTTGGCCAGGCGGCCAGCTCTAGGAAGAGTCTTGGTGGTTCCAAACTTCTTCCATTTAAGGATTATGGAGGCCACTGTGTTCTTGGGGACCTTCAATGCTGCAGAATTTTTTTGTGCCTTGACACAATCCTGTCTCGGAGCTCTATGGACAATTCCTTTGACCTCATGGCTTGGTTTTTGCTCTGACATGCACTGTCAACTGTGGGACCTTATATAGACAGGTGTGTGCCTTTCCAAATCATGTCCAATCAATTGAATTTACCACAGGTGGACTCCAATCAAGTTGTGGAAACATCTCAAGGATGATCAATGGAAACAGGATACACCTGACATCAATTTCATGTCTCATAGCAAAGGGTCTGAATACTTATGTGAATAAGGTATTTCTGTTTTTTGTTTCAAAAAAATGTGCACAAGATTCTAAAAACTTGTTTTCACTTTGTCATTATGGGGAATTATGTGTAGATTGATGAGGGATTTTTTTATTTAATCCATTTTAGAATAAGGCTGTAACGTAACAAAATATGGAAAAAGTTAAGGTGCAACCGCCAGCCTTAGGAAGACCCTGGAGCCTGCTCTCAATGAGTTTAGACAGCCTTCTGCTCCGTGCTGACGCTCTGCTTATCATAAGATGGGGGGAGGAGAGGAGGTAGGTGGCCCATCTGGGTAAGTGGGGGGCCTTGATTGGGTAACTGATTAATAAAAAAATATATAAAACTGCATAATAAATACATGTGACTGGTCAATTGTGTGAGTTTAGGGGCTGGGCCCAAGCCTGTAGGGTGGCCAAATTTATTATAATACATTCATTTTTTATTGTTTTAAATCCAACCACAGGAGACTGCTCTCATTGTTCAAAATACACCAGAGAGCATAATTTAGCCACAGAGGATCAATAGTTTATGAAAAATAACTGTGGATTAAGTTTTATCACAAGCACAAACAGGTATCTGACAAAATTATGGAAACATCAACATAAATTGTCTTAAAAGAGTGTTGCGCCACCACGAGCTGCCAGAACAGCTTCAATGCGCCTTGGCATAGATTGTACAAGTGGACCTAAACCATGCCAGGAAAATGCACCCCACACCATAACAGATACTTTGTATCCCTTGTTTACTCAAGTATTTCCTTTATTTTGTAAGTTATGCCTACAGTCGGGAAGGCCTCAGTTTGGGCAGCATGAGCGCCAAATATAGGCTAAAGCTTGTTGCGTTGTGGCCATAGACATATAATCCATAGAAGGGTTTTGTAACCTCCTACCCTGGCAATTTGACTGTTAAACTCATGGGTACGCTAGCAATGGATGCCAGTCCTGGCTTGAATGGGAACTACCATCTATGGATTATATTTCTGTGGTTGGTTGCAGCTGTCGGTTTGCCTTTTGCAAATTTCAAAATACAATTGTGGGACAAATCATGGGAAAGCAAATGCCTACTGCTGAAAAGAGAGGACTAATCTGTCTGTAGAATCAATATAATACCTTTTGTCTCAACAACTCCCAATTGGTAGCTAACAGCAGCACTGTTTTTCAAAGTAGCTCATCTGGAGATAGGCTATTGCCACTACCATCACCGTGAGTAGCCTATGGCTTCATCTTCATCATTAGGTGAGTCAGTGTGCCACTGGAAATTTGATTTAGTAGCCTACTGTAGCCTATGATATATATATAAATATATATATATATATATACATACAGTTGAAGTCGGAAGTTTACATACACCTTAGCCAAATACATTTAAACTCAGTTTTCACAATTCCTGACATTTAATCCTAGTAAAAAATCCCTGTTTTAGGTCAGTTAGGATCACCACTTTATTTTAAGAATGTGAAATATCAGAATAATAGTAGAGAGAATGATTTATTTCAGCTTTTATTTCTTTAATCACATTCCCAGTGGGTCAGAAGTTTACATATACTCGATTAGTATTTGGTAGCATTGCCTTTAAATTATTTAACATGGGTCAAACGTTTCAGATAATCTTCCACAAGCTTCCCACAATAAGTTGGGTGAATTTTGGCACATTCCTCCTGACAGAGCTGGTGTAACTGAGTCAGGTTTGTAGGCCTCCTTGCTCGCACACGCTTTTTCAGATCTGCCCACAAATGTTCTATAGGATTGAAGGTAGGGCTTTGTGATGGCCACTCCAATACCTTGACTTTGTTGTCCTTAAGCCATTTTGCCACAACATTGGAAGTATGCTTGGGGTCATTGTCCATTTGGAAGACCCATTTGAGACCAAGCTTTAACTTCCTGACTGATGTCTTGAGATGTTGCTTCAATATATCCACATATTTTCCTTCCTCATGATGCCATCTATTTTGCGCACCAGTCCCTCCTGCAGAAAAGCACCCCCACAGCATGATGCTGCCACCCCGTGCTTCACGGTTGGGATGGTGTTCTTCGGCTTGCAAGCATCCCCGTTTTTCCTCCAAACATAACGATGGTCATTATGGCCAAACTTCTATTTTTGTTTCATCAGACCTGAGGACATTTCTGCAAAAGGAAGATCTTTGTCCCCATGTGCAGTTGCAAACCGTAGTCTGGCTTTTTTATGGCGGTTTTGGAGCAGTGGCTTCTTCCTTTCTGAGCGGCCTTTCAGGTTATGTCAATATAGGACTCGTTTTAGTGTGGATATTGATATGTTGTACCTGTTTCCTCCAGCATCTTCACTATGTCCTTTGCTTTTGTTCTGGGATTGATTTGCACTTTTCACACCAAAGTACGTTCATCTCTAGGAGACAGAATGCGTCTCCTTCCTGAGCGGTATGATGGCTGCGTTGTCCCATGGTGTTTATACTTGTGTACTATTGTTTGTCCAGATGAACGTGGTACCTTCAGGCGTTTGGAAATTGCTCCCAAGGATGAACCAGACTTGTGGAGGTCTACACATGTTTTTCTGAGATCTTGGCTGATTTATTTTGATTTTCCCATGATGTCAAGCAAAGAGGCACTGAGTTTGAAGGTAGGCCTTGAAATACATCCACAAGTACACCTCCAATTGACTCAAATGATGTCAATTAGCCTATCAGAAGCTTCTAAAGCCATGACATCATTTTCTAGAATTTTCCATGCTGTTTAAAGGCACAGTCAACTTAGTGTATGTAAACTTCTGACCCACTGCAATTGTGATACAGTGAATTATAAGTGAAATAATCTGTCTGTAAACAATTGTTGGAAAAATGACTTGTGTCATGCACAAAGTAGATGTCCTAACCAACTTGCCAAAACTATAGTTTTGAAATGTGTGGAGTGGTTGAAAAACAAGTTTCAATGACTCCAACCTAAGTGTATGTAAACTTCATCTGTATATTGCCTCCTAATATTGTACAATCTGTGTGTAGCTTCATTGGCCTGGGCTATTGTTTGTTCGAATTCAAGACCCGATTGATCTCAGTTTGTCAGTGTCAGAGTAGCCACTCATTTCGGTCATTTGTCTGGTATTAAAAAAGCTGCCAGGTCACCCGTGATACAAGTCAGTATACGACGTCCATTTCTGAGGACATCGGGAGATGACGTGGAAACTGGCAATTAGTGGTAACAGTGAGCGCTGTTCCAATGATTCCAAAGGTTGCAAGTTTGAATCCAGTGATAGAAAGTCATTTTTTATATTTTTGCTTTAAACCTATCCCAAACCTTTACCTTAACCATTACCTTAACCATTTAGAGTTAATGCCTAACCTTATGATTCCAAAGGTTGCAAATACTATCCCAAACCTTAATCCTTACCTTAACCATTCGGAGTTAATGCCTAACCTTAAGATTTCGGAGTTAATGCCTAACCTCAACCCTAACCTTAACAATTTGGAGTTAAGGCCTAAACTTAACCTTAAACACTTCAAGATTTGACATTTGGAACAACTTTGAAATTTGACGTAAGGATCTGCCTCTGATTCCAAAGATTGCAAGTTTGAATCCAGTGATATAACGTTTTTAATAAACAATATGTAAGCCTATCCCAAACAATAACCCTTACATTAACCATTCTGATGTAGATGACTGAGAATTTTCAAGATAAATGTCATTTTCTCACACATTTCAAACAAACAGACGTAGTTAAAAAACAAAGAACAATTTACAATTAGAAGTTAACTTTGTTTTAAAGAGCACAACCACTTCTTTAATATGGCACCACATTCATGTCAATAGAAATAACACTCATTTTGTCTTCCATTGTGTAAAGACATTCACTATCAAAAAATTATTAACACTCAACACAACAAAAAACCCTAGAGTATTTAAATTGTAGTACATTTGACTAAATTACTCACTTACTTATTACACTTATAGATATTATTTACATATAAATAAAACAATTATCCAAAATGTGACCAGAGGACAATATTCAGAAAGTATTTTAAAACCCACACAAAGTAGACTATTTGATTGACAACGATTCTTACTTCTGTTACAATGTAAAAATGCAAACATCTATTCAGAGACTATTTCAAATGTAGGTAATCTCACTCAATAAGATTTAGTACAGACCAGGCCTGACACAAAATGTAGAAATAGTAGCCTACTTTGACAACTATTCAGTGAATGCAACAAGTATTAGATAGAGACAGATGAAGATACAAAACACAGAGACAGAGACAATAAAGGATTTGTAGTACAAAATCATATTTCACACTGTCACTTTGCATTTAACCTACAACATGTCATTGAACTTCTGAAAGCACTGCCACATCCTGCAAAGTTGCACAGAACACATAGAGCACACAAAGGAGGATTCTACACATATCCCACTATTTGCCCTACGTCCAGTCTGGATGCACACCACACACCCTCTTTTGTGCCCTTCAAACTTCACCTGCTTTCAAATGAGTTACAACTCGGTCCACAGGCCCTGGTGGCACACTGTTGGCTCCCCTCTTCCTGCCACTGTAGTCATATCACAAAGTGAATGCACAAGCTGCATTTTGAATGCTTTCAGGGACCAGCGCCTGCTGTTTCTGGGATTGGGTCTTTGTATGCTCCCCCACACAATGTACGCATTTATGATGAGCATCCCCCAAAACACATACTGTGTCCAACA
Source organism: Coregonus clupeaformis (assembly GCF_020615455.1). NCBI lineage: Eukaryota > Metazoa > Chordata > Actinopteri > Salmoniformes > Salmonidae > Coregonus > Coregonus clupeaformis. The sequence continues at coordinate 34,724,344 of NC_059194.1, forward strand.
TTGTAATACCTCCTCAGTTGGTCAAGATGGTCAACCCCGGCCATTTTCTTGTAGTAATGTATTATAAATTCTGGAATAGATATAAGTTCCTACCACTTTTAAAAACAACTCCAAAACCCTTGCCACTGTCACTTTAGGCCCAGGCTGTGTAGTACAAGGGTGAATGGTGGGAAGGGCAGACACACGCCATGGAAACGTAGGCTCCCCTCTCGGGTGTGCTCTCCCTCTCGCTCTGCTTCCTCCTCTCCCTCTTCTTCCTCCTCTCCCTCCACTCTTTTCTCCCTCCTCTTCACGCTCCTCTTCCTCTCTCCCTCCACTCCTTCAATCCACTTCTCCCTCCTTGCTCCACATCTCTACCCCTCCAATCATCTCTAACTCCTATTCCTCCCTGCCTTTTGCTGCTGAGCCCTGACTCTCCACATCACTTCCTTCACTTTCACTGACCTAGAGGAACAGAGTAACAGAAAGAGAGGAGAGGAGCAACAAATAGGATACAATTGTAGTCAGGAACATAATCTCTCTCTCTCTTCCTTCCTCTCTTTCTTTTTCTCAACACTCTCTTCCTAATAAGGGGTTTCCATAATAAATTGTGTGATACAGTTACACGCCTCCCATTACACACACACACACACACACATACACACACACACACACACACATATGAGCTCCACTGCATGGGCATCTACTACCCTAACAAGACAGCTAAGCTGTCAAGTAATAGGAAAACGAGGCAATGTTTAGCCTATGAATATCTGCACCTAGCAAACATGACAAACCACAACCTAAGCCCCAACAGGTAAACACAAATTACTCTAGCCTTCATTTCGGTGGCTAGTTAGCTGGTTGTCTGTATGGCTAGCTATTGAAAGTGACAGCTGAGGTTGATGCTTTGTGACCGCTGCCTAAATGTACTGCTTCACACAACTTTTCTTGCCTGACAGACTAACTAGCTAGTTAGCTAGCTAGCTATAACAAGCAGCTTGGGCCGTATCCATATGAATTACATCGGTAGAAACAAGACAAAACAAACAACTTTTTAGCTGACTATATACAGCTAAACACTGCAACTATTTCTATGAGACAGAGAGCAATCATTCGCGCCCCACCGCTGATGTGCTCGTCTGTACTAACCAAGTTACCATGACATTACATGACTATTCCCCAAGTTTCACAGCATCAAACATTGACAACATCAAACATATATCTGCTGTTTAGTTATTTCCCTCACCTCGTATCAACAACCAACATAGATAAAGCCTCTTTCACAGTGAAAAGTAATGTCTGCTTCAGCACTGTCATTTTGAGTAATGAAGTTTAAAAAAACGTTGAAAAGTCAAACAACAGCATACCCTGTTTACGGTTTCTGGTTGACGTCAACAGCCAGGCGAATATGACAACAGGTTGTTAGCAAGTTCATTTTGCGATATTTACACATATATAATTGTTAGAAAAACAAGGCCGTTCGTGCCCGCTATAGCAATATAAAGAAAGATGTTTGAGAAACATGAATGAACGTCTGGCCCTACTGGTCGAGACTGCCTTGTACTATTGTGAATTTATAACTGGTCAGAAACCAGCTATGAGTCAAGTGGTAATCGTTGCTATACACTGTACGTGTAGAGGTACTGAACTCATTGCTCAGCTTATTTAAACAAGACAACCATTTTGTGGAGGCTGCTCTGTCGTTTGGTAAATGTGATAGTGAGGAAAGACTTGTCTCCCATTAGCTGCAGTGTGATTCTGAACGGAACGGGCCGCACTGATGAATAAAACAATATGCAGCTTTTCAACAGCAGCAGCACAGATAGTAAATAATTTGCCATTATACAGCCGAGCCGCCATTGGAATGAGAGGAGAAGGACTGGCTGGTTCTAAAGTTAAATCATCCTAAGTATTTGGGGATCACAGGAGTGACTGAGCGAAAACCTGGCATGTCCTCCTCTGCTCTGTTTAAATGGGCCTGACATACAACATTTGATTTGATTTGATTAATTATGGGCAGAAATCCTCTATCCCATGCTTACCTGGTTGGTCTCCAGAATGGAGGGAGAAAATGGAAGGGAAATAATGCTCCTGCTAGACATTACAGTAATGTACATTTGGCTGAAATGGAACTGCTTAAAACAGGAAAAGGCTTATCCAATAATCAATATATATGAAAATGACATTGAAGGAAAAACATAAAAATGTATGTTATTCATTTTCCTGATGGTAGGCATGTAATTCGCAAAGCTGAATACAAAATTCTGAATAACCCTCTCATGAATATTATAATGATTTCAATTTGTCCATAAAGATGTTATATGCAGCCTGAAACATATAGACTAGTGAATGGATATCTGTTAGATTTTATTTTATTTCACCTTTATTTAACCAGGTAAGCCAGTTGAGAACAAGTTCTCATTTACAACTGCGACCTGGCCAAGATAAAGCAAAGTAGTGCGATAAAAACAACAACAACACAGAGTTACATATGGAATAAACAAAAACGTACAGTCAATAACACAATAGAAAATCTATATACAGTGTGTGCAAATGTAGTAAGTTATGGAGGTAAGGCAATAAATAGGCCATATTGCAAAATAATTACAATTTAGTATTAACACTGGAGTGATAGATGTGCAGAATATGATGTGCAAATAGAGATACTGGGGTGCAAATGAGCAAAATAAATAACAATGTAAATAACAATATGGGGATGAGGTAGTTGGGATGCAGATGGGCTGTATACAGGTGCAGTGATCAGTAAGCTGCTCTGACAACTGATGCTTAAAGTTAGTGAGGGAGATAAGTGTCTCCAGCTTCAGAGATTTTTGCAGTTCGTTCCAGTCATTTGCAGCAGAGAACTGGAAGGAATGGCGGCCAAAGGAGGTGTTGGCTTTGGGGATGACCAGTGAAATATACCTGCTGGAACGCATACTATGGGTGGATGTTGCTATGGTGACCAATGATCTAAGATAAGGCGGGGATTTGCCTAGAAGTGATTTATAGATGACCTGGAGCCAGTGGGTTTGGCGACAAATATGTAGTGAGGGCCAGCCAACAAGAGCGTACAGGTCACAATGGTGGGTAGTATATGGGGCTTTGGTGACAAAACGGATGGCACTGTGATAAACTATATCCAATTTGCTGAGTAGAGTGTTGGAAGCTATTTTGTAAATGACATTGCCGAAGTCAAGGATCGGTAGGATAGTCAGTTATATGAGAGCATGTTTAGCAGCATGAGTGAAGGAGGCTTTGTTGCGAAATAGGAAGCCGATTCTAGATTTAACTTTGGATTGGAGATGCTTAATGTGAGGCTTGAAGGAGAGTTTACGGTCTAACCAGACACCTAGGTATTAGTAGTTGTCCACATATTCTAAGTCAGACCCGCCGAGAGTAGTGATTCTAGTCGGGCGGGCGGGTGCAAGCAGCGTTCGATTGAAGTTTTACTAGCGTTTAAGAGCAGTTGGAGGAGGAGTGTTGTATGGCATTGAAGCTTGTTTGGTGGTTTCTTAACACAGTGTCCAATGGAGGGCCAGATGTATACAAAATGGTGTTGTCTGCGTAGGGGTGGATCTGAGAGTCACCAGCAGCAATAGTGACATCATTGATATGCACAGAGAATAGAGTTGGCCTGAGAATTGAAACCTGTGGCACCCCCATAGAGACTGCCAGAGGTCCAGACAACAGGCCCTCCTTTTTGACACATTGAACTCTATCTAAGAAGTAGTAGTTGTGGTCTGTGAGAGACTTATTTCTGGAAAGATAGATTTTTAGAAGTAGAAGCTCAAACTGTTTGGGCACAGACCTGGATAGTATGATAGAGCTCTGCAGGCTATCTCTACAGTAGATTGCAACTCCGCCCCCTTTGTCAGTTCTATCTGTACGGAAAATGTTGTAGTTCAGAATGGACATTTCTTAATTTTTGTTGGCCTTCCTAAGCCAAGATTCAGACACTGCTAGAACATCAGGGTTGGCAGAGTGTGCTAACGCAGTGAATAACTCAAACTTGGGGAGGAGACTTCTGATGTTAACATGCAAGAAACCAAGGCTTTTACGGTTATAGAAGTTACAGAACAAATGATAGCTCCTGGGGGGTAGGAGTGATACTGGGGGCTACAGGGCCTGGGTTAACCTCTACATCACCAGAGGAACAGAGGAGGAATAGAATAAGGATACGGCTAAAGGCTTTAAGATCTGGTCTTCTAGTGCGTTGGGTACAGAGAAAAGGGGCAGATTTCTGGACATTGTAGAATAGATTCAGGGCATCATGTACAGACAAGGATATTGAAGGATATGAGTACAGTGGAGGTACACCTAAGCATTGGGTAACTATGAAAGAGATAGCATCACTGGAGGTACTGATTGAGCCGGTCTCCGCGCGTATGGGGGGTGGGACAAAGGAGCTCTCTGAGGCTTTTTGAGCTGAACTTGGGGCTCTACAGTGAAATTGTATAATAAGAACTAACCCAAACAGCAATAGGCTAGGCATATTGACATGGGAGAGAGGCATAACGCAATCACAGGTGTTATTCGAGAGGGCTAAGACAACAACTGGTAATGGCGACGAAAGTTTTGGCTGAGGCTAAACAGATAAACAGGATGGGGTACCGTGTAAAGGAACAGTCCAGCAGGCATTAGCTGTGTAGCTGAGTGATCATAAGGTCCAGTGAACAGCACTAAGTAAGTCCGGGAGCAGATCGTAGGCTGCTAAAGCACAGGCGAGCAGGAGGCACGGCTGTTGATTGCGCTTGCTAGCGGGCTGGGGCTAGCAGATGGATCTTCGTGATCATCGCATCGGGAAGCCTTTTGAAACCACATTACGTTTACATTTACATTTACGTAATTTAGCAGACGCTCTTATCCAGAGCGACTTACAAATTGACATCACATCAGACGATGACGTCGGCAGACCAGTCGTGATGGATCGGCGGGGCTCCGTGTTGACACTAGGAGGTCCCGTTCAGTTGACAGAGAGGTAGATAGCCGGGAGATATGCCTGGCTCGAGGCTAGCTCAAGGCTAACTGGTACGTCGGGAAGTGGTGATTAGCCAACAACAGCCATTCGGTTGCAGATCAGACAATGGCTTGCACTTGTGAGAAATAAACTGAGAAATCAATATTGGAAAAGTAAATTGCACCAGCACTGAATGTTCAAATTATGTACATCTATGACTGTCATTGCAAATGGAGTTTGACTTGTGCTGCTGCAGAGTTTGAGCTCATAAAGGCTAGTTAAAGTTTAAGTGCTTCTTACTTCAACCCCGTTTCATAAATGGCATAGTGCTGAAATTCAATTCTCAGCATAGATTGCCCTTTGGAGATTGTGTTTAACATGTACAATATAATAGGGCTAATCTGAATTAAAGTTAGCTGGCTTTGTCCTCTGTTGTTCTGTTTTGGCTTGCATACATTTTGCACTGTCTCTGACCCTATCACTGGCAGAACAACAAAACCATCAAACAACAACATATCCACAAGTGTAGAAATAGTCAATATTTTGACTTGATCTCTAATCTTTGCCTCAACAATAATATCTGGTTCCTAGGAAGTTGTGGTAACGTCAGTTTTTGGTTTCCCATTGGTTCTGGGAACGAAGCCATACGTTTCCTGACCAGTAAAACTGAAAGGTTTTTAAACATTCTGAGAATGTTTTACTATGGTACCCTGGAAGGTTTTATTAACACGTTGAGAACGTAAATTATAGGTTATTTTGAGTTTTTTTAATAACTTCCTTAACACTTTAACTGAATGCTTCAATAAGACTGTTAATAACACTGCTAGCTTATTTTGGGTTAACTTTCTTTTAAAAACCAAGCACATATAGGACACATGGAAATTAATTTCCTTAGGCATTAATCATGAAAACACATTCATGTTTTATTGTGAAACAGCATCAGTGAGATTCAAACCTATAATCATCTGTTCTCTATCCATGGAATTTGTCCACTGCACCACCAGGATGGAGCAAGCATGCCATGTTTTTTTATGCATACAAAGCTGTTCATTTTAGTCTATTCAAACAGACCCCATTTCAAAGAAAACAAGCACTCATTAGGATCAGGTGTGGCCAATTTGTGGGCGCAGCCAACAAACCTGAACACACTTAACAAGATAGAGGATAGAGTTATGTTGATGCTGAGAAAGGAATGTATATGTTATTAAATAACATTCTTAGAACTCTGAATGTTACTAAAGTTTTCTTGTGGTTTTTATGGAAAGTTTTCTTAACTTTCTGAGAACAGAATGTATGATATATATATATATATAATTATTTTATTATATTCCCCCCAATTTCGTGATTACGATCTTGTCTCATCAATGCAACGGGCTCGGGAGAGGCGAAGGTCGAGTCATGCATCCTCCGAAACATGACCAGCCAAACCACGCTTCTTAATCCAGAAGGCAGCTGCACCAATGTGTTGGAGGAAACACCGTTCAACGGACAACCGAAGTCAGCCTGCAGGCGCCCGACCCACCACAAAGAGCCACTAGAGCTCCTTGTATACCCCCCCCCCGGCCAAACCCTCCCCTAACTCGGACGACGCTGGGACAATTGTACACCGCCCTATGGGACTCCCAGTCACGGCCAATAATTAAACAGCCTGCGATCAAACCCCAGGCTGTAGTGACGCTGCAACACTGCGATGCAGTGCCTTAGACCGCTGCGCCACTCGGGAGGCCTGAATGTATGTTTTCAAATAACATTCTGAACGTTACTAAAGTTTTCTTGTGGTTTTTATGGAACGTTTTGTTAATGTTCTCGGAACAATATTAAACATTCATTTAAATAGAACTTTGAGGAAACCTATAGGAAACGTTATGCTGAAGTACTGTAATTCACACAGAAGAACGTTGTTTCTTGATGTTCTTGAAACAATTTGAGAATCTGACTTTAAATAGAACCATGAGGAAACCTGTAGGAAATGTTATGCTGAAGTACTGAAAGAATTCTGGCCTTTAATTGCTTGTCTAGCCAGGTGGTTGCGTATAATAAGCCGTTTGACAGCCAAGAAAATCAGGTGACGGCTCGATTCTTAATTGCCCAAACACCGGCGAGGAGGAGGCAGAGAGCTGAATTGGAGATTTTGCTGAGTACATGCATCATGCCACCGCTAAAGTATCAAAATATACCAAAATCTATCTACTAGCAGAATACCTATGCATTTGGGGATACATCTATTTATATATTTTTATGATTTCTGGAGCAAACAGTAATCCAGAAAATGTAAATCCAAAATCCATTATGGATTTGTAATATCCCCCGCTGCTGATGTAATCAGTGTTTAAAATACAGAAGTAGATTGGAGTTATTTGCCACTTTGAGAACATTCTGTTATTGCTCACTTCAGACAGGCTCATTTGAACTTTGTGTTAGTTGTGGTACACTTGCCATTTCAAACTACAGATACTCAGATAATTTCAGTTTAATCAAGGGCCTGGGGACTACATTAAATATGCCATCAAAGCTTCTGAAACCGCCTGGCCAAATGAAAAAGGCGAGAGAAGTATTTTTGGGTTGCCATACAGCTACAAAGTCTTTGTCTGTCACAGATGATGGGTGACTACGCATTGTGGGACGCGATAAGCAGCACTGTCTTGTCTGATTATGTAATACCTGTGTCAGTGTGTTGTTTAAAATGTGAGATGAGTCAAGGTGAGCTTCTGCGTGTGAATCCTGTCACTGGCCCATGAGATATGGAGAGAACAGTCAAACAAGGCCAGTGGATAGCTAGCTACTCTGTCTGCTAAGAGGTCTGTCTGCTCTCTCAAGCCCTCAGCACTCAGGACAGCTTAACGGCAAATTAGAGACTCCCCAAATAATACGTTGTGCAGAGCCTTTCAAGCATCATTCAAGCTCTCAGAATAGTGTGAGTGGACTTACTAAGACATGCTCATATCTCCAGCTGAAGCACATTGTACGGTTGAATTGCGTCAACGTTCTGAGGGCATAATGTTGAATACATTAACAAATGAGGTATTCTCACCCTATGAGACATTTTCTGTATTTCTAAGCATACGGCTGGTGAATTGACTTACTGTGAGAGAAGAATTCGGAACCGATTATGGCTCTAACTTTTATAACATTATCAATGTTAATTTTGTAATGGGGCGTAACACAAAAGCAATCTTAAATATTATGGCAGTTAAATAAAATGACACTGCAAATATAATTGTTTCGGGCCTATGCATAATGGAATGATAATTATTTCCCAGAGAGTCAGCCAGTATTTATGGCTCTGACTCATTGGGTTTCATGTCCACCAAGCCAAACAGTATATTCAGATGGGACGGAATAAGGATCTTAGGAAATGAAGGATTCATTCCCTAAAGTATATACTTAGTCAAATGAAAACAAAGATAGATGAAACATGGAATCAGATAATTGAACAGAGGGGTTAGGGTTTTAGATATTACTAATTGGGCACTCTTGTGAGCTAATGTGTCAGGGGCTTATAACATATACTGGTATTGGTGTCAGGCAGGCAATGTGGAATGGCACATATAGTTTTGGACTGTAGAGGAGCAGGATAATATTCCATACTAGAGATGAATGCATATAAGTGACTCTAAAGTGCATGTACTTGATGCTACTTCACTGCACTGCCCTGTGTATGGGTGATTGCCCTTATAAATTTGCCATTGTATTATCTCTGGGTACTGGATCATCTGGCCACTTCTTAGTGCAGAGAGAGCAATGCAGATGAAAACTAGTAGGGCAGAACTCCAGGTTATTGAAATGAAAAGTGACTGTTGCTTAATTACATGCCATTCCATTTAGAAGGTCATTTTGTAGGCAAGGAAACTAGAAACTGTAAGGCAGCAAATAAGTATGAATAAAACAACTCTTATGGATACTCGGTGAAAAGGCCTATGTTTTGAATAATTTAAACTAATGGCATGTCCACATGAGTGATGCACTGCGGGTCATGCATGCTTTTACAAAGTCATCAGACAAGTGCCATATCAGCCTTATCTTTTGGTTGACATATTATCTATAAGAAGGAAATGCAGGGGGTCAATTACATCCTTCAATCAGCCCAGAAGCAGAAGTAACCTTCTTAGCAAGGATATTTTCTTACAGGCTGCTTTTCTCTGCTCTCGTCATCAGCTCGGATAAAGGCAGCGAGGAGATTGACCAGTATGGTCATCACTCATCACAAGTGCTGGTGCTTAAGCAGTGACACACTGGATGCAAATTAGCAGTTACATGCATGCCTTTACTGGTTCTACCAGGCACGGAGCTCCGGGTGTTTGTGTGGCTCACTGGCACATTGTGAGTTTGAGTTGCCTCTTGTGTGTTCATGGAGTCTCGCTTTCCCCTCTCTGTGATTAACTGATTTGGTTGCTGTGTGTTGGAGGCACGTTCCTTTGTCTAAGTGAGTGTTAGTCAGTGTTCGCTTGCTTGAGTCACTTGCTGTGTGTTGTTGTGAATGTTTGAGTTGCACTTTGTATTTGAATTGCTCTCTGTTTATTCAAGTTTGAGTCATTCTGTGTGTTTGGGTCACTTGGTGTGTGCCTTGCTTTGTGGTGTCTCTGTGTTTGTACTGTATGTGTGTGTGTGTGTGTGTGTGTGTGTGTGTGTGTTGTGTGTGTGTGAGAGAGAGGCTGTGAGTGTCTATGTGTGAGAGTGTGTGTCTCTGTGTAGCGTCTATGCTTGTGTGTGTGTGTGTGTGTGTGTGTGTGCACAGGCAGCAGGCAGGGAGGGAACAACTGTCGCCAGAGGTGGAATGCTAGGTGCAGGGAGGCTGGCATCACGTGCATCAAAAACGATTCCACTGGCAATGGGTATCAGAGTAGTGTATTTTTAGAGAACAGAGACTCCATACAACAGGCTTAAAATGTTCATTTAAAGTTTCCGTTAGTCTTTGTTCCCACATCAGCCATTGTTCTCGATTCTCAACCGTGTACAGCTGTGGCTTTAGAAGTTTTGCCATTGCAAAGAGAAAATGTAGCAAAAGTCTCATCATCTCATACAACTTGAATCAATAGTTTCTGCCTTAAGTCTGTAATAAATCAATCAGGAGGCCCTTAAAGGGACCCATAGTGGATTCAATTACTTTGTGATGTAGTTAATCCAATTTGAATGTAGTGCTAACAAGCTCTCTGCAACTACTGCACTTTTTCCACTGTCCCCACTGACCCTTTACAAAATCCAGTTTTCCTTGATAAATAATAAGGAGCATTTTGGGTCATTGGGAGAGTTTGATTCACGCTGGCCTCTATTTCCTCCCTAAATGTATATTTGTCCTTTATCTTGATTGCCCAACTCACTCTGTTACATGTATCTGAACTCAGCTTGACATTGTCATAAATATCTGTTCCGGGGATGTCATCCACGGGGTGAAGATACAAGCATTATTTCCATCAGAGTGGTCAAATGGACTGCCTGAAGAGATATGGCCAGTTTGTCTTTTAGTATTTTCTGTATAGCGAAGTTATGCTCTGTCTGATGTCAGACACTGAGGAAGAGTGAGACAGGACACACTCAACATCCACCATCTTCAGTAATGATGTGGTACATATCACTTCCCTCGGTCCTAAAAGGCAAACCAAGATGTTTCTTATGGTAAGTTCTTCAGCATTGCAGTTAAATATGTTTAGGCTACTACAGGAAAACTATGAATGCTGATTATTTCCAAGGATACAGAACATCCTGAAATACACTAGTATGTGGACACCCGCTTTTCGAACATCTCATTCCAAAATCATGGGCATTAATATAGAGTTGGTCCCCCCTTTGTTGCTATAACAGCCTCCACTCTTCTGGGAATGCGTTTCCACTGCTCCAGAGTCCAATGGCGGCAAGCTTTACACCACTCCAGCTGACGCTTGGCATTGCGCATGGTGATCTTAGGCTGCTCGGCCATGGAAACCCATTTCATAAAGCTCCCGACTAAAAGTTATTGTGCTGACATTGCTTCCAGAGGCAGTTTGGAACTCGGTAGTGAGTGTTGTAACCTTGGACAGACGATTTTTACACACTACGCGCTTCAGCACTCAGCGGTCGCGTTCTGTGAGCTTGTGTTGCTTACGCCTTCGCGGCTGAGCCGTTATTGCTCCTAGACGTTTCCACTTCACAATAACAGCACTTACAGTTGACCAGGGAATCTCTTGCAGGGAAGACATTTGACGAACTGACTTGTTGGAAAGATGGCATCCTATGACGGTGCCACATAGAAAGTCACTGAGCTCTTCAGTACTGGCCATTATCCTGCCAATGTTTGTCTATAGAGATTGCATGGCTGTGTGCTCGATTTTATACATCTGTCAGCAACAGGTGTGGCTGAAATAGCTGAATTCACTCATTTGAAGGGTTGTCCACATACTTTTGGCCATGAGGTGGAAGTGTTTGTGTGTTTGTTGGAGTGTCAGTGTGCTTGAGTGTGTAGGACCCTGTTAGTGTGCATAGAGACAGTGCAAAAATAAAATTAAAAGGTATATTTTCCTCTCAGGCCTGTGATTGAATTCTCAGATAAATCCATTTGTGAGTCCTTTGGGTTATGAGGTACACTGAGGCTGTATCTAATGGATGTCAAAAGCTGCTCCGGCCTTTGTCCATGAAGATACATGTGCCCCCTGAAGGTTTATGGTCGATGCCATGTAAAGAGAGCTTTAAACATGACAGTTTGGTTGGAGGATGGCATTAGAGGTGTTGTGGGATCCATTTGGAAATATGTTTACAACATAATGGCAACTCTTGGGTGTATCTAACTGTGTTGTATGTCCTGCTGTTCCTGTCTCGCCATCATTGATAAAGTGTTGTGTCTGAGATTACATTCTATTGTACTACATGGGATAATCTCCCTGATGTCCATTTTGTATGGTTTTAGTTCTGTGATGTAAAATGGACACTACAGCGCAATCAGTCTTTGGAAACAGTATCAGTCTTTGGAACAGTAAAACATTTGATCATGCTGAGGTCGGTAGTCAAAATAAGTATATCTAAGTTATTCAGCAATGAACCCGGTATTTCACTAGAGTTTGCTGACTTGCTAGCTCAGTTGCAGGCGCCAGTTCACTCAGGCATGTCAAAAAAGCCAATGCAGCAGCCCTTTCATTGTCTTTTCACCTGCAAAATAAAGAGAAGCTTGCACATTTTCTAGCAAAGAAAAATTGCTTCACTAAGGAAGCACACACACTGCTATTTTAGAGCCAACATTTTCTGACCCGAGGGGTTTTCAATTTTCTTCCTGCTACGTGTTTGAAGCACGAAAACACATGGCTGACATCATTAAGAATGCAGCACAACCTTTTTTGCTTATGGCCAGATATTCAACTTCCAAGATGTAGTGCAGCCACGTTTGTTTGAGGTAGAGCAGCTAATTAAATTCTGCTGTAGGTAGATTTCAGGAGGAATGGATTTGAAAATATATAATTTATAAATATATATATATGTATATATATATATAATATAGTATATAGTATGAGTACACCCCTCACATTTTTGTAAGTATTTTAGTATATATTTTCATGTGACAACACTGAAGAAATGACACTTTGCTACAATGTAAAGTAGTGAGTGTACAGCTTGTATAACAGTGTACATTTGCTGTCCCCTCAAAATAACTCAACACACAGCCATTAATGTCTAAACCGCTGGCAACAAAAGTGAGTACACCCCTAAGTGAAAATGTCAAAATTGGGCTCAATTAGCCATTTTCCCTCCTCGGTGTCATGTGACTCGTTAGTGTTACAAGGTCTCAGGTGTGAATGGGGAGCAGGTGTGTTACATTTGGGGTCATCGCTCTCACACTCCCTCATACTGGTCACTGGAAGTTCAACATGGCACCTCATGGCAAATAACTTTCTGAGGATCTGAAAAAAAGAATTGTTGCTCTACATAAAGGTGGCCTGGGCTATAAGAGGATTGCCAAGACCCTGAAACTGAGCTGCAGCACGGTGGCCAAGACCATACAGCGGTTTAACAGGACAGGTTCCACTCAGAACAGGCCTCGCCATTGTCGACCAAAGAAGTTGAGAACACGTGCTCAGCGTCATATCCAGAGGTTGTCTTTGGGAAATATATGAGTGCTGCCAGCATTGCTGCAGAGGTTGATGGGGTGGGGGGTCAGCCTGTTGGTGCTCAGACCATACGCCGCACACTGCATCAAATTGGTCTGCATGGCTGTCGTCCCAGAAGGAAGCCTCTTCTAAAGATGATGCACAAGAAAGCCCGTAAACAGTTTGCTGAAGAGAAGCAGACTAAGGACATGGATTACTGGAACCATGTCCTGTGGTCTGATGAGACCAAGATAAACTTATTTGGTTCAGATGGTGTCAAGCGTGTGTGGCGGCAACCAGGTGTGTATATATACACTCTACCGGTCAAAAGTTTTAGAACACCTACTTATTCAAGGGTTTTTCTTTATTTTATTATTTTCTACATTGTAGAATAATAGTGAAGACATCAAAACTATGAAATAACACATATGTAATCATGTAGTAACCAAAAAAGTGTTAAACAAATCAAAATATATTTGAGATTCTTCAAATAGCCACCCTTTGCCTTGATGACAGCTTTGCACACTCTTGGCATTCTCTAAAGCAGCTTCATGAGGTAGTCACCTGGAATGCATTTCAATTAACAGGTGTGCCTTCTTAAAAGTTAATTTGTGGAATGTCTTTCCTTCTTAATGCGTTTGAGCCAATCAGTTGTGTTGTGACAAGGAATGGAAGACGAAGAGTTACCTCTGCTGCAGAGGATAAATGCATTATAGTTACTCAGAAATTGCAAGCCCAAATAAATGCTTAACAGATTTAAAGTAACAGACACATCTCTACATCAACTGTTCAGAGGAGATTGTGTGAATCAGGCCTCCATGGTCGAATTGATGCAAAGAAACTACTACTAAAGGACACCAGTAAGAAGAAGAGACTTGCTTGGGCCAAGCAACAGGAGCAATGGACATTAGGCCGGTGGAAATCTGGAGTCCAAATTGGAGGTTTTGGTTACAACTGCCGTATCTTTGTGAGACGTGATGTTGGTGAACGGATGATCTCCACATGTGTATTTCCCACCGTAAAGCATGGAGGAGATGTTATGGTGTGGGGGTGCTATGCTGGTGACACTGTCTATGATTTATTTAGAATTCAAGGCACACTTAACCAGCATGGCTACCACAGCATTCTGCAGCGATACACCATCCCATCTTGTTTAGGCTTAGTGGGACTATTATTTTTGTTTTTCAACAGGACATTGACCCAACACACCTCCAGGCTGTGTAAGGGCTATTTTACCAAGAGGGAGAGTGATGAGTGCTGCATCAGATGACCTGGCCTCCACAATCCCCCAACCTCAACCAAATTGAGATGGTTTGAGATGAGTCGGACCGCATAGTGAAGGAAAAGCAGCCAACAAGTACTCAGCATATGTGGGAACTCCTTCAAGACTGTTGGAATAGCATTCCAGGTGAAGCTGGTTGAAAGAATGCCAAGAGTGTGTAAAGCTGTCATCAAGGCAAAGGGTGGTTATTTGAAGAATCTCAAATAGAAAATATATTTTGAGCTGTTTAACACTTTTTTGGATACCACGTTTCCATATGTGTTATTTCATAGTTTTGATGTCTTCACTATTATTCTACAATGTAGAAAATAGTAAAAATGAAGAAAAACCCTTGAATTAGTTGGTGTTTTAAAACGTTTGACCAGTAGTGTATATATATATATATATATATTATTACATAGCAAAGTGAAATATTTGTGAAGTGAACAATATACACTGCTCAAAAAAATAAAGGGAACACTTAAACAACACAATGTAACTCCAAGTCAATCACACTTCTGTGAAATCAAACTGTCCACTTAGGAAGCAACATTGATTGACAATCCATTTCACATGCTGTTGTGCAAATGAAATAGACAACAGGTGGAAATTATAGGCAATTAGCAAGACACCCCCAATAAAGGACTGGTTTTGCAGGTGGTGACCACAGACCACTTCTCAGTTCCTATGCTTCCTGGCTGATGTTTTGGTCACTTTTGAATGCTGGCGGTGCTTTCACTCTAGTGGTAGCATGAGACGGAGTCTACAACCCACACAAGTGGCTCAGGTAGTGCAGCTCATCCAGGATGGCACATCAATGCGAGCTGTGGCAAGAAGGTTTGCTGTGTCTGTCAGCGTAGTGTCCAGAGCATGGAGGCGCTACCAGGAGACAGGCCAGTACATCAGGAGACGTGGAGGAGTCTGTAGGAGGGCAACATCCCAGCAGCAGGACTGCTACCTCCGCCTTTGTGCAAGGAGGAGCAGGAGGAGCACTGCCAGAGCCCTGGAAAATGACCTCCAGCAGGCCACAAATGTGCATGTGTCTACTCAAACGGTCAGAAACAGACTCCATGAGGGTGGTATGAGTGCCAGACGTCCACAGGTGGGGGTTGTGCTTACAGCCCAACACCGTGCAGGACGTTTGGCATTTGCCAGAGAACACCAAGATTGGCCACTGGCGCCCTGTGCTCTTCACAGATGAAAGCAGGTTCACACTGAGCACATGTGACAGACGTGACAGAGTCTGGAGACGCCGTGGAGAACATTCTACTGCCTGCAACATCCTCCAGCATGACCGGTTTGGCGGTGGGTCAGTCATGGTGTGGGGTGGCATTTCTTTGGGGGGCCGCACAGCCCTCCATGTGCTCGCCAGAGGTAGCCTGACTGCCATTAGGTACTGAGATGAGATCCTCTGTAGTGTGGTGAGGGTGACTCCAAATCCAGACCTCCATGGGTTGATAAATGTGATTTCCATTGAAAAATGTTGTGTGATTTTGTTGTCAGCACATTCAACTATATAAAGAAAAAAGTATTTAATAAGATTATTTCATTCATTCAGATCTAGGATGTGTTATTTTAGTGTTCCCTTTATTTTTTTGATCAGTGTATTTTTCTGAACCCTTGTGGCAAAGACACCCAAAATTATGAATAGAGTGTTACAATAAATCGGCAGTGTGGTAGGCTATACCACAGTCCTCCAGGTCAGTCGGTGCCATTTGTATTTAATTTCAAGTGACGAACATTGCTGTTTTAAGCATTAGAGAATAAATGTTAATTCTCATCAACTTTAGATTGGATTTTCTGATAATGAGATAGATCTCTCCATATAGCAACAATCCCTGCAAACAATAATGAGTCGTTAGGACGTCCTGAAATGGTCGCCTAAGTCGTCAGGACATTGTGTCATGGTCCCCTGGAGATTTTGTCTAGTTCCCGGTTTGTAGCGGGGACGTTCCAGAGGATGTTTTTAGGACGTTCTTGGGTCATTGTATCATTTTATCTAAGAGATTTTATCTAATTCCCGGTTGGTCCCAGGGATGTCCCCAAGGATGTTTTTAGGACGTTCTTGTTATGGTCCCCTAGAGAACGTTCCCTTTTGACCATCACACAATGTCCTAAGGACTAGTAAAATAAACGTCCTGAGAAAGTCTTAAAAAGGTACTGACATGGTCCTCTATGACATCCGGGGAACTTACAGGGAACTAGACAAAGGTCCCCCATAAAATGTTCCCTTGGGACTATGACGTTACATCCTAAGGACTAATAAAATGAACGTCCTGAGAAAGTCTTAAAAAGGTACTGACATGGTCCTCTATGCATCCTGGGAACTTACAGGGCACTAGACAAAGGTCCCCCAGAAAAGGTTCCCTTATCAAGTGCTAATTGCAAGCATGTGTGAAACCGTATAGTGCTTATGGCGATACACATTCAGAGATAAGTGTTGTCGTCTTCCCTTGTTTAATAGTTTTTACTGAGGACAGAAAAAGACACCACACCAGCATTAATTGATATGAAACAAAAATTATTGGACTGCACATAATTAACCTTGCTAGCCAACAGCTGATTCCAAGCCAATTCTGTAAATAACCCATGTCTGTTTCCGAAGCAGGCAGTAGAACAACAACAGATTGCCAGGGACACAACAACAAAAAGATAGAAAGAGAAATACATCTCACATTACTTCAAAACCGGTGACTTCAGATGGGTAAACTTTTATTACATTTACATCATTTAGCAGACGCTCTTATCCAGAGAAACTTATGGTTAGTGAGTGCATACATGTTTTATTTATACTGCCCCCCCGTGGGAATCGAACCCACAACTCTGGCGTTGCAAACGCCATGCTCTACCAACTGAGCTATATCCCTGCCGGCCATTCCCTCCCCTACCCTGGACCAATTGTGCGCCGCCCCATGGGTCTCCCGGTCGCAGCCGGCTACGACAGAGCCTGGATTCAAACCAGGATCTCTAGTGGCACAGCTAGCACTGCGATGCAGTGCCTTAGACCACTGCACCACTGGGGAGATTATTGCTAACAACCTTTAATTGTTTGATGTGTGTCCCAGTGGAGAAGGGCTCTTGGTATGTGTGCCTGTAAATTGGCTTGCGCCTCATGTTCAGAGGCTGAATCACTTATGGGCTTGGTCGTTAGATAGCTAGCTCCAGCTCCCTCCAACAGAACCTGCTGCTGCAGCTCTATAAATTAGCATGCTTGCAGAACAGCATCCATGGACCACATTCTGTGAGTCTTTTCACTAGGAATTCTAGGTCTATGTAAACAAACACAGTCAGTCATTTGAAGCTTCATTTTGCTAATGACAGCTGTATACTAACGTTATTCCAGGAAAAAAAGAAGTGTTGGCGCTGCAATGTAGTGTTTTGAAAGGACGATACACTATAGATGGGACTAAATGTGTGTGTGGTTCACCAGATCAATTCTGAAAGGTGGTGACATCATGTAAAGCCCATTTTGAATTAGTAAAAGTACTCAGGGTGTGTTAATGTCGACGTTCGACAGGTAGATTGCCTACTTTTGCAAATTGTTCCATTCAAACTGACAGTGACTTTCACAGTTTTCAAACATACTATAAGTTCAGCTATAGCGGGAGTTGTCCTTCAGGAAGGTCTTTAATAGATTTGTATTGAGAAGAGAAGGGAACAAGTTACACTGTGAAGTTTCATAATGCATACCATGCCCTTTGAGTTTAAATTAAATCTACCGGGGAGAGAAATATCTAAATATATACTGCATGTATCAATAAAGACCTTCGACCTACAGATCATCGCCTTCATCACATACTGGATAAATGTCATCATCTTATGCAGATCATCAGGGTTGTGTCCCAAATGGCACTCTATTTCCCATAGGGCTCTCATCAAAAGTAGTGCACTATATAGGGAATAGGGTGCCATTTGGGACACAGACAACAACCTTACCTGACCTGGTTAACAACATCACCAATTTGATTACATTTGGAACTGCATCTGACTGTAGGTACTGTATGTGATATGCCAGAAGGAGCCACACACTGTAGCATTTTAGTAGAGCAAAACTTGAGTATGTGAATGCCTCTCTCTCTCTCTTCCCCCTGAAGTTAATTGTGTTAGATATATTCCCTTCACCAAGATGCAGCATAGTAGTCCACTGTGGATTTTGAAATATTAATTTTGCCTGTCATCATCATACTACCTACAGTGGGGGAAAAAAGTATTTAGTCAGCCA
This sequence comes from Coregonus clupeaformis, assembly GCF_020615455.1. Lineage (NCBI taxonomy): Eukaryota > Metazoa > Chordata > Actinopteri > Salmoniformes > Salmonidae > Coregonus > Coregonus clupeaformis. Next base: position 34,742,814 of record NC_059194.1, read on the forward strand.
CCAATTGTGCAAGTTCTCCCACTTAAAAAGATGAGAGAGGCCTGTAATTTTCATCATAGGTACACGTCAACTATGACAGACAAAATGAGAAAAAAGAATCCAGAAAATCACATTGTAGGATTTTTAATGAATTTATTTGCAAATTATGGTGGAAAATAAGTATTTGGTCAATAACAAAAGTTTCTCAATATTTTGTAATATACCCTTTGTTGGCAATGACACAGGTCAAACGTCTTCTGTAAGTCTTCACAAGGTTTTCACACACTGTTGCTGGTATTTTGGCCCATTCCTCCATGCAGATCTCCTCTAGAGCAGTGATGTTTTGGGGCTGTCGCTGGGCAACACGGACTTTCAACTCCCTCCAAAGATTTTCTATGGGGTTGAGATCTGGAGACTGACTAGGCCACTCCAGGACCTTGAAATGCTTCTTACGAAGCCACTCCTTCGTTGCCCGGGCGGTGTGTTTGGGATCATTGTCATGCTGAAAGACCCAGCCACGTTTCATCTTCAATGCCCTTGCTGATGGAAGGAGGTTTTCACTCAAAATCTCACGATACATGATCCATTCATTCTTTCCTTTACACGGATCAGTCGTCTTGGTCCCTTTGCAGAAAAACAGCCCCAAATAATGATGTTTCCACCCCCATGCTTCACAGTAGGTATGGTGTTCTTTGGATGCAACTCAGCATTCTTTGTCCTCCAAACACGACGAGTTGAGTTTTTACCAAAAAGTTATATTTTGGTTTCATCTGACCATATAACATTCTCCCAATCCTCTTCTGGATCATCCAAATGCACTCTAGCAAACTTCAGACGGGCCTGGACATGTACTTGCTTGAGCAGGGGGACACGTCTTGCACTGCAGGATTTGAGTCCCTGGTGGCGTAGTGTGTTACTGATGGTAGGCTTTGTTACTTTGGTCCCAGCTCTCTGCAGGTCATTCACTAGGTCCCCCCGTGTGGTTCTGGGATTTTTGCTCACCGTTCTTGTGATCATTTTGACCCCACGGGGTGAGATCTTGCGTGGAGCCCCAGATCGAGGGAGACTATCAGTGGTCTTGTATGTCTTCCATTTCCTAATAATTGCTCCCACAGTTGATTTCTTCAAACCAAGCTGCTTACCTATTGCAGATTCAGTCTTCCCAGCCTGGGGCAGGTCTACAATTTTGTTTCTGGTGTCCTTTGACAGCTCTTTGGTCTTGGCCATAGTGGAGTTTGGAGTGTGACTGTTTGAGGTTGTAGACAGGTGTCTTTTATACTGATAACAAGTTCAAACAGGTGCCATTAATACAGGTAACGAGTGGAGGACAGAGGAGCCTCTTAAAGAAGAAGTTACAGGTCTGTGAGAGCCAGAAATCTTGCTTGTTTGTAGGTGACCAAATTCTTATTTTCCACCATAATTTTCAAATAAATTCATAAAAAATCCTACAATGTGATTTTCTGGAAAAAATATTCTCAATTTGTCTGTCATAGTTCTCGTGTACCTATGATGAAAATTACAGGCCTCTCTCATCTTTTTAAGTGGGAGAACTTGCACAATTGGTGGCTGACTATATACTTTTTTCCCCCACTGTATTTCTTTCAGCAGAGGCCCTTATTAGTTGTTGTAGTTGTTTCGGGGAATGGTACAATGTAAAAAATAGAAGAAAAACCCTTGAATGAGTAGGTGTGTCCAAACTTTTTACTGGTAGTGTATATATCCTGAACTTTCTTATATCTAGATATAGGACAGACCCCCCCCCCCCCTCCAACAGCTTACACTTTTAGGGGTTAATCTACTTTGCCCTACAATGCCAACATGCAGGCTTCCCATCCCAGCAGTTTTACAAAATCATATTTCATACACAAGTGTGACAAACAGGTGTAATTTTGGTGGGTTGTCAAAAGTCAAAACCAGAATCCTTGCAACAACTGTCATCCCATGTCTCTTGCACGCAAATCATTTTCGAGTCACTGTCTGGGACCCCACAGATGAAAGCTTTTATTTGAACTGAAAAAAAAAGTATCATGACAAGAAAACCAGCCAATGTTGAGTGTGACATTGAAAAGGTTCCACCTGAATGTTTGAGAAAACGACAAGATTTATCCAACCTAGTATTTGATCTGATAGTTTCGAGTAGTAAAAAAGACACCACTCTTAAAGGAACATTTAAGACAGAACATGTGAGCCCCTTCAGTAAAAGCATTCTTAAATACAACATTTTTGGCAGTGACATTTTCTGCGGAAGTTTGGTTGTGAATTGTTTGTCCAGAAATGTAATTGCACATGTTCACACATTTCACTTTCAATCTGCCATGCACCAGTCATATTTAGCATGACATGATGTCACTTTCTTGCCTTTGTCCTGATTGAATGGAGCTTTACAAATAAGCTAAGCTTCCATTCTGCAAGGCCAGCATTCAATTTCTCTACATTGACGAGTGAACTCCAAGCTGTCTCTGATGCATAGAGACAAAAAGCCCAGAACAATTTACAGGCGCTGCTCCTTGTTTTGCTGTCTGTGCAATTCTAAAAATAGTGACAAATTCCTTGTAAAGGACACGTTTTTTTCCTGCAAGGATGCATTATGAAAGGCACAAAAAACAATAAGTTGCAGAATCCTCTGCACCTGACTTTGGAGCCGTGTTGTGTGTGCAGGAGTGAGTCATCTTCAAATTTTCACAGAGAAGAATTAGAGTCAGATGGGCTTTCTTGGGCTTTCTGACACAGCCACTTCTTTAAACAACCATAAACAACCACACAGAGAGAATGTCTGCCCTCAGAATAACACCCCGCACAGCCAAACACAGCCAAAAAGTCATACAGAGCAACGTGATGAACCGGCGATGACCCGTTGATTGAAGGCAGGCATGTGTCCCATAGCAACGGTACAGTAGACAGGAAAGGGAGATGGGGAGAAGGGAAAGCAGGGAGAGCGAGTAGAGATCCACACTTCATTCCACTGCCAACAGCTCACAGGCAGAGGTGCAGGCAGCCCTGTTTATTTATTAATGCTGTTTACTAAACATAATTCATTACGGAAATTAGCAATGGACAAATCACAGCAGAGGAATAGGGCATAGAGAGAGAACACTGGATGGCTGCCAGTGAGAATACCACTGTAGCACTTGCTATTGAGGATAATTGAAGCTCCCTATAAATCACATTGCAGTAGGGGCTCTGAAGGGAGAGGGGGGTATGAAGCGAAGTTCTATAATCAATGGCTGCTAATCCTTGTATAATTAAATCCCTGTAGAATATAAAGGAATTATGTAGGGGAGAGTGGGGTAAATTGAGCCATGTTTTACATTCAGCATCACTACGTCAAGGGAAATATGCAGTGCCTTCAGAAAGTATTCATACCCCTTGACATATTCCACATTTTGTTGTTACAGCCTGAATTCAAAATGGATTAAATATATTATTTTCTCACCCATCTACACACAATACCCCATATTGACAAAGTGAAAACATGTTTTTAGACATTTTGGCAAATGTATTGAGAATTAAATGCAGAAATATCTCATTTACATAAGTATTCACACCCCTGAGTCAATACTTTGTAGAAGCACCGATTACAGCTGTGAGTCTTTCTGGGTAACTCTCTAAGAGCTTTCCACACCTGGATTGTGCAACATTTGCCCATTATTATTTTCAAAATTCTTTAAGCTCTGTCAAATTGGTTGCTGATAATTGCTAGACAAACAATTTCAGGTCTTGTTATAGAGTTTTAAGTAGATTTAAGTAGAAACTGTAACTCGGCCAGTCAGGAACATTCACTGTCTTCTTGGTAAGCAACTCCAGTGTAGATTTGGCCTTGTGTTTTAGGTTATTGTCCTGCCCGAAAGGTGAATTAATCTCCCAGTGGCTGGTGGAAAGCAGACTGAACCAGATTTTGCCAGTGCTTACAGTAGCTCCATTCCATTAATTTTTTATCCAGAAAAATTATTACATGCATACCCATAACATGATGCAGCCACCACTATGTTTGAAAATATGGAGAGTGGTACTCAGTAATGTGCTGTATTGGATATCATCCTTTGTATTCAGGACAAAAATGTAATTGCCTTGCCACATTTTTGGCAGTATTACTTTAGTGTCTTCTTGCAAACAGGATGCATGTTTTGGAATATTTGTATTCTGTACAGGCTTCCTTCTATTCACTCTGTTAATTAGGTTAGTATTGTGGAGTAAGTACAATGTTCATCCATCCTCAGTTTTCTCCTATCACAGCCATTAAACTCTTTAACGGTTTTAAAGTCACTGGTGAAATCCCTGAGCGGTTTCCTTCCTCTCCGGCAACTGAGTTAGGAAGGATGCCTGTGTCTTTGTAGTGACTGGGTGTATTGATACACCATCCAAAGAGTAATTAATAACTTCACCATGCTCAAAGGGATATTAAATGTCATCTGTTTTTATTTTGAACCATATACCAATAGGTGGCCTTCTTTGTGAGGCATTGGAAAACCTCCCTGGTCTTTGTAGTTGAATCTGTGTTTGAAATTCACTACTCGACTGAGGGACCTTAAAGATAATTATATGTGTGGGGTACAGAGATGAGGTAGTCATTCAAAATCATGTTTAACACTACTAGTTCATGCAACTTATTATGTGACTTGTTAAGCACTTTTTTTTGTCCTGAATGTATTTAAGCTTGCCATAACAAAGGGGTTAAATACTTATTGACTTAAGAAATTTCAGCTTTAAATTTGTATTAATTTGTTAAAAAATATATTGTGTGTAGGCCAGTGACAAAACATCTCAATTTAATCAATTTTAAATTCAGGCTATAACACAACAAAATATGAAAAAGTCAAAGAGTGTGAATACTTTCTGAAGGCACTAAAGTTTTCTGTGAAGGGAAATCTTAACGCTACAGCATACAATTATATTCTAGACGATTCTATGCTTCCAACTTTATGGCAGCAGTTTGAGAAAGGCCCTTTCCTGTTTCAGCATGACAATGCCCCCTTTGCACAAAGCGAGGTCCATACAGAAATGGTTTGTCAAGATTGGTTTGGAAGAACTTGATTGGCCTGCACAGAGCCCTGACCTCAGCCCCATCAAACACCTTTGGAATAAATTGGAATGCCGACTACAAGCCAGTTCTAATCGCCCAACATCAGTGCCCGACCTCACTAATGCTCTTGTGAATGAATGAAAGCAAGTCACCGCAGCAATGTTCCAACATCTAATGGAAAACCTTCCCAGAAGAGTGGAGGCTGCTATAGCAGCAAAGGGGAGACCAACTCCATATTAATTCCCAGGATTTTGGAATGAGATGTTCGACGAGCAGGTGTCCATATACTTTTGGCCATGTAGTGTACTTCATCATTTGCTCACACACACATAATATGCACATACATTTATACTGACTACACACACACACACCCACTCAAATACAATCATCATATACGCTACTGCTACTCTGTTTATCGTGTATCCTGACGCCTAGTCACCTCACCCCTATACATATTTACCTCTATCACGCCAGTATTGCTGCACATTGTAAATATGGAACTGGAACTGACTGACCCTGTATATAGAAAGCTTACTTACTTTCTCATGTTCCTCTTATTTCTTATTTTTATTTATCATGTGTGTTTTTGTTCTACCTTTAGTTATTTTTAGTATTATATTGTTATTGATTACTGCATTGTTGGGTTTAGAGCATGCAAGAAAGGTATTTAACTGTACTTGTGCACGTGACATTAAAAACGTGAAACTTCAAACTTGAACTAGAAAAAGAGAGAGAGGGATAGAGTGAGAATGAGAGGGGGCATGCATTCACATAATCACATACTTGGGTAGTTTTTTATATTGTTTTCTGTAATTGCCACCAATTATTTCCACCGGCTCTCTTCACAGTCTCAGCTATCGACTGTGTATTAGTCATTGGACCATTTGTAAATGGCTACACAAGAACTTGTACACATGCATCAGTGGCGGTCGGTGCTGTTTAAGATGAGGGAGGACATTTTTTTAATTACAGCATATTGGATGACTGTCATTTCTATTCCATTCACCCAGCTCAATGTAACATCAATAGGTTTAGGTAACTACATGACACTCAAATTTTCCCTATACCCATCATGAGGTTGCTACAAGCTAGCCTATGAATGAAAGAATAACACAGGTGCACAGGTCGAGAGACATTTGAGTAATCAAGGTGACAGATGCTGACACGTTCAATACTGCATTGCAGTCTTGTCTTCATCAAGCTGATCTAGGGTGTAATCATTAGTCCAACAGTTGCAAACGAGAGTATCTATTGGACAAATTCGGTATGTTTATCTGTTTCGTTCCGTTTGCTTCCGTTTATGAAACGTTTTTCAACAGAATCGGCGGAATGAATGCACCCCTGATCACACGCAAACACAGTTCACTTTCATAGCAGCCACATAGAAACAGCATGATCCCTTTGATCACTGGATAATTAATTCTCGCATCTACATGCTCTCATCCTCTCACCTTTTCCCTTCGCTTGTGGACTTCAGTGTACAACACATCAGCTATCTATGACCAGGTGAAAAAACCTTTCCAAGACAAACCTTCATATCATAACCGCTAGCTGCTACACACAGCCTACATCGTTGTCACCATATTAGCTAACATCAAGTCAACTAGAACTAATGCGTTAGGAAACCCGTTACAATCATGCAGCAGAGTGTACAGTTAGCAAGCAGTTTAGCAATTACACTGGCAATAAATTAATGAAACCAAAAGCTTACCTTGACTTGGAAGAGTTCCTGTGTTGGATAGCCATAGCCAGCTAGGTAACATAGCATCCATCTCTGTTTGAGCCAGGTGTTTGAGTAGGCTAAAGTAGCTAGCTGCATTCACTAGCTAAGTAAGTGAAAGGGAAAGTTTAAAAAATCTGAAATCTCTCTCTGTCTTGCTTCTCTTTCATTTTTGAAGAAATTAATTTGTTCAAAACTGTTCAAAGATTGTGTTTCTCTCTCTTTCAGTCAACTGCTCACCACATTTTATGCACTGCAGTGCTAGCTAGCTGTAGCTTATGCTTTCAGTAGTAGATTAATTATCTGATCCTTTGATTGGGTGGACAACATGTTAGGTCATGCTGCAAGAGCTCTAATAAGTTGGAGGATGTCCACCGGAAGTTATCATAATTACTGTTTAAGTCTACGGAAGGGGGTGAGAACCACAAGCCTCCTAGGTTTTGAATTGAATTCAGTGTACTCAGAGGAGGACGTTAACTAGCTGTCTTCCGGCTACACCATGTTGCTACCCTACAGTGTGCTGTTGAGGCTACTGTAGACCTTCATTGGAAAACAGTGTGTTTTAATCAATTATTTGGTGACATGTAAATATATTTAGTATAGTTTTATCTAAAAAGCATATATTTGTATGAAATTCAATGAGGAGGATGATCCTCCTCTTCCTCCTCTGAGGAGCATCTACTGACATGCACACATGCACAGATGCACACATGCGCGCATGCACGGATGGACATACTGATGCACGCATGACTCAGTGTTTGTTTTTATCTCTAGTCAGTACTCTGTAGTTAAGAAAGGGCTTCAGAGAGTGTGTGTGCGTTTCTGTGAGTGTATTAGTGTGTGTGCATGCGCACGTCCGTGAGTGTGTCTGGCCTGCATCTCCCCAGAGTAATCAGTGCTCCCTGGCCATGTGGAACGAGGGCAGTTCCAGGTGGATAACATACTGATTGATAACACAGCTATTGAGATGGAGCACCCCACAGCACATTTCCTGGGCTGTAAATCTGAGGTTCTAGGCCTCTGAGAGCAGTATGAGCTCAGCCACAGTAAATAGCCCCTCAGTCTATATTATCCAGGCCATGCCAGCAGTCGAGCTATGGGCTGGGTAAGGTAATTATACACAGGCTAGCGACTGATCAATACCCACAGGGACATGCATGGGATATCTGGGATGTACTGTATCTGGATTACAAGAGGGATTTCATGTTCTTTGCTGTTCCCCCAGAACTCACTCACGTCATTTCCTGTCACGAACTCAGATACCTCCTGCGCCTCGGCCTGTTGTTTCCAAAGTTTTATTTGTTCATAAGTGTTTGTGTCAAAACCTGCTAGTTTAGACTGGATATTTACCAACTTGCCAGCTAGCTAGCTAGGTTGCAATGGAGCCCGCTTCGCCTGGAACAGCTAATGAACGTTTCCAGCGCTGTAGAAGCAGTGTTTATTATTTAACCAGGTAAGACAGTTGAGAACAAGAACTCATTTACTACTGCGACCTGGCAAAGATAAAGCAAAGCAGTGCGATAAAAAGAACAACACAGAGTTACATATGGGGTAAAACAAAACATAAAGTCAAAAATACCACAGAAAATATATACAGTGGGGAAAAAAAGTATTTAGTCAGCCACCAATTGTGCAAGTTCTCCCACTTAAAAAGATGAGAGAGGCCTGTAATTTTCATCATAGGTACATGTCAACTATGACAGACAAATTGAGATTTTTTTTCTCCCGAAAATCACATTGTAGGATTTTTTATGAATTTATTTGCAAATTATGGTGGAAAATAAGTATTTGGTCACCTACAAACAAGCAAGATTTCTGACTCTCATAGACGTGTAACTTCTTCTTTAAGAGGCTCCTCTGTCCTCCACTCGTTACCTGTATTAATGGCACATGTTTCAACTTGTTATCAGTATAAAAGACACCTGTCCACAACCTCAAACAGTCACACTCCAAACTCCACTATGGCCAAGACCAAAGAGCTGTCAAAGGACACCAGAAACAAAATTGTAGACCTACACCAGGCTGGGAAGACTGAATCTGAAATAGGTAAGCAGCTTGGTTTGAAGAAATCAACTGTGGGAGCAATTATTAGGAAATGGAAGACATACAAGACCACTGATAATCTCCCTCGATCTGGGACTCCATGCAAGATCTCACCCCGTGGGGTCAAAATGATCACAAAAGTCCCAGAACCACACGGGGGGACCTAGTGAATGACCTGCAGAGAGCTGGGACCAAAGTAACAAAGCCTACCATCAGTAACACACTACGCCGCCAGGGACTCAAATCCTGCAGTGCCAGTACATGTCCAGGCCCGTCTGAAGTTTGCTAGAGTGCATTTGGATGATCCAGAAGAGGATTGGGAGAATGTCATATGGTCAGATGAAACCAAAATATAACTTTTTGGTAAAAACTCAACTCTTCGTGTTTGGAGGACAAAGAATGCATAGTTGCATCCAAAGAACACCATACCTACTGTGAAGCATGGGGGTGGAAACATCATTCTTTGGGGCTGTTTTTCTGCAAAGGGACCAGGACGACTGATCCGTGTAAAGGAAAGAATGAATGGGGCCATGTATCGTGAGATTTTGAGTGAAAACCTCCTTCCATCAGCAAGGGCATTGAAGATGAAATGTGGCTGGGTCTTTCAGCATGACAATGATCCCAAACACACCGCCCGGGCAACGAAGGAGTGGCTTCGTAAGAAGCATTTCAAGGTCCTGGAGTGGCCTAGCCAGTCTCCAGATCTTAACCCCATAGAAAATCTATGGAGGGAGTTGAAAGTCCGTGTTGGCCAGCGAGAGCCCCAAAACATCACTGCTCTAGAGGAGATCTGCATGGAGGAATGGGCCAAAATACCAGCAACAGTGTGTGAACCTTGTGAAGACTTACAGAAAACGTTTGACCTGTGTCATTGCCAACAAAGGGTATATAACAAAGTATTGAGAAACTTTTGTTATTGACCAAATACTTATTTTCCACCATAATTTGCAAATAAATTCATTAAAAATCCTACAATGTGATTTTCTGGATTTTTTTTTCTCATTTTGTCTGTCATAGTTGACGTGTACCTATGATGAAAATTACAGGCCTCTCTCATCTTTTTAAGTGGGAGAACTTGCACAATTGGTGGCTGACTAAATACTTTTTTTTCCCCACTGTATACAGTGTTTTCAAATTTAGCAAGTTTTGGAGGTAAGGCAATAAATAGGCCATTATGCAAAATAATTACAATTAGGATTAACACTGGAATGATAGATGTGCAAGAGATGATGTGCAAATAGAGATACTGGGGTGCAAATGAGCAAAATAAATAACAATATGGGGATGAGGTAGTTGAGTGGGCTAATTTCAGAAGGGCTGTGTACAGGTGCAGTGATCGGTAAGGTGCTCTGATAACTGATGCTTAAAGTTAGTGAGGAGATAAGAGTCTCTAGCTTCAGAGATTTTTGCTGTTCGTTCCAGTCATTAGCAGCAGAGAACTGGAAGGAATGGCCAAAGGAGGTGTTGGCTTTGGGGATGACCAGTGAGATATACCTGCTGGAGCGCATACTACGGGTGGGTGTTGCTATGGTGACCAATGATCTAAGATAAGGCATGGATTTGCCTAGAAGTGATTTATAGATGGCCTGGAGCCAGTGGGTTTGGCGACGAATATGTAGTGAGGACCAGCCAACAAGAGCGTATAGGTCACAGTGGTGGGTAGTATATGGGGCTTTGGTGACAAAACGGATGGCACTGTGATAGACTACATACAATTTGCTGAGTAGAGTGTTGGAGGCTATTTTGTAAATGACATCGCCGAAGTCAAGGATCGGTAGGATAGTCAGTTTTACGAGGGCATGTTTGGCAGCATGTGTGAAGGAGGCTTTGTTTTGAAATAGGAAGCCGATTCTAGATTTAACTTTGGATTGGAGATGCTTAATGTGAGTCTGGAAGGAGAGTTTACAGTCTATTCAGACACCTAGGTATTTCTAGTTGTCCACATACTCTAGGTCAGACCCGTCGAGAGAAGTGATTCTAGTCGGGTGGGCGGGTGCCAGCAGCGTTCGATTGAAGAGCATGCATTTAGTTTTACTAGTGTTTAAGAGCAGTTGGAGGCTACGGAAGGAGTGTTGTATGGCATTGAAGCTCGTTTGAAGGTTTGTTAACACAGTGTCCAATGAAGGGCCAGATGTATACAAAATGGTGTCGTCTGCATAGAGGTGGATCTGAGAGTCACCAGCAGCAAGAGCGACATCATTGATATAAAAAGAGAAAATAGTCGGCCCAAGAATTGAACCCTGTGGCACCCCCATAGAGACTGCCATAGGTCCAGACAACAGGCTCTCCGATTTGACACATTGAACTCTATCTGAGAAGTAGTTGGTGAACCAGGTGAGGCAGTCATTTGAGAAACCAAGGCTATTTAGTCTGCCAATAAGAATGCAGTGGTTAACTGAGTCGAAAGCCTTGGCCAGGTCGATGAAGATGGCTGCACAGTACTGTCTATTATCGATCGCGGTTATAATATCGTTTAGGACCTTGAGCGTGGCTGAGGTGCCCCCATGACCAGCTCGGAAACCAGATTGCATAGCAGAGAAGGTACGGTGGGATTCGAATTGGTCGGTGATCTGTTTGTTAACTTGGCTTTCAAAAACTTTCAAAAGGCAGGGCAGGATGGATATACAGTGGGGGAAAAAAGTATTTAGTCAGCCACCAATTGTGCAAGTTCTCCACCTTAAAAAGATGAGAGAGGCCTGTATTTTCATCATAGGTACACGTCAACTATGACAGACAAAATGAGAATGTTTTTCTCCAGAAAATCACATTGTAGGATTTTTTATGAATTGATTTGCAAATTATGGAGGAAAATAAGTATTTGGTCAATAACAAAAGTTTCTCAATACTTTGTTATATACCCTTTGTTGGCAATGACACAGGTCAAACGTTTTCTGTAAGTCTTCACAAGGTTTTCACACACTGTTGCTGGTATTTTGGCCCATTCCTCCATGCAGATCTCCTCTAGAGCAGTGATGTTTTGGGGCTGTCGCTGGGCAACACGGACTTTCAACTCCCTCCAAAGATTTTCTATGGGGTTGAGATCTGGAGACTGGCTAGGCCACTCCAGGACCTTGAAATGCTTTTTACGAAGCCACTCCTTCGTTGCCTGGGCGGTGTGTTTGGGATCATTGTCATGCTGAAAGACCCAGCCACGTTTCATCTTCAATGCCCTTGCTGATGGAAGGAGGTTTTCACTCAAAATCTCATGATACATGGCCCCATTCATTCTTTCCTTTACACGGATCAGTCGTCCTGGTCCCTTTGCAGAAAAACAGCCCCAAAGCATGATGTTTCCACCCCCATGCTTCACAGTAGGTATGGTGTTCTTTGGATGCAACTCAGCATTATTTGTCCTCCAAACACGACGAGTTGAGTTTTTACCAAAAAGTTCTATTTTGGTTTCATCTGACCATATGACATTCTCCCAATCCTCTTCTGGATCATCCAAATGCACTCTAGCAAACTTCAGACGGGCCTGGACATGTACTGGCTTAAGCAGGGGGACACGTCTGGCACTGCAGGATTTGAGTCCCTGGCGGCGTAGTGTGTTACTGATGGTAGGCTTTGTTACTTTGGTCCCAGCGCTCTGCAGGTCATTCACTAGGTCCCCCCATGTGGTTCTGGGATTTTTGCTCACCGTTCTTGTGATCATTTTGACCCCACGGGGTGAGATCTTGCGTGGAGCCCCAGATCGAGGGAGATTATCAGTGGTCTTGTATGTTTTCCATTTCCTAATAATTGCTCCCACAGTTGATTTCTTCAAACCAAGCTGCTTACCTATTGCAGATTCAGTCTTCCCAGCCTGGTGCAGGTCTACAATTTTGTTTTTGGTGTCCTTTGACAGCTCTTTGGTCTTGGTCATTGTGAAGTTTGGAGTGTGACTGTTTGAGGTTGTGGACAGGTGTCTTTTATACTGATAACAAGTTCAAACAGGTGCCATTAATACAGGTAACGAGTGGAGGACAGAGGAGCCTCTTAAAGAAGAAGTTACAGGTCTGTGAGAGCCAGAAATCTTGCTTGTTTGTAGGTGACCAAATACTTATTTTCCACCATAATTTGCAAATAAATTCATAAAAAATCCTACAATGTGATTTTCTGGAAAAAAAAATCTCAATTTGTCTGTCATAGTTGACGTGTACCTATGATGAAAATTACAGGCCTCTCTCATATTTTTAAGTGGGTGAACTTGCACAATTGGTGGCTGACTAAATAATTTTTTTCCCCACTGTAGGTCTGTAACAGTTTGGATCTAGATTGTCACCCCCTTTGAAGAGGGGGATGACCGCGGCAGCTTTCCAATCTCTGGGGATCTCAGACGTTACAAAAGAGAGGTTGAACAGGCTAGTAATAGGGGTTGCGACAATTTGGAGTTAGTGCTGCAGGATGCAAATTTCTGTTTGAAAAAGCTAGCCTTTGCTTTCCTAACTGCTTTTGTATATTGGTTCCTAACTTCCCTGAAAAGTTGCATATCGTGGGGGCTATTCGATGCTAATGCAGTACGCCACAGGATGTTTTTGTGCTGGTCAAGGGCAGTCAAGTCTGTGGAGAACCAGGGGCTATATCTTTTTTTAGTTCTGAATTTTTTGAATGGGACATGCTTATTTAAGATTGAGAGGAAAGCACTTTTAAAGAATAACCAGGCATCCTCTACTGATGGAATGAGATCGATATCCATCCAGGATACCTGGGCCAGGTCAATTAGGAAGGCCTGCTCGCTAAAGTGTTTTAGGGAGCATTTGACAGTGATGAGGGGTGGTCGTTTGACCGCGGACCCATTACAGACGCAGGCAATAAGGCAGTGATCGCTGAGATCCTGGTTGAAGACAGCGGAGGTGTATTTAGAGGGTAAATTAGTCAGAATGATATCTATGAGGGTGCCCATATTTACGGATTTAGGGTTGTACCTGGTAGGTTCCTTGATACTTTGTGTGAGATTGAGGGCATCTAGCTTGGATTGTAGGATGGCTGGGGTGTTAAGCATATCCCAATTTAGGTCACCAAGCGGTACGAACTCTGAGGATAGATGGGGGGCAATCAATTCACACATGGTGTCGAGGGCACAGCTGGGAGCTGAGGGGGGTCTGTAGCAAGCGGCAACAGTGAGAGACTTATTTCTCAAACTGTTTGGGCACAGACCTGGATAGTATGATAGAGCTCTGCAGGCTATCTCTACAGTAGATTGCAACTCCACCCCCTTTGGCAGTTCTATCTAGACGGAAAATGTTGTAGTTGGGGATGGACATTTCTGAATTTTTGGTGGCCGTCCTAAGCCAGGATTCAGACACTGCTAGAACATCAGGGTTGGTGGAGTGTGCTAACGCAGTGAATAACTCAAACTTAGGAAGGAGGCTTCTGATGTTAACATGCAGAAAACCAAGGCTTTTACGGTTACAGAAGTCAACAAATGATAACTCGTAGGGAGTAGGAGCGATACTAGGGGCTGCAGGGCCTGATTTAGTCTCTATATCATCAGAGAATAAAGGGGGCAGATTTCCGGGCGTTGTAGAATAGATTCAGGGCATTTTGTACAGACAAGGATATGGAAGGATATGAGTACAGTTGAGGTAAACCTAAGCGTTGGGTAACAATGAAAGAGTTAGCATCACTGGAGGCACCGATTTAGCCGGTCTCGGCATGTATGGGGGGTGGAACAAAGGAGCTATTTGAGGCAGTTTGAAAATGACTTGGGGTTCTATATTGAAATTGTATAATAAGAACTAACTAGAACAGCAATAGGCAAGGCATATTGACATGGGAGAGAGGCATAAAGCAATCACAGGTGTTATTAGAGAGATTTAAGACAACAACTGGTAATGGCGATGAAAGTTTGGGTTGAGGCTAAACAGATAAACAGGACAGGGTACCGTGTAAAGTAACAGTCCAGCAGGCATCAGCTGTGCAGCTGAGGGATCATAAGGTCCAGTGAACAGCAATATTTGAGTCCGAGAGCACTTCGAATTGTGCTAAAGCACAGCGAGCAGGAAGCATGGCTGTTGTTTGTGTGTGCTAGCGGGCCGGGGCTAGAAGATGGATCTTCATGGTCGTTGCAAAGGGAAGCCTGTTGAAACCACAGATGATTACGTTGGCAGACCAGTCGTGATGGATCGGCGAAGCTCCGTGTCGACTCTAGGAGGTCCCGTACGGTTGACAGAGAGGTAGATAGCCGGGAGATGTGCCAGACTCGAGGCTAGCTCAAGGCTGATTAGCCAACAACAACATCCATTTGGTTGCAGCTAGCTAGTTGCGATGATCAGGTGTTAAAGGTCCAGCGATTTAGTGATTCCGGCAGAAAATCCGATATGTTCTGGGTCGCTGTGCAGACAGTGCAGACTGGCCGATAATAGTCCAGGCTAGAGCTGGCTGGTAGGTAATGCACGGACAATGTAGAAAAACCGATAACGGTGGCTAATAGGAAGTAGCTAGTTAGCTGGCTACTCCAGTCCGGTAGACAAATAGGTAGATAGCCGGGATATGGGCCTGGCTCAAGGCTAACTGGTGCTTGCTTCGGGGGCAGTGGTGATTAGCCTACAGCAACATCCATTTGTTTGCGGCTAGCTAGTTGCGATCCGGTGTTAGGGTCCAGTGATTCAGTTATTCCGGCAGAAAATCCGATGTTCTGGGTGAAAACCGCTAACGGTGGCCAATAGCAAGTAGCTAGTTAGCTGGCTAGCTGGCTAGCTAGTTTCAACTGGAGATTCTAGATAAAGGTGAGTAAATAATAGAATCCGTTCCACATTGAGTGAGGCGGGTTGCAGGAAAGTATATTTAGTAGAAGGATGAAAAGTGTGATAGGGAAATATGTACGAAAAATACAAAAAAATACAAAAAACAGGCTATTTACACGGACACACAACAAAGAACACTACCGCACTGCTACGCCATCTTGGAGTTATAGACAAGACAATTATGCTCTTGTCTGGGACAATATTGACAATCCGAAGTTCCAATACGTCAATTGTTTGCTTGCTTGAGGAGGATTACTGGAATGAGGTGGCTATCCTTAGCAAGCACATTTTTATTCTACACTAACTTACGGGGAAAACACAAATTGGAATTTTCTTGTTCTCAACTCCTGTGGCTGGACTCGGCTCGCCTTGTCATCTGTCCCTATCCGAATGGCCTGTGCTACCTGGAACTTGCCTGCCAAGGAAGTCATCTCCATCTGCTTCTCCATCTTATAGTGGAGTAGACAGAGAATAGCAAGAGGATTGTTCCAATCAGTGCTGGTCCCATGTCACAAGTCGCGGAAACCGAAGGCAGCATCATGCTGATAAACGGACTAGATTGTCTGAGAGAGGTCCGGAGCAGATCGACATGAAGAATAGCTTCGCCGCCCTCGTGCCTGCTCTACCTGTGCCTTCATCGCAGCGACTGCCTGTGTCTGAGACAGCTGTGCTGCCTCCAACTACGTTGACTCCAACAGCGGCTTTGTCATCGAGTTCGGCTCCTTTCCCTCTCTCTGGATCTCAAGGGGCTCTTCCTGCTGTGGGAGGTTAGGACCTATCGCCGGGAGCTTCAGGCGTACGCTACCCTGCTTCTTGTAGGCCCTTGAAAGGTTCCACAAATTGTGTGAGGGGTAGGAATGGAAGGATTCCTCCATCCCTTTCTCTGGCCATTGTATTGGGCAGTTCAATGGTGAGAAATGTCTCAGTCCCAGGAGCAAAAACGTTGTGCTATTCAGGAGCACAAGTACAGGACATCAACAAGCTGCTACCAAGCATTTTAAACCTGCATCAGGAAATTGAGACTATCATAGTTCATGTGGGATTCAATTACATTATGAAGGGCAGCTCAGAACAGCTGAAGATGGATTTTAAAGAACTGATTGGGTCACTGCTTGAGACCAACAAATGCCCAATAATAGCTGGCCCTGTGCCCTCCCTAAATTGTGGCATTGAACATTTCAGCAGACTTTTAGCCCTCCATAACTGGCTACAGTGGGGGAAAAAAGTATTTAGTCAGCCACCAATTGTGCAAGTTCTCCCACTTAAAAAGATGAGAGAGGCCTGTAATTTTCATCATAGGTACACGTCAACTATGACAGACAAATTGAGATTTTTTTTCTCCCGAAAATCACATTGTAGGATTTTTTATGAATTTATTTGCAAATTATGGTGGAAAATAAGTATTTGGTCACCTACAAACAAGCAAGATATCTGACTCTCACAGACGTGTAACTTCTTCTTTAAGAGGCTCCTCTGTCCTCCACTCGTTACCTGTATTAATGGCACATGTTTCAACTTGTTATCAGTATAAAAGACACCTGTCCACAACCTCAAACAGTCACACTCCAAACTCCACTATGGCCAAGACCAAAGAGCTGTCAAAGGACAACAGAAACAGAATTGTAGACCTGCACCAGGCTGGGAAGACTGAATCTGCAATAGGTAAGCAGCTTGGTTTGAAGAAATCAACTGTGGGAGCAATTATTAGGAAATGGAAGACATACAAGACCACTGATAATCTCCCTCGATCTGGGGCTCCACGCAAGATCTCAACCCGTGGGGTCAAAATGATCACAAATGTCCCAGAACCACACGGGGGGACCTAGTGAATGACCAAAGCCTACCATCAGTAACACACTACGCCGCCAGGGACTCAAATCCTGCAGTGCCAGTACATGTCCAGGCCCGTCTGAAGTTTGCTAGAGTGCATTTGGATGATCCAGAAGAGGATTGGGAGAATGTCATATGGTCAGATGAAACCAAAATAGAACTTTTTGGTAAAAACTCAACTCTTCGTGTTTGGAGGACAAAGAATGCATAGTTGCATCCAAAGAACACCATACCTACTGTGAAGCATTGGGGTGGAAACATCATTCTTTGGGGCTGTTTTTCTGCAAAGGGACCAGGACGACTGATCCGTGTAAAGGAAAGAATGAATGGGGCCATGTATCGTGAGATTTTGAGTGAAAACCTCCTTCCATCAGCAAGGGCATTGAAGATGAAATGTGGCTGGGTCTTTCAGCATGAAAATGATCCCAAACACACCGCCCGGGCAACGAAGGAGTGGCTTCGTAAGAAGTATTTCAAGGTCCTGGAGTGGCCTAGCCAGTCTCCAGATCTTAACCCCATAGAAAATCTATGGAGGGAGTTGAAAGTCCGTGTTGGCCAGCGACAGCCCCAAAACATCACTGCTCTAGAGGAGATCTGCATGGAGGAATGGGCCAAAATACCAGCAACACTGTGTGAACCTTGTGAAGGCTTACAGAAAACGTTTGACCTGTGTCATTGCCAACAAAGGGTATATAACAAAGTATTGAGAAACTTTTGTTATTGACCAAATACTTATTTTCCACCATAATTTGCAAATAAATTCATAAAAAATCCTACAATGTGATTTTCTGGATTTTTTTTCTTCTCATTTTGTCTGTCATAGTTGACGTGTACCTATGATGAAAATTACAGGCCTCTCTCATCTTTTTAAGTGGGAGAACTTGCACAATTGGTGGCTGACTAAATACTTTTTTTCCCCACTGTACGTGACTATTGCAGCTTTGTGGGTGTAACATTTATTGACAATTTTGATACCTTCTGGAAACAAAGTTAGTTTTATAAGAAGGAAGGGATCCACCCAAATAATTTGGGTTCCTGGATCCTTTTACATCATTATAAGGCTGTGCTGATACAATGACCCAAGCCCAGCTCAGTTAATCCCTACTATTGTGTCGCTGAGCTGTCATAATGCTTCAGCAAATGTACATTATCCCATGCGGGTTGGTAGACACAATGTAAGTAACTTAATTTATGTCCCTCTAACTGTCCTACAGCTACAGTGTGGAAAAAATGTATTTAGTCAGCCACCAATTGTGCAAGTTCTCCCACTTAAAAAGATGAGAGAGGTCTGTAATTTTCATCATAGGTACACGTCAACAATGACAGACAAATTGAGGAAAAAAAATCCAGAAAATCACATTGTAGGATTTTTAATGAATTTATTTGCAAATTATGGTGGAAAATAAGTATTTGGTCACCTACAAACAAGCAAGATTTCTGGCTCTCACAGACGTGTAACTTCTTCTTTAAGATGCTCCTCTGTCCTCCACTCGTTACCTGTATTAATGGCACATGTTTGAACTTGTTATCAGTATAAAAGACACCTGTCCACAACCTCAAACAGTCACACTCCAAACTCCACTATGGCCAAGACCAAAGAGCTGTCAAAGGACACCAGAAACAAAATTGTAGACCTGCACCAGGCTGGGAAGACTGAATCTGCAATAGGTAAGCAGCTTGGTTTGAAGAAATCAACTGTGGGAGCAATTATTAGGAAATGGAAGACATACAAGACCACTGATAATCTCCCTCGATCTGGGGCTCCACGCAAGATCTCACCCTGTGGGGTCAAAATGATCACAAGAACGGTGAGCAAAAATCCCAGAACCACACGGGGGGACCTACTGAATGACCTGCAGAGAGCTGGGACCAAAGTAACAAAGCCTACCATCAGTAACACACTACGCCGCCAGGGACTCAGATCCTGCAGTGCAAGATGTGTCCCCCTGCATAAGCCAGTACATGTCCAGGCCCGTCTGAAGTTTGCTAGAGTGCATTTGGATGATCCAGAAGAGGATTGGGAGAATGTCATATGGTCAGATGAAACCAAAATAGAACTTTTTGGTAAAAACTCAACTTGTCGTGTTTGGCGGACAAAGAATGCTGAGTTGCATCCAAATAACACCATACCTACTGTGAAGCATGGGGGTGGAAACATCATGCTTTGGGGCTGTTTTTCTGCAAAGGGACCAGGACGACTGATCCGTGTAAAGGAAAGAATGAATGGGGCAATGTATCGTGAGATTTTGAGTGAAAACCTCCTTCCATCAGCAAGGGCATTGAAGATGAAACGTGGCTGGGTCTTTCAGCATGACAATGATCCCAAACACACCGCACGGGCAACGAAGGAGTGGCTTTGTAAGAAGCATTTCAACGTCCTGGAGTGGCCTAGCCAGTCTCCAGATCTCAACCCCATAGAAAATCTTTGGAGGGAGTTGAAAGTCTGTGTTGTCCAGCGACAGCCCCAAAACATCACTGCTCTAGAGGAGATCTGCATGGAAGAATGGGCCAAAATACCAGCAAGAGTGTGTGAAAACCTTGTGAAGACTTACAGAAAATGTTTGACCTGTGTCATTGCCAACAAAGGGTATATAACAAAGTATTGAGAAACTTTTGTTATTGACCAAATACTTATTTTCCACCATAATTTGCAAATAAATTCATAAAAAATCCTACAATGTGATTTTCTGGATTTGTTTTCCTCATTTTGTCTGTAATAGTTGACGTGTACCTATGATGAAAATAACAGGCCTCTCTCATCTTTTTAAGTGGGAGAACTTGCACAATTCGTGGCTGACTAAATACTTTTTTTCCCCACTGTATTGTATATATGTATGTAATCATGTGCCAATGAACACTGAGGCCTAGTAGGAAGTCCACTGTTGCAGCTCACCCTTCGCTAACATAAATAACATGAACAAGTCTACTTCAGCTAAGCTTCCCAGTAAAGCAATGAAAACAATCCAGCATCCCAAAAAAGTGCTAAAAATAGCCCATATTAACATATGTAGCTTAAGAAACAAGGTTCATTAAATCAATAATTTGCTAGTAACGGATGACATTCATATTCTGAAAATTTCTGAAATTCACTTAGATAATACCTTTGATGATACAGTGGTAGCAATACATGGTTATAACATCTACAGAAAAGACATAAATGCCTATGGTGGAGGCTTGCTGTTTATATTCACAACCACATTACTGTAAAGCTTAGACAGGATCTCATGTTAAATACTGTTGAAGTAATATGGCTACAGGTTCGTCTGCCTCACCTATAGCCCATTCCTGTGGGAAGCTGCAATATACCACCAAGTGCTAACAGTCAGTATCTGGATAACATGTGTGAAATGCTTGATAATGTATGTGATATCAACAGAGAGGTATATTTTCTGGGTGATTTAAATATTGACTGGCTTTCATCAAGCTGCCCACTCAAGAAAAAGCTTCAAACTGTAACCAGTGCCTGCAACCTGGTTCAGGTCAACCTACCAGGGTAGTTACAAACAGCACATGAATGAAATCATCAACATGTTTTGATCACATCTTTACTAATCAGATGTAGTGATCACAATATAGTAGCCATATCTAGGAAAATTAATATGTTGTTGATGTAAATAATATTTGTTGGTCTGTGGTATGTAATGAGGAGCAACCAGACGCTGCACTTGACACATTTATGAAACTGCTTATTCCAGTTACTAATAAGCATGCACTCATTAAGAAAATTACTGTAAAAGCTGTTAAATCCCCATGGGTTGATGAGGAATTAAAAAATTGTATGGTTGAGAGGGCTGAGGCAAAAGGAATGGCAAATAAGTCTAGCTGCACAACCGATTGGCAAATGTACTGCAAATTGAGAAATCATGTGACTAAACTGAATAAAAAGAAGAAGAAACCATACTATGAAACAAAGAGAAATTATATAAAGAATGATAGTAAAACGCTTTGGGAAAAAAGGCAAACTCAGCTCCATCATTCATTGAATCATGTGGCTCATTCATCACAAAACCCACTGATGTTGTCAATTACTTTAATGATTTTTTCATTGGCAAGATTTGCAAACTTAGGCATGACATGCCAGCAAAAAACGCTGACACTATACATCCAAGTATAACTGATCAAATTATGAAAAATAAGCATTGTAATTTTGAATTCCGTAAAGTGAGGGTGGAAGAGGTGAAACAATTATTGTTGTCTATCAACAATGACAAGCCACCAGGGTCTGACAACTTGGATGGAAAATTACTGAGGATAATAGCGGACGATATTGCCACTCCTATTTGCCATATATTCAATCTAAGCCTACTGGAAAGTGTGTGCCCTCAGGCCTGGAGGGAAGCAAAAGTAATTTCGATACCCAAGAGTAGTAAAGCCCTCTTTACTGGCTCAAATAGCCGACCAACCAGCCTGTTACCAACCCTTAGTAATCTTTTGAAAAAAATGCTATTTTACTGTAAACAAATTCACAACAGACGTTCAGAACGCTTATAGGGAAGGACATTCAACAAGCACGGCACTTACACAAATGACTGATGATTGGTTGAGAGAAATTGATGGGAGCTGTTGTTTTAGACTTCAGTGCGGCTTTTGACATTATCGATCATAGTCTGCTGATGGAAAAACGTATGTGTTATGGCTTTACATCCCCTGCTATATTGTGGATAAAGAGTTACCTGTCTAACAGAACAAAGAGGGTGCTCTTTAATGGAAGCCTCTCCAACATAATCCAGTTAGAATCAGGAATTCCCCAGGGCAGCTGTCTAGGCCCCTTACTTTTCTCAATCTTTACTAATGACATGCCACTGGCTTTGAGTAAAGTCTGCGGATGACTCAACACTATACACGTCAGCTACTACAGTGAGTGAAATCACTTAACAA
Source organism: Coregonus clupeaformis (assembly GCF_020615455.1). Classification (NCBI taxonomy): domain Eukaryota; kingdom Metazoa; phylum Chordata; class Actinopteri; order Salmoniformes; family Salmonidae; genus Coregonus; species Coregonus clupeaformis. The sequence continues at coordinate 34,765,009 of NC_059194.1, forward strand.
AGAGCTGCAGTTAGTTTCAGAATGGGTGGCAAGGAATAAGTTAGTCCAAATATTTCAAAAACTAAAAGCATTGTATTTGGGACAAATCATTCACTAAACCCTAAACCTAATAAATAATGTGGAAATTGAGCAAGTTGAAGTGAATAAACTGCTTGGGTTAACCCTGGATTATTTATTTTTTTAACTGTCATGGTCAAAACATGTTGATACAACAGTAGCTAAAATGGGGAGAAGTCTGTACATAATAAAGCAAAGCACTGCTCTGCTTTTTAACAACACTATCAACAAGGCAGGTCCTACAGGCCCTAGTTTTGTCGCACCTGGACTACTGTTCAGTCGTGTGGTCAGGTGTCACAAAGAGGGACCTCGTAAATTACAATTGGCTCAGAACAGGGCAGCACGGCTGGCCCTTGGGTGTACACAGAGAGCTAACATTAATAATATGAATGTAGACCTCTCATGGCTCAAAGTGGAGGAGAGATTGACTTCATCACTACTTGTTTTTGTAAGAAATGTTGACATGCTGAATGCACCGAGGTGTCTGTTTAAACTACTAGCACACAGCTCGGACACCAATGCATACCCCACAAGACATGCCACCAAAGGTCTCTTCACAATACCCAAGTCAAGAACAGACTATGGGAGGCGCACAATACTACATAGAGCCATGGCTACATGGAATTCTATTCCACATCAGGTAACTGATGTAAGCAGTAGAATCAGATTTAAAAAAACAGATATAAATACACCTTATGGAACAGCTGGGACTGTGAAGAGACACACACACACAGTCACATACACACATACACATGATAAGACGCGCTCTACACACACGTACACATGGATTTTGTATTGTAGATATGTGGTAGTAAAGTAGTGGCCTGAGGGAACACACTTAATGTGTTGTGAAAAGTGTTATGAAATGTAATGTCATGTAAATATTTAAATTGTATATAACTGCCTTAATGTTGCTGGACCCCAGGAAGAGTAGCTGCTGCCTTGGCAACAGTTAATGGTGATCCTTAATAAATACAAATATCTGAATGATACCTGTGTATTGACAAAAAATGCTGATGCACAATGTGGTATAAACATAGCTTCCTGTTTCATTGCTGTAGGTGCTGAATGTCTTTTGAAGGACATGAAATCAGGGAAAACATGTTTGTGGATGTTAAGATCTGAGGCATGAACACGTTCGACTGCAGTGCCAGATTCTCGATTAGCACAGTCAATTTTGATGAGCATTACAATCACGCTTAAGGGTTTTACAAATACTCATAAATACCTCCTGCAACTGATTTCTACTTAACGTACTGTTCTAAGCAGAAAGTTGCTTACTCACTGTGTGGTGCCGGTGATTTGAACTGATCAGCTATGCAACATTATGCATAATTTAGAAAGTAAGGAAGCAGGCAGCCCTGCAGATGAGTTAAGCACTGGCAGGGGCCCAAGCTATTGAGGCCTGGCTGCGTTGACAGATACACATGAGGAAAATCCTTGTGGCCCTGTCACCTCCACTGCCACTTTTAGGCATGCATGGATTAAGTTGACACACAGGGGACAAATCTGTCAATTACCCTCCACTCAAACTGCAGCAGTTGAAAGTCTAAAATACTCTCTCTCTCTCTCTCTCTCTCTCTCTCTCTCTCTCTCTCTCTCTCTCTCTCTCTCTCTCTCTCTCTCTCTCTCTCCCCCTTTCTCATGCCCTCCCCCCCCTTTTGCTCTCCCTTTCTCTTTCTTTCCCTCGCTCTCTCTCTATCTCTCTCTCTCTCTGTCGCTTTCTGTCTGTCCATGAAACCAGGACACACACCCTAAGGATGCTGCCTGGTGCTTTATCCTCCTCTGGAAGTGCACTGAGGTGTTATCAATGCACAAAATGAAATGAAATGCATGTGCATCCGGCGACACTTTGGAATTCCGGGGGAATTGAGCTCCGTGCTCTTTTCTAGCACCGTTTAAATCAGCCAATGTCTTATGCATAAGGTTTTTAATGATTAGATGCCATCAATATGTGTGTGCTGTCTATGTTGAATAAAACATAGACCCCAGAGGTATTTCAGAGGACAACATGAAACAGATGAGAATCACGCTAGCCTACATACCCTCAATACATTTTTCTACTAACGACAAAAGTAAAGTTGGAATGCCTAATATATGATACATCAAGGCCAAGTTGGAATAGTACTGTCATAAGTGCAGACTTTTCATGCCATCAGGGTTTCCATCGTCAGCTAATATTGACTTCAATATACTTCCTCCTCTCCATCTGTCTTCTGGCTTCCTTCTGAATCCAATTAGCTTTATTTATAGTTTTATCTTTTATTTCAGACTGGGTATACTGCAGCTTGTACTGTACTGCATATCAGTGATATCTATTAGATCTCTTCCTGGTTCAGAATAAGGATGTACTGAAGTCATGGCCCATGCCCCAGGAATCCAGGGTTACAACCAATCACATAGAATTAATTGGCATTCACAGAAATCTTTTCTAGGCCTCTGTTGAATGTCTGGATTTCATTTTTGGGCTTGCCTTATGTTATCACCATTTTCCTTTTGTGTCACCATGCCCTCGCCAAATGGTATATGCCCTGGAGTTGGGTGATATGCTGTGAGCGAACATGTGACTAGAATCCAGCAAGGCAATTATTAAGCTCCCACTTATAATGCACAACAGAGAAGGCAATCACTATCTGCTGATTAGGGAGCCAAGTTTCAACTGATATGAATCGCTCTATCCCAAAAATGTATCCTCACTCAATTGGAATTATAATTAAAAGATGATAAAACTATGATGGATCAGTTTGTTACATTATGATCGTTAATAGACTTAAATTTCATGGTGCTTAACTTCTGTAGAAAGCTTTCCTCAAATTATAATAACATCTAATTTATATGATATATGTGTTTTTCATTCCTCGAGAAATTGATTAATTAAAAAAGTGAAATCAGAGGTCACTTTTACTGTAAATAAAAAGTGCAGAGGCTCAGTTTTACTTTCCCCCCAAATCAGTCCTTATTTACGATAATATCCCAGCTCAGTCATTACTGTCATATCAACAGTTCATCTATCTTTCCGTTGTAATATTTAATATTCCTTTGTTTGACAAGTTAATTTGAGCACTCTTTTTCCCTGAGAGTCACTCGGCGGAGATAATTATATGCTTCCATTGTACAAAGGGGGGGTCAAAGGTGTCCTACCTTGCAGCATGCAATCAGGAAAATATCTGGTCTGCCTCCATGCTGCCATGGCAAAGAGCTACTTTGAGCAGCCAACACAGGGACATGCCTGTATTGTCCCCCTAATTAAGGCAGTTGCCACAGTGAACCTCAAGCCCCCTGCATCCTCCTCATCCCCACATCATATGTATCCACCTCCCACTGCCACGGATCCACAGCCAATTAACGCTGCCAATGAGAAGCCCAAATTATAGGATACTTAAGGAATGAGACATGGAAGTTGCGGATAGGTGTCTGCTAGGTCTACTGGAAAAAGAGCTGCGGGAGAAAAACGGGAGAGGAGAGGAGGAAGTGTGATTTAACCACAACCCAAACTCAGCCGGGAAGCTAAGGAGGGCCAATGGGGTGATGTAAAACAATGAACTTATCCTGTTGCAGATTGACCACCTACAGCTAAAATGGAAGAGAGGAGAACAGACATTTGTATGAGGTTGGATCTAGGGAGGAGTAGCTACAGTGTATTCAGGCTGACTCGGAGGTTGGAAACCAGAACCGGAGTCTGTGCCACACATCGAGAGTAATCTACGGGGCTAAATCCCCCTAAACCCCAATTGCAAAGCACCTTAATTAAACTGGAGTGTGAATGACTAGTGTGTTAGCAATCAGAGCTGCTGTAAAGTGCTTGGGGCACCTGTATCTGCATAGCAACGCACATTTTCTGCCCACCTGAGAATCTGTCTTTTTCCTGTGTTTTGAGGGATACAAAATCCACTTGTCACTTAAACATCGCTGGATTGATTGCTTTCATTTTACTCCTGTGACTCCTTCATACTCTTACTTGTGCCTGTCGTTTTTCCAGTAAACGTTACGATCGTGGAAATGTTTGTAATTACCTGTCAAACACACTCACACCGGCAATGGCTGAAATGGGCTCAATGGAATACATTGTCTTTCCGTTGCATCTATAAGAACACTAAAGCTTTGTCTGGGATTTAATGCATCATCTCGAAAACGTAAATCACAAGAAAGAGAAAAAAGATACCTTTATTTTTATGGGTGTTCTTTTTTTGTGGAATTTTTAAAAATAATAGTTGAATACAGTAGAATTGTGTAGAAATTAGATTCTATGAAATGAGAGCAACTTCCGAAAATGAACACTGGGATTATAGTGATACTATCTCTCAAACAATGTAAAGTATGTATAGATGCAGTCCCTTCAGAAGGTATTCATACCCCTTGTTTTATTCCACATTTTGTTGTGTTACAGCCTGAATTAAAAATGGATTAAATATTTATTTTTTTCTCACCCATCTACACACAATACCCCATAATGACAAAGTGAAAACATGTTTTTAGAAATGTTTGATCTTTATTTTTTTATAAAGTGTTCACACCCCTGAGTCAATACTTTGTAGAAGCACATTTGGCAGTCATTACAGCTGTGAGTCTTTCTGGGTAAGTCTCTAAGAGCTTTTCACACCATTGATATTAGAATGGCACCAGAGGAGATGGCTGCCATTTTACCGGCTGCTAACAAATTGTGCTATTTTGTGTATTTCTTTCACGATGTTTGTAACTTAGAGCTTTTGAAAAGAGCTTTTGGATATCAGAACAGCGATTACTCACCTCAAACTGGATGAAGATTCTTTCTTTAATGAGTCGGACGCAAAGGATTTACTCCAGATACCGGACCAGATGTCAATACAGGGGACGCAGGTCTGGTTGCCTTGTTAGAATTCGTTGGCAAGTGGGTAACTCGCCTCTACCATCCGTCCTATTGGCCAACGTGCAATGATTGGAGAATAAACTGGATGAACTCCATTCAGGACTATCCTACCAACGGGACATTTAAACTGTAATATCTTATGTTTTACCGAGTCGTAGCTGAACGATGACATGTTTAATATACAGTTGACTGGTTTTTTCGTGCATCAGCAAGACAGAACAGCTGCCTCCGGTAAGACAAGGGGTGTCGGTCTGTGTCTATTTGTCAATAACAGCTGGTGCGCAAAATCAAATATTAAGGAAGTCTCAAGGTTTTGCTCGCCTGAGGTAATGTATCTCACGATAAGCTGTAGACTATTTTACCAAGAGAGTTTTCATCTATATTTTTCGTAGCTGTCTATTTACCACCACAAACCAATGCTGACACTAAGACCGCACTCAACGAGCTGTGTAAAGCCATAAGCAAACAAGAAAATGCACATCCAGAGGCGGCGCTCCTAGTGGCCAGGGACTTTAATGCAGGGAAACTTAAATCCGTTCTACCACATTTCTACCAGCATATTACATGTGCAACCAGAGGAAAGAAAACTCTAGACCACCTTTACTCCAGACACAGAGACGCGTACAAAGCTCTCCCTCGCCCTCCATTTAGCAAATCTGACCATAATTCTATCCTCCTGATTCCTGCTTACAAGCAAAAACTAAACAGGAAGTACCAGTGACTCGCTCAATTCAGAAGTGGTCAGATGACGCAGACGGTAAGATACAGGACTGTTTTGCTAGCACAGACTGAAATATATGCCGGGACTCATCCAATGGCATTGAGGACTATACCACATCAGTCACCGGCTTTATCAATAAATGCATCAATGACGTTGTCCCCACAGTGACCGTACGTACCCCAACCAGAAACCATGGATTACACTGAGCTAAAGGCTTTCAAGGAGCGGGACTCTAACCCGAACGCTTATAAGAAATCCCGCTATGCCCTCAGACGAACCATCAAACAGGCAAAGCGTAAATACAGTACTACGATTGAATCCTACTACACCGGCTCAGATGCTCGTCGGATGTGAAAGGGCTTGCAAACTATTATGGACTACAAAGGGAAGCCCAGCGGCGAGCTACCTAGTGACACAAGCCTACCAGATGAGCTAAACAACTTCTTTGCACATTTCGAGGCAAGCAACACTGAAGCATGCATGAGAGCACCAGCTGTTTCAGATGACTGTGTGATCACGCTCGCCGTAGCCGATGTGAGTAAGACTTTTAAACTGCCAAGTTTCTTCACGGACATTTTCAACCTTGCCCTGGCCGAGTCTGTAATACCTACATGTTTCAAGCAGACCACCATAGTCCCTGTGCCCAAGAACACCAAGGTAACCTGCCTAAATGACTACCGACCCTTAGCACTCACGTCTGTAGCTATGAAGTGCTTTGAAAGGCTGGTCATGGCTCACATCAACACCATCATCCCAGAAACCCTGGATCCACTCCAATTAGCATACCGCCCCAACAGATCCACAGATTACGCAATATCAATTGCACTCAACACTGCCCTTTCCCACCTGGACAAAAGGTACAGCTACTTGAGAATGCTGTTCATTGACTACAGCTCAGCGTTCAACACCATAGTGCCCTCAAAGCTCATCACTATGCTAAGGACCATGGGACTAAACACCTCCCTCTGCAACTGGATCCTGGACTTCCTGAAGGGCCACCCCCAGGTGGTAAGGGTAGGCAACAATACATCTGACATGCTGATCCTCAACATGGGGGCCCCTTAGGGGTGCGTGCTTAGACCCCTCCTGTACTCCCTGTTCACCCATGACTGCATGGCCAAGCACGACTCCAACACCATCATTAAGTCTGCCAACAACACAACGGTGGAAGGCCTGATCACCGACAACGATGAGACAGCCTATAGGAGGTCAGAGACCTGGCAGTGTGGTGCCAGGACAGCAACCTGTCCCTCAACGTGATTAAGACAAAGGAGATGATTGTGGACTACAGGAAAAAAAAAGAGGACTGAGCACACCCTCATTCTCATCGAAGGGGCTGTAGTGGAACAGGTTGAGAGCTTCATGTTCCTAGGTGTCCACATCACCAACAAACTATCATGGTCCAAACACACCAAGACAGTCGTGAAGAGGGCACGATAATGCCTATTCCCCCTCAGGAGATTGAAAAGATTTGGCATGGGGTCCTCAGATCCTCAAAAAGTTATACAGCTGCACCATCGAGAGCATCCTGACCGGTTGCATCACCACCTTGTATGGCAACTGCTTGGCCTCCGCCTGGTATGGCCAAGCTTCCTGCCATCCAGGAACTCTGTACCAGGCGCTGTCAGAGGAAGGCCCTAAAAATTGCCAAAGACTCCTGCCACCCTAGTCATAGACTGTTCTCTCTGCTACCGCATGGCAAGCAATACTGGCGCGCCAAGTCTAGGTCCAAAACGCTTCTGCACAGCTTCTACCCCCAAGCCAGGTTTTCCTCTAGGATTTTGCCTGTGCTTAGTTCTATTCCATTTCTTTTTTATCCTGATAAACTCCCCAGTGTTTAATTATTACAAGCATACCCATAACATGATGCAGCCACCACCATTATTTAAAATATGGAGAGTGGTACTCAGTAATGTCTTGTATTGGATTTGCCCCAAACATAACACTTTGTATTCAGGACAAAATGTAATTGCTTTGCCAAATTGTTTGCAGTATTATTGTTGCAAACAGAATATGTGTTTGGGAATCTTTTTTTATTCTGTACAGGTTTCCTTCTTTTCATTGGGGTGTAACTGCAATGTTGTTGATTCATCCTCAGTTTTCTCTTATCACAGCCATTAAACTCTATAACTGTTTTATAGTCAACATTGGTCTCATGGTGAAATCCATGTGCAGTTTCCTTCCTCTCTGGCAACTGAGTTAGGAAGGACACCTGTATCTTTGTTGTGACTTATTGTATAGATACACCATCAAAAGTGTAATTAATAACTTAAACATGCTCAAAGGGATATTCTTTGTCTGCATTTTTTTTTACCCATGTACCAATAGGTGCCCTTCTTTGCGAGCATTGGAAAACCTCGCTGGTCTTTGTGGAATCTGTGTTTGAAATTCACTGCTTGACTGAGGGACTTGACTATGTGTGGGGTACAGAGATGAGGTAAAATCATGTTTAACACTATTATTGCTCACTGAGTGAGTCCCTGCAACTTATTATGTGGCTTGTTAAGGACATTTTTACTAGTGAACTTATTTAGGCTTGCCATTACAAAGGGGTTGAATACTTATTGACTGAAGACATTTCATTTTTTCATTTTTAATTAATTTGTAAAGTTTTCAAAAAACATAATTCCATTTAGCCAGGTGACAAAAATCTCAATATTATTTAATCCATTTTAAATTCAGGCTGTAACACTACAAAATATGGAAAAAGTCAAGGGGTGTGAATACTTTCTGAAGGCACTGTAGGTATAATCTACAGCCAAGATTTTTAATCCGAGGGTATCCTGCCATTGACACACTTGTTGAATTATGCAACAGAACATGACAACAACAGTAATTAATGAGGCAGTCTAGACAGCACAGGTTAGTGCAGGAAGGCCTAGATAGGGCAAGCTTTTGGTGGTTGCAGCCCTGTTTCACTCCTTTATGTTAATCGATTCAGATATGCAAATACACCATTGTATTTACGCAGGCAATATCTAGGCACATATAATTGCCTTTATTTTAACATAAAAATAAATAAAAAACACCTCATACCAATAGAACATTTATTTATATGAGTGCATTCTAAGAAAACAAAAGTGACATTTGACAATAAATTGAATACCTGAATTCCCACCAAAATCTCTGAATTTGTCCGTGCCAGTAAAATAAATTATCAATCAAATCAATCAATTTCATTTGTTTATAAAGCCCTTTTTACATCAGCAGATGTCAAAGTGCTTATACAGAAACCCAGCCTGAACCCCAAAATAGTAAGCATTGCAGATGTAGAAGCACGGTGGCTAGGAAAAACTCCCTAGAAAGGCAGGAACATAGGAAGAAACCTAGAACCAGGCACTGAGGGGTGACCAGTCCTCTTCTGGATGTGCCGGGAGGAGATTATAAGAGTACATGGCCATTAAGGCCAGATCATTCTTCAAGATGTTCAAACGTTCATACAGTGGGGAAAAAAAGTATTTAGTCAGCCACCAATTGTGCAAGTTCTCCCACTTAAAAAGATGAGAGAGGCTTGTAATTTTCATCATAGGTACACGTCAACTATGACAGACAAAATGAGAAAAAAAAATCCAGAAAATCACATTGTAGGATTTTTAATGAATGTATTGGCATATGATGGTGGAAAATAAGTATTTGGTCAATAACAAAAGTTTCTCAATACTTTGTTATATACCCTTTGTTGGCAATGACACAGGTCAAACGTTTTCTGTAAGTCTTCACAAGGTTTTCACACACTGTTGCTGGTATTTTGGCCCATTCCTCCATGCAGATCTCCTCTAGAGCAGTGATGTTTTGGGGCTGTCGCTGGGCAACACAGACTTTCAACTCCCTCCAAAGATTTTCTATGGGGTTGAGATCTGAGACTGGCTAGGCCACTCCAGGACCTTGAAATGCTTCTTACGAAGCCACTCCTTCGTTGCCCTGGCGGTGTGTTTGGGATCATTGTCATGCTGAAAGACCCAGCCACGTTTCATCTTCAATGCCCTTGCTGATGGAAGGAGGGTTTCACTCAAAATCTCACGATACATGGCCCCATTCATTCTTTCCTTTACACGGATCAGTCGTCCTGGTCCCTTTGCAGAAAAACAGCCCCAAAGCATCATGTTTCCAACCCCATGCTTCACAGTAGGTATGGTGTTCTTTGGATGCAACTCAGCATTCTTTGTCCTCCAAACATGACGAGTTGAGTTTTTACCAAAAAGTTATATTTTGGTTTCATCTGACCATATGACATCCAAATGCACTTCAGACGGGCCTGGACATGTACTGGCTTAAGCAGGGGGACACGTCTCGCACTGCAGGATTTGAGTCCCTGGCGGCGTAGTGTGTTACTGATGGTTGGCTTTGTTACTTTGGTCCCAGCTCTCTGCAGGTCATTCACTAGGTCCCCCCGTGTGGTTCTGGGATTTTTGCTCACCGTTCTTGTGATCATTTTGACCCCACGGGGTGAGATCTTGCGTGGAGCCCCAGATCGAGGGAGATTATCAGTGGTCTTGTATGTCTTCCATTTCCTAATAATTGCTCCCACAGTTGATTTCTTCAAACCAAGCTGCTTACCTATTGCAGATTCAGTCTTCCCAGCCTGGTGCAGGTCTACAATTTTGTTTTTGGTGTCCTTTGACAGCTCTTTGGTCTTGGTCATTGTGAAGTTTGGAGTGTGACTGTTTGAGGTTGTGGACAGGTGTCTTTTATACTGATAACAAGTTCAAACAGGTGCCATTAATACAGGTAACGAGTGGAGGACAGAGGAGCCTCTTAAAGAAGAAGTTACAGGTCTGTGAGAGCCAGAAATCTTGCTTGTTTGTAGGTGACCAAATACTTATTTTCCACCATAATTTGCATATAAATTCATTAAAAATCCTACAATGGGATTTTCTGGATTTTTTTTTCTCAATTTGTCTGTCATAGTTGACGTGTACCTATGATGAAAATTACAGGCCTCTCTCATCTTTTTAAGTGGGAGAACTTGCACAATTGGTAGCTGACTAAATACTTTTTTCCCCCACTGTATATGACCAGCAGGGTCAAATAATAATCACACTGGTTGTAGAGGGTGCAACAGGTCAGCACCTCAAGAGTAAATGTCAGTTGGCTTTTCATAGCCGAGCATTCAGATGTCGAGACAGCAGGTGCGGTAGAGAGGGAGGGAGAGAGAGGGTCGAAAACAGCTGGTCTGGGACAAGGTAGCACATCCGGTGAATAGGCCAGGGTTCCATAGCATCAGGCAGAACAGTTTAAACTGGAGCAGCAGCATGACAAGATAGCACATCCGGTGAACAGGTCAGGGTTCCAAAGCCGCAGGCAAAAAAGCAGAATCTGGATCAGCAGCACGACCAGGTGGACTGGGGACGGGTACAGCCAGGAGTCGTCAGGCCAGGTAGTCCTGAGGCATGGTCCTAGGGCTCAGGTCTTCCGGGAGGGGAGAAAGAGAGAGAGAGAGAGAGAGAGAGAGAGAGAGAGAGAGAGAGAGAGAGAGAGAGAGAGAGAGAGAGAGAGAGAGAGAGAGAGAGAGAGAGAGAGAGAGAGAGAGAGAGAGAGAGAGATGGGAGAATTTGAGGGAGCATACTTAAATTCACACAGGACACCAGATAAGACAGGCAAATTATACCAGATAGGACAGACTGACCCTAGCCCCCCGGCACATAGACTATTGCAGCATAGATACTAGAGACTGAGACAAGGGGGTTCGAGGGACACTGTGACCCTGTCCGACGATAACCCCACACCACTTAAGAAATATCAACAGACCACCAACTTACTACCCTAAGAAAAAGCTGAGTATAGCCCACAAAGATCTCCCCCACCGCACAAGCCTGAGGGGGCACAAAACCAGACAGGAAGATCACGTCAGTGACTCAGCCCACTCAAGTCGAGTATAACAAAAAAAGCCTGGCACGACGTGATGCAGCCCTCATAGGGACGGCATGGGAGAGCACTAGTAAGTCAGTGACTCAGCCCCCGTAATAGGGTCGGAGGCAGAGAATCCCAGTGGAGAGAGGGGAGCCGGCCAGGCTAGAACAGCAATGGCGGTTCGTCACTCCAGTGCCTTGCCATTCACCTTTGCACCGCTGGGCCAGACTATACTCAATCATAGGACCTACTGAATAAATAAGTCTTCAGTAAAGACTTAAAGGTTGAGACCGAGTCTGCGTCTCTCATATGCATAGGCAGACCATTCCATAAAAATTGAGCTCTATGGGAGAAAGCCCTGCCTCCAGCTGTTTGCTTAGAAATTCTAGGGACAATAAGGAGGCCTGCGTCTTGTGACCGTAGTGTATGTGTAGGTATGTACGGCAGGACCAAATCAGAGAGATAGGTAGGAGTAAGTCCATGTAATGCTTTGTAGGTTAGCAGTAAAACCTTGAAATCAGCCCTAGCCTTAACAGGAAGCCAGTGTAAAGAGGCTACCACTGGAGTAATATGATCACATTTTTTGGTTCCAGTCAAGATTCTAGCAGTACAAACAGTACTGCAGTACTGGCAGTACTGATATTGTACTGGAAGTGCAGTACAGTATCACTCATAGAATATAACTGCTCTTTACATAATCACATAATCAATGGAGCTCCACTTATCACCGAATCAGAATAGTTGTTTAGGGACTACAGTCTCATATCATTTACGCTCGAATGGATTTTGTCTTCACAGCAAACTTTAGCAAATTAACTTCTGTGGCGAAAACACACTGTGATAATTGCCTGCGTCGATAAGGGATTTAGCTTAGACACATGGTAATAGAAACAGTACCATCCTTTCACCTCAGTGGAACCAATCTCTATACTCCGAAATGTGTCTATGCATACATCAATACCAGAACAAAACAAAAACCAATGCACATTTCTGACATGTAAATTATGTTTTAAGGGGCTCACAAATGCTGGAGCATCACATTTGTTGATTGTCGGAATGCATACACTGGTTTTTCATTGGTGTTTGGTGCAGCATCAGAGTATAAACAAATATTTAAGAATACGCTAGTCTGGCATCTGTTGTGGGGGGGTGGGGATGTTGGATGGGAGGGGGGGGTATGGGATGGACCACGGGAATTATTTGCTAGGATAATAATTGCTTGTCAATGAATTAAATGTAATACAATGGCAATCCGGGTTATATGTTAGAATCCTACGCGTGAACTGCCGACATTATTACGCATATTAATTGATAATGATGGAAAATAGGATATGCATAATTTTTTAAAAATAGTTATATAGATATATATACAGTGGGGAAAAAAATAATTTAGTCAGCCACCAATTGTGCAAGTTCTCCTACTTAAAAAGATGAGAGAGGCCTGTAATTTTCATCATAGGTGCACGTCAACTATGACAGACAAATTGAGGAAAAAAAATCCAGAAAATCACATTGTAGGATTTTTAATGAATTTATTTGCAAATTATGGTGGAAAATAAGTATTTGGTCAATTACAAAAGTTTCTCAATACTTTGTTATATACCCTTTGTTGGCAATGACACAGGTCAAACGTTTTCTAAAAGTCTTCACAAGGTTTTCACACACTGTTGCTGGTATTTTGGCCCATTCCTCCATGCAGATCTCCTCTAGAGCAGTGATGTTTTGGGGCTGTCGCTGGGCAACACAGACTTTCAACACCCTCCAAAGATTTTCTATGGGGTTGAGATCTGGAGACTGGCTAGGCCACTCCAGGACATTGAAATGCTTCTTACGAAGCCACTCATTCGTTGCACTGGGTGTGTTTGGGATCATTGTCATGCTGAAAGACCCAGCCATGTTTCATCTTCAATGCCCTTGCTGATGGAAGGAGGTTTTCACTCAAAATATCACGATACATGGCCCCATTCATTCTTTCCTTTACACGGATCAGTCGTCATGGTCCCTTTGCAGAAAAACAGCCCCAAAGCATGATGTTTCCACCCCCATGCTTCACAGTAGGTATGGTGTTCTTTGGATGCAACTCAGCATTCTTTGTCCTCCAAACACGACGAGTTGAGTTTTTACCAAAAAGTTCTATTTTGGTTTCATCTGACCATATGACATTCTCCCAATCCTCTTCTGGATCATCCAAATGCACTCTAGCAAACTTCAGACGGGCCTGGACATGTACTAGCTTAAGCAGGGGGACACGTCTGGCACTGCAGGATTTGAGTCCCTAGCGGCGTAGTGTGTTACTGATCGTAGGCTTTTTTACTTTGGTCCCAGCTCCCTGCAGGTCATTCACTAGGTCCCCCCGTGTGGTTCTGGGATTTTTGCTCACCGTTCTTGTGATCATTTTGACCCCACGGGGTGAGATCTTGCGTTGAGCCCCAGATCGAGGGAGATTATCAGTGGTCTTGTATGTCTTCTATTTCCTGATAATTGCTCCCACAGTTGATTTCTTCAAACCAAGCTGCTTACCTATTGCAGATTCAGTCTTCCCAGCCTGGTGCAGGTCTACAATTTTGTTTCTGGTGTCCTTTGACAGCTCTTTGGTCTTGGCCATAGTGGAGTTTGGAGTGTGACTGTTTGAGGTTGTGGACAGGTGTCTTTTATACTGATAACAAGTTCAAACAGGTGCCATTAATACAGGTAAAGAGTGGAGGACAGAGGAGCCTCCTAAAGAAGAAGTTACAGGTCTGTGAGAGCCAGAAATCTTGCTTGTTTGTAGGTGACCAAATACTTATTTTCCACCATAATTTGCAAATAAATTCATTAAAAATCCTACAATGTGATTTTCTGGATTTTTCTTTCTCAATTTGTCTGTCATAGTTGACGTGTACCTATGATGAAAATTACAGGCCTCTCTCATCTTTCTAAGTGGGAGAACTTGCACAATTGGTGGCTGACTAAATACTTTTTTCCCCCACTGTATAATAGGCATACACATTACTCTTACTGAATTTCCACGTGGGCGAGGATATTGGAAATTTAATCAAAGCCTATTGGATGATAATTTATTTATAATTAGAAAAAGGAATTTCTAACTGACTTTTTCCAACATAACTTTGGTACAGCGAATCCCCTTATTGTATGGGACACCTTTAAATGTGCCTTTAGAGGCCATGCAATCTCGAAAACAAAAGCAATTTAGGTCAAAAGAGTTTATACTAAGAAAGGAAATAGAAAGTCTAACAGAACAGATAGATGACAATAAAAACTGTAACATAGAGGCTCAGAATAAATTAGAGGGAAAACAAAAAGAAATGGAGAAACTTATTCAAGAAAGATCAAGTGTAATATATTATAAAAATAAAGCAAACTGGATGGAATATGGGGAAAAATACACAAAGTTCTTTTTTAATATTCAACATAGGAATGCTACCAAAAATAACTTAATGAAACTGTTTACAATTGACGGAGTCAAAACTACAATTGACGGAGAAACAAAATACTTTAAGCATATGTTTTCTTTTCAGTCGCCTCCATTTCCTCTAAGCTAATTGTAGAGATTTTTTTTCTATTGATAATGTCAAATTAACAGCCACACAGAAAGACTCATGTGAAGGTGAAATTACAGAGGAGGAACTTCTGGATGCAATTAAAGACTTTAAGTCTGGGAAAACTCCAGGGTTGGATGGCATACCAGTCGAGGTATACCAAACCTTTTTTTGATATACTAAGAGGACCGTTATTAGCATGTTTTAACCACTCCTATGTAAATGGTAGATTATCTGACACTCAAGAAGAAGGTCTGATCTCATTATTACTGAAACAGGATACAAGTGGAAAATATAAAGATCCAGTCCATTTACAAAATTGGAGGCCCCTTACACTTCAGTGTTGTGATGCAAAAATCCTAGCAAAATGTATAGCGCATAGAATTAAAAAGGTATTGTCGGACATTATTCATTCTAATCAGACATGTTTTTTACATGGAAGATACATTGGAGATAATATAAGGCAAGTATTGGAAACAATAGAACACTATGGAAAATATGGGAAACCAGGCCTGCTATTCATAGCAGACTTCGAAAAGGCATTTGATAAAGTTCGACTGGGGTTTATATATAAATGCCTGGAGCATTTCAATTTTGGAGAATCTCTTATCAAATGGGTCAAAATCATGTATAGTAACCCTAGGTGTAAAATAGTAAATAATGGCTATTTCTCAGAAAGTTTTAAACTGTCAAGAGGAGTGAAACAAGGTTGTCCACTATCGGCATATCTATTTATTGTGGCCATCGAGATGTTAGCAATTAAAATCAGATCCAATAATAATATCAGAGGATTAGAAATCCAGGGCTTAAAAACAAAGGTGTCATTGTACGCTGATGATTCATGTTTTCTTTTAAATTTACAACTAGAATCCCTCCACAGCCTCATAGAGGATCTAGATAAATTTTCTAACCTCTCTGGATTACAACCAAATTATGATAAATGTACTATATTACATATTGGATCACTAAAAAATACAATTTTTACATTACCATGTAGTTTACCAATAAAATGGTCTGATGGTGATGTGGATATACTCGGAATACATATCCCAAAGGAAATAAATGATCTCACTTCAATACATTTTAATAGAAAGTTAGCAAAAATAGATAAGATCTTACTACCATGGAAAGGAAAATACCTGTCAATTTGTGGAAAAATCACCCTGATTAACTCTTTAGTATTATCCCAGTTTACCTATTTGCTTATGGTCTTGCCTACGCCTAGCGAACAGTTTTTTTAATTATATGAGAAAAAAATATTCAATTTTATTTGGAACGGCAAGCCAGACAAAATTAAAAGGGCATATTTATATAATGAATATGAATTCGGAAGACAGAAATTATTAAATATTAAAGCATTAGACCTATCACTAAAAGCTTCAGTCATACAAAAGTTATACTTAAATCCGAACTGGTTCTCAAGCAAATTAGTAAGATTGTCTCACCCAATGTTCAAGAAAGGCCTTTCTCTCTTTATTCAGATTACAACAACTCATTTGCAGTTATTTGAAAATAAAATAATCTCCCAAATATCACTATTTCTAAAACAAGCCATAGAAAGTTGTTTGCAATTTCAATTTAATCCTCCAGAAACGACAGAACAAATAATGCAACAAATATTGTGGTTAAATTCAAATATACTAATTGACAAAAAAACTTTATTTTTTGACAGAATGTTTAAAAAAGGTATAATCTTCGTAAATGATATCATCGGTAGGACTGGTGGAGTTATGTCGCACATGCAGCTAACAAAAACATATGGAAATGTCTGGTCTACCCAAAAATTACAACCAAATAATTGCAGCCTTACCGCAAAAGTGGAAGAGGAAAATGGAAGGGGGAGAAAGTAAGGAACTTGTCTGTCAGCCTTGCATTAAATAACATAATTGGTTAAGGAAAACTGTGATAAATAAAAAAGTATATCAGTTTCACTTAAGGACCAAAGGATTGACAGCCGTCCCATATAGATTGCAAAATATTTGGGAAGAGATATCATGGCATAGTGTTTATGAACTGACACGCAAATCGACACCGGATTCAAAAATTTGAATCTTTCAATTTAAATTATTATATAAAATTCTTGCTACCAATAGAATGTTATTTATATTGGGGATACAATCTTCCCAGCTCTGCAGATTTTTCTGTGAAGAGACAGAATCATTAGATCATTTGTTTTGGTTCTGTCCATTTGTAGCTCGTTTTTGGACACAGGTCCAGGAATGGCTAAAGGATTGCAATATCCTAACCTTGCAGATAGCATTACTGGGTGATCTGAAAAGTCATAGTCAATCGATCAATAATATAATAATACTTTTAGCAAAAATGTTTATTTTTAATTCACAATCTGTAGAAGCAATGAGAATAGAAAGGTTCAGAACTTTTGTAAAACATCACAGTACGGTTGAAATATATATGGCAAATAGAAATCCTATATGGATGGTGTTAAGAGATAGATGGGAGGTATTGAATAGAGTTGAAGGATGGGACTAATAACAAATGACAACAATTAATAACAAAGATAGCTAATAATGTAAGCATACTGTGTCCATAATAAGTATATAGGTTGTATGTTGGGAGTTTTTGGGAAAGAGCAGAGTTAGAAAGATATGGCATATAGAAGCAAACCGGATGGACATCATGAAAATGATCGGAGAGGTTGAGAGTAGAAGAATTTCAGGAGCAAAAAAAAAAATATATATATATATATATATATATAATGTATTTATTGTAAAATGAACTGTGTCCATAAGGTGTAGATAGTAAGTATAGACCGGAAGTAGAGACCTGGGCATTGTTGTTCACTAATTTACTCCAAGTAGGGAAAGGATGGCGGGGTTGAAAAGTAATAAAGGGGAGTATATATATAAAAAACATGGGGGATTGGAAGTGATGCAGACAATTACATTGATAGAAGATACAATCTATCTGCAATATTAAGCTGATCCATCCCCCCTTCATCGAAAAAAGAAAAAATAACAAAAAAAAGAAAAAAAGAATACAGTGCACAAAAAGTGACTGTGTGCGTCAGCACCAAACAAGTGTTGTTTTTTTGGCTTAGTTCCTGTTAGACCTATTCATTATTGTTAGCATGTCCTTGCTTGATTATCAATATTTATGACAGCGGCTATTATGACGCAAGCTGTAATGGTGTATCCTATTGATAAAGATGGAAGGAGGCTTCTAATTTTTATTCAGCAAGACAATTTTCAAAGTTGCATTAATATGATGCTTTTCATTTATTTAATAACAAAGTTAAGTAATTAGAAAAATAAACCTTGTGACTTCTGCTGGAGCATTTATTCTACTGAACTTTTCAAATCAAAATGATATGATAATACATGGTTGGCTTGGAGACAACTTGGACATATAACAGCCAGCTCAAAACACAAGTAGCTAAATGATAGGCTGTCAATCTGCAGGAAACGTATCACATACCAAAATCGTGAAGGTGAAAAATATTTGTTATGAGTGACCTCCAGTAGTAATGGGCGATAGCAGACTGCAATTAGAGTTTGTGGCTCAATGCTGTGATGGGGTTTATGGGGAGAGATTGAATGCAAGATTACGAGCATCCCGTCTCCATCACGAACACATCAGGTTTTCATTAAGATGCAGTTCATCTGATCAACTGGCTCTGAAGTGGGCCTGGTGCTGGAGAGTGCCCATCAATCCCAGGATGATCTCTCTGCAGGTAGAGGCCAGCCATTGGGCATTAACTCAGATGTGGCTGAAGCAGGAATCTCCTCTACAGCTCAGATTAGCAACGGTCATCAAAATTGTAAAAAAAATAAAAAAGGTTTTAAAAAACAGTTGTACCAAAATACTCCAAATGTTTTTTTGTTTTTTTTTACATCCATCAGATATTGACTGAATTATAGCACATTGTACTGGAAGTGTAATACTGGTTTGTTTAAGATATGTGTTTAAGCTAAAACCCTTCTCAACACAGGCAATTATCATAGTGTGTTTTCACCACAGCAGTTTCCTGTGAAGACACAATCAGTTAGAGTGTGAATTATGTGAGACTGTAGTCCCTGAACAACTATTCTGATTCGCTGATAAGTGTAGCTCCATTGATTATGTGATTACGTAAAGTTTATTTTCCAGAACTCTCATGAGGAGTTATATTCTATGAGTGATACTCTACTGCACTTCCAGCACAAATACTGAAACAGAGCTTTGCTTCATAGAAAACCTTTTTTATCCATCCAGTCTGTGGTTGTATGGCATCTAAATGATTTGCTTTTGTTTTGTTACAGCACTTAAGGCTCACTGGCATTTGCCATCAGTGATGTGTTATTGAAATTCACTAGCCCCTCAGGCGCTAGTCTATTCTCATTAAGATTATGAGCATGCTTCTCTGTAATCATTACGACATCCAGCATTCCTCAACTCTAGTCAGTTTGGGCTCAACATTCTTTTGAGAGGTTACTGGAGTCTCTGTGTTGAATAAAGTCCAAAGAGTGCTTTACTCTCGATGGCTTTCTGTTTCTGTTAGCTTATGTCTTCATTATCTCCCTGGTAATTGGTGTTGTTTGACTCTTCACATTTCAATGCTAGACTGTCAGAGCCCCTAGCAAAGCTTTCTGAAACAAATCAAACCTCTCTGAACCTATATTCTTCAAGCTAACCTGGAGGGTAATTCTCATAAGCATGATACTAATGAGATATTCAAGGTAGAGAAACACATCCAAAGGGTTTGTTGCCGCTGGGAAGGCAGACTAGTCCGGAGGTGCCATCAGTGTCACTGTCCTTTTAAAGCTCACCCACACTTATGTACTGTATTTTGCCTAGTGTCTGGGGATATGCCAACCAACTTGTTTCAGTTAGGAAATTAACCATGCAAACTAATTACAAACAGTTTGATTTAGGAAAAGTATTTTAAGTTGCCTTACAACTCTATGTGGGTCTGTGTGACAATGTGACTTGAATTGATCTGTTGGATATTACATATTACAATTTGGTATGTGTCATCTTTTTCCCTCCATCATTCCTTATTTCTCCCTCTTTTACTGCCTCCTTCACTCCCTCCCTCTATCTCTCTGAAAAAATATATGGAATAGAGTTGCATGTTAGAAAAGCAGGGTGAGTAATCGGCATATCCCTTAGAGTAGGGACTCAGAGGATTTTATAGCCAATCCACAGAAAAGGATTGTGTGTGTCAGCAACTATGCTAGCTGGGGAGTTCTCCAGAGGCATATGTCACTGCTGCCAGATAATTTAATCAATGCAATAGCAAGAGGTCAGCAGCAGATCATTCACACCACACATGTGACTGACTGTCTGCATAGTGTATGAGCAGGACTAAGAGAAAAAGTTATTTCAATCCATTGCTATGCTACAAAAAACAGAAAGCAGATCCATCACCATAAACGTCTTCACTAATAAACAATTTAATAAGACAACTCAATAGACAGGTATCAAATGTCTGATTTCATTAGATCATTTACTAGATAACTGTGACACAATTTGGCTGACGTGGTCGATGACGAATGGTCTTCACAGTGTCATCTAATTAGAATACAATTTAAATAAGAAAAAGAAAGATGCCCCAGCACTGTGCTCTTTCTGTTTGATTGGTTGATATATCATGCTGTTTCTTGTTTGTGTGATAAGAAATGGAGTGTGTCATTGTGCCTGGCTGCTGCTATTGAAGGACACTTACAGGGTGGCAGTGGGAAGGAACATTCAATTTATTGATCTCAGCCAGTGGTCAGGATGGTTTAATTTTGTCCCGGGATAATAACAGTGATTTGCATTGTAAGTGATTTCCTCTGGCCTCGTTTTGTGATAAAGTAGTTAGTTAGCCTATTAGAAGTGGTCCATTTGGCCATTATTTACTCTGTCGACATCAATGACAACCATTGTTCTCTACCGTCTAAACAATCTTTCTGTCAAACAGTTTTGCCAATTGCTCCACATAAAGACCAATGTGACAGATGAAAAGACACATTTGAGAACGTTTGAAAGCCTCATCAAAGGCGTCCTCCACTGTGAGAATGTTGTGTAGTGGAGTGGTTAGCCTGCGCCTGTGTATATGGGGCAGCTAGTTTAAGCTGTGTCCAATACTAAGTAGAGGAGGTCCTCAGCCCTGCCTGAGGAGGATGGATGTCTCTCTCTCTCTCTAGCTCTGTTCATGGGGAGATGTTGAGCCCAGTCTCCATGCACTCTGACAAGGCACAAGCATGACAACCACACTTAAATCCAGTTTGCATTCTGGCCGCTCAAGATGACTTTGAAAACTGGTAAGCTGGAGCAGCAATGAGAATGAAATGAATTTTACCTAATCCGGCACAATTTAAGAAGGCTGCCGAATACTATATAATATAGGGCCTTGAAGTGCAGCATGTCTCATGGTGCGACACTCCGTTACACTGTGTACCTACACTGTAAAATAGCAATGGGCTCCTGACACCAAATGTACGTTTCAAAGGATTTGGGCTGATAACTACTGCATGTGAAAAAGAGAATCTACAATGAAATATTGAAAAACTGCGTATGAAATATGGTGTATGTCTGACGCTGTAACCTGTGGCTTGGCAGCAAACTCCATGCAAATCCCTTTCAAGTCCATCTGCTTTTCTCTTTAGAGAGCGAACGTTGTTACCCATTGGTACAAAGGAGCCGCAAATGCACAGGACTCTCAACCCGGAACTCAGCTGCCATGGTGGACAAAAGCACTCTGTGCCAAAATTTTAGAAATACTTTAGAATGTATTCAATGGTGAGACCAGGGAGGAAGTGCCATCTCCACCTTATTCACAGTCCTTTATAATTCACTACACAAATGCTCTAGTTGTTTACTACAACAGTTACCACACAACTTTAGTGTTCTTTGATTGTAATTTTCTGGAACAGCTTGACTTTCTTTTCCAGTTTGTAATGCTTGTCTATCTAGTTTAAATGGGGTCAATATTAAAAACCACTTTTTTAAGTCCCGCTGTACCCCTGCTAATGTTAACTGCATGCACTCATCAAAATTTTATGATGACATTTTCGACTTTAAATGAGTACATTTAAATAGCACAGCATTTTGAAATTACTATTTAATTTCAACGTTTTGCACCAAGCCCAAGTAATTTATATGGTCCCTTTCAACACCTGATGGGATTTTACATTGCATACTAGATAAGCAGATTTGTTTTGTATTTTCTACTGCAGCAGTGGCTTTTTCTGTGGTCTGTGCTGTGGTTTGCATTCCCACCTCATCATCTATCTCTGTCCCACAGACAGCAGGTACAGGGGACTTCTTTGAGGCCCAACTGTCACACCTGTCTGTTGGCCACTGCCATTTGGATCAGCTTGTGGACCACCGCAGTCGACTCATAATTCTACTGTATTGCCAAAATCACTACCTTTTGTGGCAGGGTTGTATGAAGGACGTCCAGGATTTTGCCCATGGAGTCTGAGTTATAACAGTATTAGACTGTGTTGTGAAAATGGAAATGAAGAGCCATACAGATAGATACCCAGTTGAGGGAACCTGCCTTAGAGGTGGAAATGCAGTCAGAAAGGGTAGGCAGGCTGGTGCAGGGGGATAAGGGAGAATGATTGAGAGAGCGAGAGAGAGAGAAAGATTGAGAGAGAGGAGGGAGTGGAGGGATGCGAAGTGGAGGGATGCAAAGTTGGTGCTGTGGAGTGCAATGGCACCTCAGTGCTCCCATCTGCTGCAGATACACATGGCCCCCCTACACCCCCCCCACCCCCCTTCATCCTCCTCCCCCCATCATTAGACCCATGTTGATTGGTGGTGCTGGTGGCCCTCTCCCTTCACCACAGGGGGCATGGGACTCGGAGCGAGGCTCCCTCTGGTTCCCATGGAGATTTGCTCTGCACTACTTTCTCTCTGCTAGTTTCTCTACGCATAATTCTAAGTCCAGAGGGTTAGATATACTGACAATGTGCACTGTTAATATTTGACTTTTGGATGATAACAGTTGTATACTGTTGACAAAAGGGTAATAGAGTGTGTAAATCGTATGTTAATGGTGTAATATTTCACTAGTAGGATCACCGTACTGGGAGTATCGGCAGCCACAGCAAATCATAGCATTAGCTGATTCTAGCTTTTTCTCTCTTGCAATTGTATATGTGGACATACAGACACAGAGTAAAGAGACAAGCTCACCAGCCTACCTACTCCTGGCACCTTCCCTACCTAGGGACAGCATGCTTGGACAGATGGTACCATTTCCAAAGCCTTCGTACGTGTTGGACACGCTATTCCTTTTTATTATCTCCTGACTAACTGGACTCAATCCCGAATCTGCAATCTGCCGCCCTAAAAATCGAACAGACCTCAAAAATCTGACCTCGCATCAATAAACGTCTTCAATTTCGGTTGAAATCCCACACTGTGTAGATCTATATTTTATTTTGATCCAAATAAAGATAAAGAGGGTGCGTGGTGGTTATGTTTTTTTTTTTTTAAGCCTGTATGAGTGGTGAGTTGGAGTGAGTCTCTGTGGGCATTGTGCACACAGGAAGCGATGAACTGTGGGAGTTTCAGGCATCAATAGGTGCTTACCACTGGGCTCTGGACCGGGGCCAGTAACGGAGACCAGGATGGCAATGGAGGCAAACAAGTCACTGCTGCCTCTCAGTAGCCGTTTCCTGGGAGACACATTATGAATAATGATTTATTATGGGAACGTGGAAAGGGAGGCCTTGAATCTATAAATATCTCGGAAGCGTACAAAATGTTTGATTATTATTTTTTATTAGGGTAGAATCTTAAATAAACTTCTCTTCGAGCTCAAGTAAATTATTTTTGGTTAGAGAATGCATATGTTTGAGAGAAAGGAAGTGAGTGAAGAGACTCTTGACAGTCAGCATGTCTGACAGAGCAGTTGAACTTCACTCAAGCCTAATCAGAGATCATTCATGCTCGAAACAATTGGACATAATTAATCTACCTCACCCCATTTATCAAAACAAAGAAAATAAAGGGAAAAGATAAGGAAAAAATACAAAAAGGAAAAGTGCAACCATTCATTTTATAGTGCTTCTATGACTCCACATCCTCATCAGAGAAACAATACGGAGGAGGAGAGGAGGGGATAAAGGGGGGTGGGGTAATTGCAGCCAGTCAGTCAATGCACTGTGCTGCTGCTGCTTACGCCTAAACTATTTTTTATATTTTTTTAGGGGGTTGATCAGCTTAATATTGCAGATAGATCGTAACTTCCATCAATGTAATTGTCTGCATCACTTCCAATCCCCAATGTTTTATATATATATATACACACACACACACATATATATATATATATATATATATATATATATGTATATATACACATAAACACATACATATACATATACACACACACACATAATAATATGCCATATAGCAGACACTTTTATCCAAAGCGACTTACAGTCATGCGTGCATAATTATTTTTTGTGTATGGGTGGTCCCGGGGATCGAACCCACTACCTTGGCGTTACAAGCGCCGTGCTCTACCAGCTGAGCTACAGAGGACCACGTACATACACATACATATCCTTTTAAAAATATATATATATACCCCTTTATTACTTTCCAACCCGCCACCCTTTCCCCACTTGGAGTAAACTAGTGAACAACAATGCCTAGGCCTCTACTTCCAGCCCATACCCACTATCTAAATTTTATGGACACAGTCCATTTAACAATAATTTCATTTTGTTTGTTCTTTCTCCTGAACTTCTTCTACTCTCAACCTCTCCGATCATTTTCATGATGTCCATCCGGTTTGCTTCTTTATGCCATATCTTTCTAACTGTGTTCCTTCACAAATGCTCCCAACCTACAACCCATACACTTATTATGGACAAAGCGTGCCTACATTATTAGTTATCTTGTTATTGTTTGTTGTTAGTTGTTATTAGTCCCATCCTTCAATTCCATTCAACACCTCCCATCTATCTTTTAACACCATCCATATAGGATTTATATTTGCCATATATATTTCAACTGCACTGTGATGTCTTACAAAAGTTCTGAACCCTTCTATGCTCATTGTTTCTACAGATTGTGAATTGAAAATATACATTTTTGCTAATAGTATTATTATGTTATTGATCGATTGACTATGACTTTTCAGATCACCCAGTAGTGCTATCTGCAGGGTTAGCTCCAGGTAAATATTGCAATCATTTAGCCATTCCTGGACCTGTGTCCAAAAACATGCTACAAATGGACAGTACCAAAACAAATGATCTAATGATTCTGTCTCTTCGCAGCAAAATCTGCAGAGCTGGGAAGATTGTATCCCCCATATAAATAACATTCTATTGGTAGCAATAATTTTATATAATAATTTAAATTGAAAGATTCTAAGTTTTGAATCCAGTGTCGTTTTGCGTATCAGTTCATAAACACTATGCCATGGGATCGGTACGTCAAAAATCTCTTCCCAACTATTTTGCAATCTATATGGGACGGATGTCAATCCTTTGGTCCTTAAATTAAACTGATATACTTTTTTAGTTATCACAGTTTTCCTTAACCAATTATGTTCTTTAATGCAAGGCCGACAGACAAGTTCTTTACTTTCTCCTCCTTCCACTTTCCTCTTCCATTTTTGCGGTAAGGCTGCAATTATTTGGTTGTAATTTTGGGTAGAGCAGACATTTCCATATGTTTTTGTTAGCTGCATGTGCGACATAACTCCACCAGTCCTACCGATAATATAATTTAGAAAGATTATACCTTTTTTTTAAATACATTTTATCATCAAAAAAATGTTTTTTGTCAATTAGTATATTTGAGTTTAACCACAATATTTGTTGCATTATTTGTTCTGTCATTTATGGAGGACTAAATTGACTATTTGCAGCTGTACCACTGACACAGTTACAGTACAGTACTTGCTATCCCTGAAAGTTTCAGTAAAGATTGCCTTGCCTCTGGTGGTGACACCACATAATTACCCTGTGGGATAGAGCCGTTCCCGGCCCTCCCGTCTCCGTCACCCACCCTCCCACCCTCCGAAGCTCATCGCAGACTACTTCTGAAGGAGTATGTTGCTATGGGCATGCTCATTACACATGTCAGTGCAGCATTGCATTCTTACCACTCTTCGCAGAATAAGGTCTGTTAGAGCTGGCCTTTACACGCTATTACTGTATCATTTAATCAGCGATTTCACATGCAACCCATCTGCAAACATGACATTACTGTACTAATATTTTAACACATAGACCTAGCCCTCCCCCCCAAAAATAATCTTGTCTGGATCTTTTTCTGTGTTATTGTGAGTTGATCTATTTTGGTACTGCTTCCTCCAGCAGAGAGTAGACTGACATAAGGGCATTCATACATTTAGTGTGCCCAGAATAAGACTGTGCAATCAATCTCTTGTTGAGTTCATTATACGTATTCATCATCCAGCTAGCTCTGTTGCTGTAAATTCTAAATTACTGGGTTGACATTAATTGATCTTGAGACGTTGCATACAGTGATTATGGTACATTATTTCTTAAAGTAGAATTGATAAATTATTAATTACGTTCGTGTAGCTCAGTTGGTAGAGCATGGCGCTTGCAACGCCAGGGTTGTGGGTTCGATTCCCACGGGAGACCAGTATAAAAAATAAAAATATAAAAATGTATGCACTCACTAACTGTAAGTTGCTCTGGATAAGATCGTCTGCTAAATGACTAAAATGTAATATCATGTTCGAATGTTATCATTGGAAGTCAACGTTTCACCTTTGGAAAAATAGGAAAATAAAGATTGATCCTGGTCTATTTCTGTTTGATGGAGAGACCTGTGATCTTTCAGTGGGTCACACAGAGATCAGACTGAATGCAATATGGATGTATCCTGCGGTGACCACTTGCCTCTAATGGTAGGTCATCTTTCTTGGTTCCCTCTCCCTCTGTTCAAAGTCAATTTAGGTAAAGTTTATCCTAAAAGGAATTCCATTAGGTTCCATAAGAGGCTTGTAAAAACAATCTTGTATTACCTTGGGACAATGTATTTTCATATAGATAGTATTATCCCGAAGATGCTGTGTCTTATCTCAAAAGCATGTCTTGCATTTTGCTTGACTGAAGCAGTCTGTTAGAATGCATATGGAATGAGGTATGCATGAAGCAACATTAGAGAGTGTGGAATTAAGAGCTGGTGGCAAATTCTGGAACAGCATAATCACAGTGTGGAAAGATTTCTTCAGTGGTGGAAAAAGTACCCAATTGTCATACTTGAGTAAAACTATAGATACCTTAATAAAAAGTTACTCAAGTAAAAGTGTAAGTCAGCCAGTAAAATATTACTTGAGTAAATATCTAAAAGTATTTGGTTTTAAATATACATAAGTATCAAAAGTAAAAGTAAAAGTATAAATCCTTTAAAATTCCTAATATTTAGCAAAGCAGACAGCACAAGTGTCTTGAGTTAAAAATTTTCAGATAGCCAGGGGCACACTCCAACACTCAGACATTATTTACAAAAGATGCATTTGTGTTTAGTGAGTCCACCAGACCAGAGGCAGTAGCGATGACCACGTGTTCTCTTGATAAGTGCGTGAATTTGACTATTTTCCTGTCCTGCTAAGCATTCAAAATGTACTTTTGGTTGTCAGGGAAAATGTATGGAGTAAAAAGTACAATATTTTCTTTAGGAATGTAGTGAAGTAAAAGTAAAAGTAGTCAAAAATATAAATAGTAAAGTAAAGTACAGATATCCAAAAAAACTACTTAAGTAGTACTTTAAAGTATTTATACTTAAGTACTTTACACCACTGCATTTCTTCACCTCCCATTCCTCTCCACGATGGAGAGTGGAGAGAAGTCCTCAATGTTAAACCATTCTAGTGTGTGTGTGTGTGTGTGTGTGTGTGTGTGTGTGTGTGTGTGTGTGTGTGTGTGTGTGTGTGTGTGTGTGTGTGTGTGTGTGTGTGTGTGTGTGTGTGTGTGTGTGTGTGTGCAGTGTGTGTATGTGTGCAGTGTTGGGGAGTCGTGAACTAGTAGTATGTCTAGTAATTTAAATACATTTTCCAGTAGCTTGGTTGTAGAATAACTGATTTCAAATCTAGGTAGTGTTTTCAGTAGTTAATCAAATATGGGTGAAGTAGGCAATAGTTTCCTTTCTTTTTCGTCACAATATTTTTCTTAAGGGTAGCTTAACTTCTTCCAGTGTAAAGTAATTGTTAGCTTGGTAAATTATATTTTCAGAGTAGCTGTGTGTGTGTGTGTGTGTGTGTGTGTGCACATGCACATGTTTGTGTGTGTGTGTGTGTTTTTGCAAGTATGTGTGCATTTGGAGCCAGAACCTCAGCGTGTCACAGGACTTCCCCGCTCCCTTCAGCTCAGCTAGCAGTGGTGTCAGATTTACTCCTGCCCATGAATTTTGCATGATAAGTCGGCTCTGCAGTAAGTGCAGCGGGCAGAAACCTAACTGGCCATATTCATTAATGTTCCATGTTAAATAAATGTACCTTGGGAGCGCTCTCAGTACTGGAGATTTGTTGGAGAATATTACACAAACCACCAGAAGGATGTATGGACTGAGATCTAATAAATAAGTGGTTTCATAGATGGGTTAACTGACAACGTCACGAAAACAATGCACGTTTCAATGGGGCAGAAGGCCATGTGTTATTGTGATTCTGGATGGCCAGATAGCAAGCAACAATGACAAGAAGCTGCCATGTGGGGAATCGTAGGTGGTATGTTTCAGCTAGTTTTATCTTATTCTTGATACCATGGGGATTGTTGATTGTTAGGCATTATTATTAAATTAACTGATTGCTTCTTTGTATTTTTGTTTAACTTCTTCAGACCAGTAGAGCGTGAAGGAATTCATCAAGTGTGGAAAAATACAATACAGCATTATACAACAGCAGCCATTCAGGGGCATATTGATATTGTCTATTAGTCACACTATTAGTTACCTGAACATGGTTCATATGCATGTTCCAGTCTGGAGATAATTTGTAAAGTCAACACACTTACAATTAATTAAAGCTCTGAGCATTACTATGTGGATGGCCTGTAACCCAGCCTTTGAATAATTGCCCATTAGGGAAAGGTGATGCACACGGCATACCAAGGTGGAGGGGCTGTGTCTGTGTTCATCCATCTCTGAACTCTTCATCTTAAGCAGTCAAATGAGCAACACCGCAGTCAACAGCACACTTCCTGACAACAACATTATTATGCATGCAGATGTTTAGAATATTTCATGAATAACAGAACATTCTTCTGAAGGATAGCAATGATTTCGGTTCACATTCATATAGAATTCCTAACAGGAATTTGGTAGTCTGACGTTACAGTCTGCTTTTATAATGTCTGAATAAATGTCTGGTATGTTATGTTTCTGCCAAGTCATCCTTACAATAAGCCATGGGAAGATTTAGCATACTGTAAATATTGAAGTGCATGGGTGGGAATCAATTTCTGTGTATCGTCTGAGTCTTCCAAAGCCATGCGTTTGAATGGCAATTTATTCACTACACTTACCCTTCTCCATATAATGCAAGTAGCCGTCCATGGTGCTGAATTCAGTCACTCAGACACATACAGAACCCATGATTGCACTCACAGTTGAAGTCCCCTGTGCATTCTGCTATAAGGACAACCTTTACTCAAAAAAATGCTTCAAAGTGAGATATCAAAGAAAGGTCAACTTCTTTTAGCGGAAATGTGACCAGAAATGTAATAGTCTTGATAGGAACAGAGCAGGGCATTGTCAACATGATACATTATGAGTAAGACATTGTGATATTTGTCTCTCTTCAGAGTTTCAGAGTTTTTCTAACATAAATGCTTTGTGAAAACAAGCTAAGTCAGCTAGTGTGACTGAGCTTCAGGCAACGTATTTTCATGTGATGGGGTGTAAGCTGGAGAACATTGTCCTGCGAAACGGCTGTCAAATTTGACTCCTTAAGACAGCCAGGCTTTTATCTGCAGCGATATTCTTACTATAGACAACTGACCTTTCTGAGTACACGAAAACACTTTGAGCCATGTAAGAACATGCACATGAAAACAACAAGGAGAGCCACACTTCATAATCTGTTGAAAAGAGAGAGGGACCATTGAGTTTTACAAGCAAATGAAGACAAATTGCTCCTCTCTACCGAAGCTTCTGTATCTCTCTGGAGTTTGACTCAGCAATAAACAATTAAAGTTTGATTAAGCTGCACACGCTGTCATACACACAGGCCTGGCTCTGTTAGTGAGATTCTGATTTCTTATTTAACAGTTCTGGGAAGAAACTCATTAGCAAGGCCACTCTAGGCCTCCCTGTCCTTACTTAAGCATGCAGCAACCAGCACAGATTCACAGAAACGATGATAGCTGAGAGGAAATAGCTTCCAACATCTATATCATTGCTAAATTCCCAGAAATGTTGATAAAGCCAACCTTTACTTGACACCAGTTTGATTTTGGACTGGCCTTTCAAAGGGAGCAGTCAGTTCTGAAGCCCTTTGATGGTAAAAATGTGTGCAGAACTGTTTGGAGGTGAAGTGGGAGAATGATAGGCAGTTCCAAGAAGAGTGCAGAGAGGAGAGTTCTGAATCCCAGCGTTCAATTCCCTTGCCAAATGTATCCCAAGAACCTCTCAAACACCAGTAGCTACTACTGTAAATTGTCACTATGGGTTTATTTTGCTCTCACAGCATACAGTAAGAGTAGGTGTTTGATTGCCATACCTTACCTCTGAGACATCTGACTGTACATACTGTTAATTACTTTAGTCAGGTCCGCGTGGAACAACATGCCACATGTCTAACTATTTAAAGCATTTTTTTCTCAAGAGGTTTAACATGGTGTACGGAGTCCTTTGTGGTAAGCCTGCAAAACTGGATCTTTCAGGAAATATCTTTCTATAAGGTGTGTCACAACATTTCCCCACCACTGCTAACTAAATGTAAGCATTAGTAAAAATGTTGCCTTTTTTTTAACATTTCCTTTGTGTGTCACTTTACCAACCAGATAGGACTAATCGTAGATGGCCGATTTTTTATAAAACATATATTTTTTTATAAAGCACAAATCTGTTGCTTAGGCTGTAGTTGTGTAGAATTATGTTGAATATAATAAACTACATTAATCAATTTGACCCATTATTATGTGAATAAATGCAACAGGCCCTGTGTGTCTCTGGAGGATCTAGTCAAGGTAGCGAGCCTTGCATTACCTCGCAGTATGACTATAATGAACATGTGTCTAACTTGCACAGTCATGCAATTATTAAGAGACTAGATACAAATAGCTAACCCTGACAACCAATGTTCCAGCATTAATTTATTGAGTCAAGTATACCAGGGATGTCAAGGTGGAACCCAAGAATATGCTATGTGTAGTGTCAATAATATTGACCAAATAGACCTACTAAATTATGAACGTATAGTCAATCAAAGAATCACTCTGTAATATGAGGAATGCATTTACTCAATTCAACTAATAGGATTTATTAGTCACAAAAAAATGGACACTTAAACAATTACAGTGTACTGTACATGGAATACATGATACATTACATAATAACACTATCAACTAAAGAACACGTAATGTGGTTACACCTGTTCAATTCAAAATAATCTCTGAGAAAAACTGATACACACAGGAGCTTGCTAACAAGTTCTCAAAGCATGAGCGAATTCACTGCCCTTTTAACCAAATTCAAGCGGAACGCACACTCAACCTGAAATAACATTTCTTTGCACTTTGCTAGTTAAAACAATAGGCAGGAAATCACACTCAGATTCTAATCTAATCACCACACCTCAAAACTATATGAAAGGAGCGTACCCCTGGCCAGCAGATTAACACAGTTTCCCTGTAACAATAAATCCATAGCACAGAGTACAATAAAACAAATCAAAATGTGTAACTCTTTATAAACTCTTGAAACAAACCAAACATGACAATTTAAATCACACAGTAACATTAATTTTGTCGATTATCAGTCTTCACCCCTATCCTGGCGTCAGTGACCCCAGGGTTCTGTAGGAACGAAAGCCACAGATAAGGTATGTTTCTCTCCTGTGAGATGCAATTATACAGGAATCAATCCAAACAATGTCATAAATCGTGATTGAGTCATCACGCTGGCTCTTGGCGCAAGCAAGTCACTGGTCACAAGTATCACCTTTAATTTTCCCACTACCAGGCCTTTTCCCTTTACAACATTCTGTAGTTTATATGATTTACTGTATACATAAACAAGTCATATGCAGTGTAAATAAATTAACGTTTATGTTGTTTTTTGCAGACTATTCCTAAATGCAATGTAACCTGGTTATAAATAGAAAATAAAGTCTGTCTCAAACCACATTTCCATCCACAGTTTTTATGCGAGTAAAGTCATATCGTATACAAAATAATCACGACAGCTGTAATGGAAACAGAATGTTTCAATAAAATGTTATAAATGCTGACAGATCATTTGTTCGTTCGACATTGGTGGGATCTTTTTGTGTCGGTAAAATTAATGATGCGAGAAATGGCGGTGGAAACACCTTTATGTGCAAATATTTAGATAATAACCATCATATCGAAGTAAACTTGGAGTCACTCGATAATATGGTCCTCCCACTACGACTCTGGAAACCATGCAGTTTATTAGGCTACAGATGAAATAACATAATGAACTTCACAGGGTGGTGAAAGTGCATGGTGATCTTGATGCTCCTTTCCAATAAATATTGAGGGTCTGGTTCTGGTGACATGATGATCTAAGAAGCTGTAGATATGTTCTATGTGCACTATTTCTATGCTTTCCGTTCTTAAGTTTTGTCTTTGCGTCTTTTACTTTCAGTTTTGTACACCAGATTCAAAAAGCTGAAAATACAATCTTCTTTGTTATGGACTACGTCATCACGCACTGACTTTTAACATAACAAGTCTGTTTGGTGGAAACACACCACTGGTGGGAACGTGCATTTTTTCTTTAAGGGGATTTTAGAATATTCGCATGAAAATCTGTCTTCAATTGGAAGGAAACTTAGCTTCATTCATCTTCTCCTAGACATTTCAGAGCAACAGGTTTCCCTGTATTCTGTTAACCGGCCCCTTAATGGCCCTTCAAGTATTACTGGAAGCAATTGAGCAAGAGTACAATTGGCTTTACAGTAAGCAAATGACAATTTCATGAATGGGACAATACTGGCTTGGCCAGATCATCCGCGGAACACAAATGCAATTTCAAGTCTAATGCATGAGCATGAGGGATTCCATTTACTTAGAACAACAAGCCTTTGGTTTTGAGCCCAAAAAGCCTGTCTGCATAAGGGAACCTAAATAGAATCAACAGCAAGGAACCATTAAAGTGCTAAATGCTCCACTTACAGCACGGCCAATGTAAGCTATTTTGCAGGAGAGGTAATCCTCGGTGCCAGGAGATCTGGAAAAACAATATGAATCTCCCAGAACCAATTTAAATGTTTATCACATTAATTAAAATTGTTGAATTAATTTATGACACTTTGCCTGAGCCCCAAAATTATTACACTTCTTATAATTAGAATGATTCCATGTGCTTCATTAGCAATAGTCTGTCCCTCCAATTCCAATACTAATGAAGGTGCACACATTGATTACCCTGGCGCTGAATGTCAACAACTGACCACTGAGCATTTGTCAAAGGCTAACTACTTTGAGGGAGCTTGATATTAAACAGAATGTGTTGCATGGTTAACAAAATGATGTGTATTTCCATGCACTGTATTTCTGAGGTTATATTCAACTTTTGCATTTAACATAGGTCATGTGTTGCCTACAGGCAATGAACCATTAATTAAAAGTGCACTTTTACTGCATATGCCTAGATTGTGTCAAATTGAATTTCAAAGACAGAATAACCTGGCAATAAAGTAATGTTTTGAAGTAAATCTTAGACCGCACTTGCTTAAGAGGGCGTTAGACTGTATGCAAACATTATACATTTGCCTAGAAAATAATGGAAATTAGACATTCTTGGGATAGACACGTATAACCAAGTCACATAATTCACGAACTGTACTGTCTCCATTCTTAGAATATCTGCGACTCTTTTTTTATTTGTCAAAAATCTATTTCACATTAAGCTATTTTCCCCAAAAAACTTGCAAGGTAATAATTCTGCAACTGTGTAACCCCATGCCTCCTCTGACCCAGTTTGAGCAGGTCCGAAAATAATCTTCCCTAATATGACTGTGCTTAAAAAGGAATCCTGCAGGTCACATTATTATAGAATCACTCAAACTACTTGTGCGATAAACTATATCTTATATTGGATATACCTTTTTTGATTTTCTCTGGTTCCATTTTTAGGATGATTTCTTTCCCGTTTTCTTCCGTTCTCATTCATTTTCGTTGTCATCTTCAAAGAAGGCTTGCTGACAGTTTGACCCTGTACATAGACATAGACCTTAATAAAATTTGATGCACTACTGTGGACCCATTACTGGGGAGATTGGCTTGGAGAAAGTATAAGGAAGACCAAAGATCAAAATCTCCAACTTAAAGGAAAATTCCACCCTAAAATGATCTTTTGGTATTTGTTTCATTAGTTCATTGTTGACATAGTCCCAACATGGTTTGCTTGTCAGAACTCAAGTTTTCAATATATTTAACTGTCAACATACAGAAATGATCCCTGTATGATGCATTTTGCATCATATGATGCAAAATGCATCATACGGGGATGATTTCTGTATTTTGATAGTAAAATATTTTGAAAACCTGATTGTTGACAAGCAACAGATTGTGGGACTATTTAAACAATGGACTAATGAAGCAAATACCAAAATAAAGTTTTTGGGTAGAATTTTCCTTTAAGTTGGAGATTTTGATCTTAGTCAAGGTTACAGTATTGTAAGTAGTCCATAATATCATCAGATCCAATGCTTAATTTCTAAATGGCTGCCCTTCACATTTTATCTGAAAACCCAACAACGTATTTGAGGCTAATGAAATTATTTGATAACAGGCCCATTTCTAAAATGTACTTTCATTCCTCTACAGAAACGTCTCAAGGACAGATATCAATCAGTAGCTCGTCTCATATCATTTCAGCAGCCAGCTCATCGACTGGCTGCCTGGTTGAAGGCAGATCAATATGAATGTGTGTGTTGAGCTTAAGAACCTCTGATCACTATCTGTTGGTTGCATACCCACACCTGACATAAGACCATACAATAAACAGCTACTTTAAGAATAGGTCTATACTGAACCACTAACAGCTATTGGATGGAAGACCTCAAAGAATATTACAGAATCTTTCCAGAGGAGAGTGGATAGGAGTGTGAGCATCCTATTCACACAGCAAGACTAATTGCCTTGTTTTTTTCTGGAAGCTATTGAGAACATGAAGCACATTGGAGTTGGGTTATTATTACTTATAATTACTACTTGTCAAATGGCATAATAAAAAACATGGTTGAAAGAATGCCTTGGGATATAGTTCAGAGCTTGAAATAATAAAACATTTAATCATATTTGGAAATTGCCAACCAATTGATTATTAATCTAAAGAATAGCATGGCTCTCCATGTGTTAGTTGCTACAGTTTTATACAACGGGTGGGTCTAATCCTGAATGCTGATTGGTTAAAACCGCATTCCAGCTTGTGTCTCTTCCACAAGTTGCCACCGGCTAAATCTATGACGTTAAAATGTATATTTACTATGTTCCATCTGACTGCGCAATCCACTGTCTCATCAACCCAGCCAGGCAATTTATACACTTGATCTCCACTATAAAAAGCATCTATACATTATCTCACATTTCTTTTAGATTAAACATTTATTTTCAACAGCAGAGATTTGTTTACACCTTGCCGTCTGCCTCGCCGACATTTGGAACATTGTTTCAATATTCAAATTCGATCTCCTGCTGTCCCATAGTAATGAACATGTCGGGAGTCGGGATGAGACAGATAGGCAGGCAGCGTTTCTCAGCCAGTCGAAATCATGAATCAGCTGGCATCATTTTTATGGATATATACAAAAAAAAGGTAAATTGATAAAAGGTAAAACGAAACGCAGCTAATTTGCAGTCTTTCCAGCTTCAGTTTGAAGTGATTGTGTTACTGTAGCTGTGTTGTTGGACACAACAGTGTCCTGACGAGTGAGCACATTTTCTATGCCAGGCGAAATCGCGCCTCATTAGCTCATTGTTATGGATGTATCCAAATAAATGTCACTAGAAAACAGCTTAAACAATGCAACTGATGCTACTTTGCTGTTATTCTGGCTGCACTTTTTGACATGACTGTAAGTTAGCCATAGTTGGCTAGCTAGCAAGCAAGGGATAAGAGCGTTGCCAGTCAGTATGGCAATGGAACATTTAGAACGAACGACTGGGTTGCGTCCATAGATACAGAACAAAAAGACTGAACAACTGGGTCGTGTCTCTAGCAATTATAGATTTGTGTTAGGTCTTTATCTTGTAGAAGGATGAAATAGTATGAATAAATTAATGAAAATAACATTTGTATTGAAAATATGTCAATAATGATTTGAATATGTTGATAACCCGTTGTATAAAAGTGATAATGCCCTCAAAGCCTGTGTTTGGAGGATATATTGGCACGGTTTGCCGGCCCTGGACTTCGTCTCAGGCCTAACAACACTGGCTTCTCGGGCATTATCACTTAAATGTCTTGCTACAAGGAAAGACTATCCAGCATTTGATGACATGGTCATCTGCGTGCTATAACCTATCAATGTCAAATATTTTCATTATTTGGCTATACAAGCCCTCAGCCGGTGATGTTGCTATTGGACTACATCATGGACCCTGGTCTCTGGTCCCCTATGTTGAAATCCAAACCAACTCCAAATGACTTAATGATAAACTCCCTAATTTCCTCTCCACAGAAACAACCATCTGTTTTTCTAATTGACTGTAATTAATTATGTCACCCCACACTACCAACCTGGTTAGCCATTGAACAAAATAAACCATTTTAACTGCTGAAAAGATTAATCAAGCTTGCTCTGAGAATCTGTGTGAGTGCACAACATTCAGCTAGCACATTATAAACAGAAGTTTAATAAGGGTGAACAGGAGTTTAAATAGCAATAACTGCCTCTTATGTGCTTGTCCTTTTAATATGCTTGAGTACAAGTTAATCAATGGTAATACATTTCATTAATTACTTTTGTGAAAGACCGGAAAACTTCTCCCCTTTGGTATGAATGGAACCATACAGTACAAACTGTATTCCCAAACGTCCAACCATGGGAACTTGAAATGCACTGAAGATATGAATGTATTATTAGGCGCTCAACAAACAGACAGCCAACCCCCTAGTGTGGGTGTATGATGGTGATGCATTTTGACATTTAAGACTGCAACAGTGCCTATCTTTTAATCATAACTTTTTTCAATATGCACAGTGGTGGCAAAGTACAAGATTTTAAATAAGGTCACAACATTGAATTACATAACCAACTGTGTCCTTTCACTGGAAAATACATTTTTCTTCAATAGGGGGAAGAAAAACTCATTGAAATGTAATGTTGTAGAATTTGGGGCTATACATTAATGGAGAAATGGTTTAGTCACCAACCTTGTGAAGTTCTTCACAGCTAATCACTTCAGAGTAACTGTTTGCTTTGTGGTGCGATTTCTCTAGCCCACTTACGGGCCTGCTATTATTATTCCTATTCCTAAAGTAAGGTGTACATCACTGTTGATGCGCATGAGGTCACATTAGAGCTGGGGGTGACATGGAGGTCTAAGAGACACTTCAGAAACGACATGAAGAGAAGCTCTACTGCTGCAGATGACTTGGCTAATCTCGGGTATGGCAATGGCTTCCAGCTGCCTGTTTAATCACTGCTCCTCCTCACTTCTTCTTCCCCATGCAGCCTTTTCTATTTAGGTCATACAAGTCCTCTCTCTCATCTTCTCTTTCTTCTTTCTCCTCCACTGTGTGAGTCTTCCTCACAATACACAGCAGATAAGCCACTTTTACACCATCAATTGTTTGACTGTTTGAATCTACATAATTGCAGCATAGTGGTGTATTTATTATGCAATAACGTTATGAATTCATCGATTCTCTGTTCCATAGGCATTGTATGGTACAGTATACAGAAGCTGGAATACGATGATTCAACCAGCAGAAACAATAAACAAACAAACAAAAAAACATTTTATCTTAGAGGTCAGTGCTTTGATTCACAATCTGCAATTCTCAGTCCCTTTTCTATATGTAAATACTCTTCTGGGTCAAATAGGATGTGAGATATATCAAGTCAGTATATTCCCACTCAGTAGCTCACCCCTTTCCCAAAAATTTGCAATGTATGTAAATCAGCTTAATAAAAATATGCTACTTTAGTCAATTTCATACTCATAGACAAGTCATTATAATATGACAGATTTATATGAAAAGTTATTTAGCAGCTCTGACAGCGCCCCTGGAAATAATCTCAAAATGATCTTTAGTGCAATCATATGATTATGAAATAGTGATGAAATAGTGCTAAACCGCGGAGGTGGTAATTTATGCAGGGCGGCAACATCAAGGCTTAGGTCCCTGGACATAGTCTTTCCAGAATATTTCACAAAATTGATCTTCTCCACTCCACAGTACAAGCTAGAGATAATCTTATATCTGCCCTATGCACCAAACAACTATATACTGCGAGTGTCTGTCTCTTTCTTACAATTCTAACCCAAACAAGACTAGTAGGATAGTGACTAGTCACAGACGTAAGACAGAGTGCATTATTTCAACATGTACAATAACTGAATAAGTACTTCTCTCCATACCGCCTAGATCAGTTGGTAGAGCACTGCGCTTGCAACGCCAGGGTTGTGGGTTCGATTCCCACGGGGGGCCAGTATGAAAAATGTATGCACTCACTAACTGTAAGTCGCTCTGGATAAGAGTGTCTGCTAAATGACTAAAATATAACATAACAGAGTACTGACATGGCTGCTCCAGACCCTGCTCTAAATGACTCTACTCTGGAGACAATTCCCTCTCCATGTTCCACTGTGATCAACCTCGCTAATATTAATATTTAATGGACGTGCAGAATACATATGTCAAATCAAATCAAAATGTATTTGTCACATGCGCCGAATACAACAGTGAAATGCTTACTTACAAGCCCTTAACCAACAATGGAGTTTTAAGAAAGAATACCCAAATAAATCACATAATAATACAATATAAAAGAATACGAAATAAAAGTAACAAATAATTAAAGAGCAGCAGTAAAAATAACAATAGCGAGGCTATATACAGGGGGTACCGGTACCGAGTCAATGTACGGGGGCACCGGTTAGTCGAGGTAATTGAGGTAATATGTAAATGTAGGTAGAGTTATTAAAGTGACTATGCACAGATGATAAACAGACAGTAGCAGGAGCGTGGGGTGGGGGGGCAATGCAAATAGTCTGGGTAGCCATTTGATTAGATGTTCAGGAGTCTTCTGGCTTGGGAGTAGAAGCTGTTTAGAAGCCTCTTGGACCTAGACTTGGCGCTCCGGTACCGCTTGCCATGAGGTAGCAGAGAGAACAGTCTATGACTAACAATTTTTAGGGCCTTCCTCTGACACCGCCTGGTGTAGAGGTCCTGGATGGCAGGAAGCTTGGCCCCAGTGATGTAGTGGGCCGTACGCACTACCCTCTGTAGTGCCTTGCGGTCAGAGGCAGAGCAGTTGCCATATCAGGCAGTGATGCAACCAGTCAGGATGCTCCCAATGGTGCAGCTGTAGAACCTTTTGAGGATCTGAGGAACCATGCCAAATCTTTTCAGTCTCCTTAGGGGGAATAGGTTTTGTCGTGCCCTCTTCACGACTATCTTGGTGTGTTTGGACCATGATAGTTTGTTGGTGATGTGGACACCAAGGAACTTGAAGCTCTCAACCTGCTCTACTACAGCCCCGTCGATGAGAATGGGGCGTGCTCGGTCTTCTTTTTTTCCCTGTAGTCCACAATCATCTCCTTTGTCTTGATCACGTTGAGGGAGAGGTTGTTGTCCTGGCACCACACGGCCAGGTCTCTGACCTCCTCCCTATAGGCTGTCTCGTCGTTGTCGGTGATCAGGCCTACCACTGTTGTGTCATCGGCAATGATGACACAGCGATGGTGTTGGAGTCGTGCCTGGCCATGCAGTACTGAGTGAACAGGGAGTACAGGAGGGGACTGAGCACGCACCCCTGAGGGGCCCCCGTGTTGAGGATCAGCGTGGCGGATGTGTTGTTACATACCCTTACCACCTGTGGGTGACCCGTCAGGAAGTCCAGGATCCAGTTGCAGAGTGTTTAGTCCCAGGGTCCTAAGCTAAGTGATGAGAATTGAGGGCACTATGGTGTTGAATGCTGAGCTGTAGTCAATGAATAGCATTCTCACATAGGTGTTCCTTTTGTTCAGGTGTGAAAGGACAGTGTGGGGCGCAATAGAGATTGCATCATCTGTGGATCTGTTGGGGCGATATGCAAATTGGAGTGGGTCTATGGTTTCTGGGATAATGGTGTTGATGTGAGCCTTTCAAAGCACTTCATGGCTACAGACGTGAGTGCTATGGGTCGGTAGTCATTTAGGCAGGTTACCTTAGTGTTCTTGGGCACAGGGACTATGGTGGAATGCTTGAAACATGTTGGTATTACAGACAGACAGGCAGAGGTTGAAAATGTCAGTGAAGACACTTGCCAGTTGGTCAGCACATGCTCCGAATACAGGTCCTGGTAATCTGTCTGGCCCTGCGGCCTTGTGAACGTTGACCTGTGTAAAGGTCTTCCTCACATCGGCTACAGAAAGTGTGATCACACAGTCGTCCGGAACAGCTGATGCTCTCATGCATGTTTCAGTGTTACTTGCCTCGAAGCGAGCATAAAAGTAATTTAGCTTGTCTGGTAGGCTCGTGTCACTGGGCAGCTCACGGCTGTGCTTCTCTTTGTAGTCTGTAATAGTTTGCAAGCCCTGCCACATCCGTCGAGCGGTGTAGTACGATTCGATCTTAGTCCTGTATTGACGCTTTGCCTTTTAGATGGTTCGTCGGAGGGCATAGCGGGATTTCTTATAAGCTTCCGGGTTAGAGTCCCGCTCCTTGAAAGCGGCAGCTCTACCCTTTTTGCTAAGTGCGGATGTTGCCTGTAATCCATGGCTTCTGGTTGGGGTATCTGTGGGAACGACATCATCGTTGCACTTATTGATGAAGCCAGTGACTGATGTTGTGTACTCCTCAATACCATCGGAAAAATCCCGTAACATATTCCAGTCTGTGCTAGCAAAACAGTCCTGTAGCTTAGCATCTGCTTCATCTGACCACTTTTTTATTGACCGAGTCACTGGTGCTTCCTGCTTTAGTTTTTGGTTGTAAGCAGGAATCAGGAGGATAGAATTATGGTCAGATTTGCCAAATGGAGGGCGAGGGAGAGCTTTGTAAGTAAAGGTGTTCTAGAGTTTTTTTTCTCCCTCTGGTTGCACATTTAACATGCTGGTAGAAATGAGGTAAAACGGATTTAAGTTTCCCTACATTAAAGTCCCTGGCCACTAGGAGCGCCGCCTCTGGATGAGCGTTTTCCTGTTTGCTTATGGCCGTATACAGTTCATTGAGTGCGGTCTTAGTGACAGCATCGGTTTGTGGTGGTAAATATATAGCTATGAAGAATATAGATGAAAACTCTATTGGTGGATAGTGTGGTCTACAGCTTATCATGAGATACTCTACATCAGGCGAGCAAAACCTTGAAACTTCCTTAGATATTGTGCACCAGTTGTTGTTTACAAATATACATAGACCGCCACCCCTTGTCTTACCAGACGCTGCTGTTCTATCCTGCCGATACAGTGTATAACCCGCCAGCTGTATGTTATTCTTGTCTTTGTTCAGCCACGACTCAGTGAAACATAAGATATTACAGTTTTTAATGTCCCATTGGTAGGATATTCGTGCCTGTGGTTCGTCCACTTTATTATCAAGCGATTGTAAGTTGGCCAATAGTACCGATGGCAAAGGCAGATTAGCCACTCGTCGCCGGCTCCTTACCAAGCACCCCTATCTCCTTACGCAATATCTCCTTTTCTTTCTACTGCGAATGACGGGGATGAGGGCCCTGTCAGGTGTCTGGCGCAAATCCCTCTCGTCCGACACATAAAATAAAACGTATTCTTCCAGTTCAAGGTGAGTAATCGCTGTTCTGATTTCCAGGAGCTCTTTTCGGTCATAAGACACGGTAGCAGCAACATTATGTACAAAATAAGTTACAAACAATGTGAAAAAACACACAAAATAGCACGGATGGTTAATAGTCCATAAAACAGCAGCCATCCCCTCCGGCGCCATTATCACCATGTTTTCACCACTCCATGTTATCTCCTTGTCAATTCATAAGCTAAAGTCATTATTCACAGTGCTGATATCTCTGGTGATCTGACTCTGTTCTCACACATGCTTTGCAGCGTAGAAAATGGGAGCACTGTATCAACTGTGTACACGTGAAAAAAGCATGTGGAGCGAGAAGACTTTCGTAGCCTTATAGATAAAACTCTCTCTACTAACCAGTCCAAGACATTCACTTGACATGATGTAACATTGACTCTACTGCTGGCTCAACAGGAGAGAGTGGGAGAGATTTCAGGTGCTTTTCCATGTCCTTTTCATCTCTAGCAATTTTCAAACGGCCAGGGAC
Source organism: Coregonus clupeaformis (assembly GCF_020615455.1). Classification (NCBI taxonomy): domain Eukaryota; kingdom Metazoa; phylum Chordata; class Actinopteri; order Salmoniformes; family Salmonidae; genus Coregonus; species Coregonus clupeaformis. The sequence continues at coordinate 34,807,602 of NC_059194.1, forward strand.
AGTATCAGATCATTGCTGCCATATTAGCACTGCTCTATCCTGCCACAAGGAGGAGGCTTAGACTCCTCTTATCTGACACTAGTGTTGCTTTTCTGGGGTTGAAAGAACCAGTTGTTCTCTTCTTTTCTCCTCACCGCCAGACTAGGTCATGTTTGTTGTGGCCTAGCCTCTGCTGCCCCAGCTACAGTGGGTAATGCAATAGTCAGCAATGTCATTGGCCCCAGGCACTTTTACATTAGAGCTCTCATGTGCTGTGACACCCTGGCCTTTGGCTAATGCCTTGGGGTATGAATCAACATCATGGCTAACCAGCATTATCAAAAGCAGCATGGAAGGATCCTGGAGGATGTAGTTCCATCCATCCTGGAATCACAGACAACTTTCTGTCCCCTCATTCTCTAAATGTAGGATTTGTGTCTTTTTCCGCTCTAAATAGATGTGGACGGTTATCGGAGCTGCATTGGAGCTGCATCGTCGCCATAAGTGAAATTACCGTTTTGAGTACTTCTCAAAAGAAACTGTGCCATGACCCTCTCATTCAGAAACATCAAGGGAATGTGTCACAACTAAATCACTTAAAATTGCGTATATTCCACTTAGTGAACGACACAATATTGTAAATTGAATAAAGTTAGTTTTTAATGTTAATGGAGAGAAGAGTACTAAAATCTGTTTTAGTTTTTTCATCCCTTTAAATTATAGCAATTTCGACACTGCTGTGACTAAGCCTGCCTGCCTGCAACATCATCATAATCATTTTCCAAGTGTCGTTAAGCTGTCGAAAATGAGCTCTTTGACATTGCCACTGTGCCAGAGTTTACAATGGTGGCGTGTTCATTGCAGACTGCAGAGGTCCTCAATCTCCATACTCAGCCCTCTCAACACAACACACACCCAGAGGTTTGGATGGCTTCCAGCAGCTGATGGTTCATTCATTTCCCAATAATCTGATTAATGATAACTGACGCCAAAGGCTTTAGCTTGATCATGGCTAAGCAATAGGACACTCTGCTCCTTTTGCAACAATGCAGGGTCCCACGATTTGTCTTTGAATTAAAACCTAATTTTGGAGTGCCATATGGTAATTATCGATGACTTGACTTTGACTGATGCTCTGTCCTTACCTGCCAAATCTACTAGTGCTTTAGTGTTTGGCCTTTGATGCACCAAATATCAAAGCCATTTTGCATAAATCGTGTGTCAACAACGCACAGCTATGCAGTGACATGATTGATTGACATCAGGTATCATAGGGAGCCTGCTAAGGGAGATTCATATGACAAATGCCTGACAGAGAAAGGAAAGAGGAGTGATAAAGTATAGGAAATGGCATGAGGAGGAGGTTTGGAACTCCAGAGGGCCTCGCCAATCGTGATGAATAGACATAATACATTTTAGACACATTTCCTATAAAAGGCCAACTCTTCACATCTTGATTACTTTGGTATTTGGTATTTATTAGGATCCCCATTAGCCGCTGCAAAAGCATCAGCTACTGTTCCTGGGGTCCACATGAAACATGACATAATACATAGTACAGAACATTATTATTATGTTAAGGGTGTCAGTTATTTATTTTACTGTTGCAGCCGACGTGTTTACTGTTGAGTCATCAGCGTACATAGACACACGGGCTTTATTCAAGGTCAGTGGAAGGTCATTTGTAAAAACAGAAAACAATAATGGCCCTAGCCGGCTGCCCTGTGGTACACCACACTCAACTGAATTTGCATGAGAGAGGCTTCCATTAATGAAAACTCTCTGTGTTCTATTAGATAGGTAACTCTAAACATCAATAAGACAATAGAGACTTGAGTATAATATTTGACAAGTATATGTATTGTTCTTGATTTCCCATCATGATGTGTTATCTCAGAGCCAACACTTCAGGATGGAGACTAATCCTTCACATTTTCTTGGAATTACTCTCTGTCATGTGCATGCCATAAAACCTGCTTTCTCCAGACAGATTAGGATATAGGCTGTGCTAATGGCAAAAGTACAACATGCAGGGAGCAGGATCGCATTTATTGGGATGGCGCAGCAGAGTGGTCTCTAGCTGGCACGGCCACAAAGTCATAAAATCTGATTTTAAACCTAACCCTAACCTTAACCATAACCTTAACCACACTGCTAACGTTAATGCCTAACCCTAACCTTAAATTAAGACCAAACAGCTAATTTTGGTTTTCAGGATTTTTTATAATAGTCCTATAGCCAATTTTGACTTTGCAGCTGGCACATCTAGCGGAAATTTCTCAGTTCTGCCTCCAGGACAAGACTCATCCCAATAAACGTCAACTTGCACCCAGGGACCCCATATGTAGGCTGGCTAAGTTGAATAGTTCACTCTGGTACAACAGTGAGTCCCTGAAAAATGTATGAATGAAAACAATTAAACCAAATACTTGAACTGCCCCTTAAATAGTTCACCTTCAAATACATAATTTGTGTATTTACTTACAGTAGATGAAGAGAAAGCAAAGAGTTTGAAAGATGTCACCAGGTGTATAGTCACGGTTAGGTGAATAGCTCATTCTTTAATTAGCTCATCTTATTTTTTTGTCTGCTACCCACAGCCCAGGTGGAATAATCAGGCCAGCTGTGCAACTGCCGGACCTTGTCAAATCCCAAACTGTGCCAAAGTCTCTTTTCTCTTTTAGAAACTCTGTCTAGTCTAATCTAACCCGACACATATTGCCCCAAAAATGCCCACCTTGTTTACTCATAGAGGATTGCGTCTGACATGGCACCCTATTCCCTATTATAGTGCACTACTTTTGAACAGAGCCCTTTTCAGGCACTGTTCAAAAGTAGTGCACCAACAGTAGGGCAGGGATCGTGAACTTGATTCACCCAGAACGTAATTACAAATAATTTGTAGACTGCAAATTGACCGCAAGAAGCCCAAACAGATAACATATTTCAAACCTTGCTTGTATTTGTATACGATCACGTGTCTCTCAATTATGGGTAAGAATACTTGGGAACAGATTTCTTAAATTAAAATCACTTGGAGCTGATTTCCTGGTGTTTTACACTCTTTATTGTCCAACAATAACGTTTTTTTGTTGCTCAGAAAACTTTGGGGGGCAAATAAAACCACCCGGGGGCCGCCAGTTGGGGAACCCTGACCTAGAGAATAGGGTGCTATTTCAGATGCAGACCAAGTGTGCAAAAAGGCTGTCAGTAAGGTGTGGATGAGATGTTCGAAAGCTCTCCAGCTTCTTCCTTTTTAATGTGCTTCCTGGTGCATAATTCCAGTGACCAGAATGATGAGCAGCCTCATGTAGTTTATTTCTTGCATTTTAATGTTAGAGTCAAATCAAATCAAACTTTATTCAAAGTGCATTTAAAATCGCAACACAGAAGTAAAGAGAATAAATAAAAGAACATAAGAACACAGATGTGTAAAACAATCACTTATTAAAGTCCTAACTAAAAAGCTGGGGTTTTAAAAGTGATTTAAAACCTCAAATGGTGTCTGCCCCTCTTACCTGACAGGGCAAGCTGTTCCACAACGGAGGGGCTTTAATAGAGAATGCTCTGCCCCCACCTTGGTTCACCGTCTATGTACAGTAAGCAAACTGGCTCTTTAGGAGTGGAGCGCCCTCACTGGGTTATATGGAATGAGCATGTCTGTCAGATAAGAGGGGGCCAGGCCATGCAGTACTTTAAAGGTTAACAGTAAGGTCTTAAAATCAGACCGAGACTTCACAGGAGTGATGTGTTCGTGCCTTCTAGTGTTGGTTAAAATCCGAGCTGCAGTGTTCTGTACAAGTTGTAGGCTTTAAATAGTAGAGTCTGAGCAGCTGGAGAGGAGGACATTACAAAAGCCTATTTTAGATTAAACAAATGCGTGGACCAATTTTTCGGCATCTGGCTGAGAGATGTAGTGTCTAATACTGGGAATTTTCCTGAGATGGAAAGTTGCTGTTTTGGAGTCAAAGGTTAGGCTGGGGTCAAAGGTAACACCAAGGGTTTTTAACAACCATGTTTGTTGTGATGGGGCAACTATCAATGGTAAGAGTGAGGTCTGATAGTTTACAGTGCCTTGCAAAAGTGTTCATCCCCCATGGCGTTTTTCTTATTTTGTTGCATTACAACCTGTAATTTGAAGGGATTTTTATTTGGATTTCATGTAATGGGCATAGACAAAATAGTCCAAATTGGTGAAGTGAAATGAAAAAAATTACTTATTTCAAAAAATTCTAAAAAATAAATAATGGAAAAGTGATGAGTGCATGTGTATTAACTCCCTGTGATATGTAGCCCCTAAATAAGATCTGGTGCAACCAATTACCTTCAAAAGGCACATAATTAGTTAAATAAAGTCCACCTGTGTGCAATCTAAGTGTCACATGAACTGTCACATGATCTCAGTATATATACACCTGTTCTGAAAGGCCACAGACTCTGCAACACCACGAAGCAAGGGGCACCACCAAGCAAGCGGCACCATGAAGACCAAGGAGCTCTCCAAACAGGTAAGGGACAAAGTTGTGGAGAAGTACAGATCAGGGTTGGGTTATAAAAAAAAGATCCAAAACGTTGAACATCCCATGGAGCACCATTAAATCCATTATTTAAAAAATGGAAAGAATATGGCACCACAACAAACCTGCCAAGAGAGGGCCGACAACCAAAACTCACGGACCAGGCAAGGAGGGCATTAGTCAGAGAGGCAACAAAGAGACCAAAGATAACCCTGAAGGAGCTGCAAAGCTCCACAGCGGAGATTGGAGTATCTGTCCATAGGACCCCTTTAAGCCGTACACTCCACAGAGCTGGGCTTTACGGAAGAGTGGCCAGACAAAAGCCATTGCTTAAAGATTAAAATAAGCAAACACGTTTGCTGTTCACCAAAAGGCATGTGGGAGACTACACAAACATATGGAAGAAGGTACTCTGGTCATATGAGACTAAAATTGAGCTTTTTGGCCATCAAGGAAAACGCTATGTCTGGCACAAACCCAACACCTCTCATCACCCCGAGAACACCATCACCACAGTGAAGCATTGTGGCGGCAGCATCATGCTGTGGTGATGTTTTTCATTGGCAGTTACTGGGAAACTAGTCAGAATTGAATGAATGATGGATGGTGCTAAATACAGGGAAATTATTGAGGGAAACCTGTTTCAGTCTTCCAGAGATTTGAGACTGGGACGGAGGTTCATGTTCCAGCAGGACAATGACCCTAAGCTTGCTGCTAAAGCAACACTTTAGTGGTTTAAGGGGAAACATTTAAATGTCTTGGAATGGCCTAGTCAAAGCCCAGACCTCAATCCAATTGAGAATCTGTGGTATGACTTAAAAATTGTTGTACACCAGCAGAACCCATCTAACTTGAAGGAGCTGGAGCAGTTTTGCTTTGAAGAATGGGCAAAAATCTCAGTGGCTAGATGTGCCAAGCTTATAGACATACCCCAAGAGACCTGCAGCTGTAATTACTGCAAAAGGTGGCTCTACAAAGTATTGACTTTGGGGGGGATGAATAGTTAGGCACGCTCAAGTTTCTGTTTTTTTGTGGTATTTCTTGTTTGTTACACCCCAAAAAATATTTTGCATCTTCAAAGGGGTAGGCATGTTGGGTAAATCAAATGATACAAACCCCCCAAAATCCATTTTAATTCCAGGTTGTAAGGAACAAAATAGGAAAAATGGCACATCTAGCGGGGGAGGCGTATTTGTGAGTTTCTTGAGGCCAAGTAGCATAATTTCTGTCTTGTCAGAATTTAACCCTCCCGTTGTCCTAGGGTCAAAATGACCCGCCACTGTGTTGAACCAACTTTATTAAATTTTTATATTTTTTGGATCATTTGTGAGAAGGAGGCAGTGATACTTTATTTAAAGTCTCACTGCCTCCTTCTCACAAATGATCCCCAAAATATAAAAATTTAATAAAGTTGGTTCAACACAGTGGCGGGTCATTTTGACCCTAGGACAACGGGAGGGTTAAAAGCAAGAAGTTGGTTGTCATCCAGTGTTTAACATCTGTGATGCATTTCACATGGTGGGCTGATAGTGAAGTATTGTCTGGTTTAAAAGATAAATACAACTGAGTGTCATCAGCATAGCAATGAAAGTGCATGTTGTGCTTACGGATGACATTACCAAGGGGTAGCATGTGAAAATAAAAGGGGTCCAAGCAAAGAACCTTGAGGAACACCAAATTCAGCCTTGGAACGTTCTGATGAATCATCGCCCAGCTGAACAAATTGGTACTGGTCAGAAATGTATGATTTGAGCCAATTAAGAACCTGTCCTCGTAGACCAACCAAGTCTTCTAACCTCTTAGTCAGGATGATCAGAAGTGTCAAAGTCAGTAGTTAAATCCAATAGAACAAGAATAAAGACATGACCATGATCAGAGGACAGCAGTAGGTAATTTACTACTTTTAAATTGTCTAAAACAGGATTGGTAGGTTTCAAAGACATGTTTGAGATTTTTTTAAATGATGTCAGCTGATGGGCTACAGTCTTTTCAATAGAGGTGAGGTGAGAGAAATGCTCACGTCAAAATCAAATCAAATCAAATTGTATTGGTCACATACACATATTTAGCAGATGTTATTGTGGGTGTAGCGAAATGCTTATGTTCCTAGCTCCAACAGTGTATTAATATCTAACAGTACACAATACAATAATACACACAAATCTAAAAAGTAAAAGAATGGAATTAAGAAATATATAAATTTTAGGACGAGCAATGTCGGAGTCTGGAAAATAAATATATATAAATATACTGTACAAGTAATATGTTTGGACACACCTACTCATTCAAAGGTTTTTCTTTATTTTTTACTATTTTCTACATTGTATAACAATGAAATAACAATCATGTAGTAACCCAAAAAATCTCCAATTTGGACTCCAGACCAAAGGACAAATTTCGACCGGTCTAATGTCCATTGCTCATGTTCCTTGGCCCAAGCAGGTGTAGTGTCTAAACAATTTATGACTTTGCTGACGTTTGCAAATGGTGTCTTAGAGGAAGTTGACTCAGCTTGTGGAAGCATCTGGAGAGCATTACTATAGGGGCACCCTAAAACAGAGGAAGTCTGTTATTTGGTGTCCAGGGATTGGTCTGTGGGGGAAACCACCCATATCATGTTACAGATTATAAATACTATGGTTGGGACAAAGGAGGGGAGTAACAACATATTAGAGATTGGGTCGGTTGTTCTACAGATGTCTGCAGAAGTCTGTAAATTGGCGCTGAAATCTTCAATGTAAACTATTATAATCGAGGACAGTGTCAGCAGATTCCTTATCCTCACAGCATAATTAGCATCATTATTTAGGTACCACAGAATGGCGACGAGGACCTTTGGGACGTGTTGCGTCTCTCCAGCGTTCCATTAATGAGCTACGGAAGTGACTCCCGCTCAAGACGCCGGTACATAAGGTGAGATTTCTCACAATTTTGTGCGCTGGTCGGTTCGTTTGCTTATGTGGGTGTGTGCGCTGGGGAGATGTACTGTTTGAAAGACTTATGTGTGCACTTTGCTGTTATTTGCTGTGGGACAACAACGCAAACAGGGGGGAGTGTCTATAAGAATTGATAATACTGGACACAGGGATATTTTGCTTGAATAAAATTTAAAAAAGAATACAATGAAGGAATAAGGCCAAGGAAAAATGTTTACAAATTTGGACGTCGTTGATCTATGGTAAGCCCTCAAACGAGGCGATCATTAGGATGGGCTGAAAATCCTGAAAACTCACTAGGTTGATTTTTGAGGTCAGTTCTGGGGACTGGTGTTTGTGGTAGATACATTCGGTTGCAAGTTACCCCTCGACTTATAGTTGACGAGGTATATGTTCGATGTAACCTCTCATTTGAATATCTGCAAACTCGAGGTAGCATAAATTTAGGAAGGAACAATGAGAAATAAGGAATGACGGTAGCATGCTTTAGAGGACCGTAGGAACGGATACAAGCCTCTTGAATTGTGTGTGTGTGTGTGTGGAAGAGAGCCTGAGTGTGTGTGTGGGAAAAAAATAAAATAATAATAAAATAAAGACGTCTCTGTTGTGCTTAAACTGTGTGTCGACTCATGTTAGGATAAGATTTATGTTAGAGATATATACACATATATGTTTTGGATGAGAACAGGGGTTTTTGGTTTTTGTAAAGAAATATGTAAGTTAAGGTTAAAATCTTATGAGTCTCCGTTGGTGAGAACGTTAATAATTGTTAACTATATATGAGCCACCTGGAAGGACGTTAAGGTTAAAATCTTATGAGTCTCTATTAAAAGAGAACGTTTAATAACTTTTAGAAGATTATGAGCCTACAGGGAGGAGTTTCAAGAGTGTATAGAGATGTTTTGTAATGGATAAGAAAATAACTATAAATCTGCAGATTAGGATAAGTGAAGTTAAGAAACTTCAAAGTAGGATTTGTGTTCTATGTTTTGTGTTGGTTTGTGAGTTCTGTTAAGTGTTACTGTTTGTCTGTGTTGGGGAAATAACGGAGGGACAGCTGGTCTGTCTACTTTCTGTTGTTTAGCTTGGAGAGAGCTGCTTGGGAGCTCTTCCCACTCTGAAATCGCATTGGTGAATGAACTGCGCATGTGTGGGATTTTATGAGTTTAGAGTTACGTAGAGCAAATATGCCACTCCCCTGCCTGCACTGAGCTGCTGTTACATGCAGACAGAGAAGAAGGGGGAGACTTACACACTAATAAAGTATTCAGTTTATTAAATCGGCTGTTGCTTAACGATGAAACTATTTGATTGAGATCAATTGAATTGATAAATGAGAGATATGTTGACGGATTAAAAATAAATAAAATAAAATGTTATTGAGCTATTTATAATATTCCAGAGTTAAGCTGTTTGCTTATTTCTTAGCGCGAGTGTGAGAATAAGTATGACTAGAGGAGTATTGCATGGTTGAAATAACCCAGTGAGTGCATAAAATACTAAATTCTTGTCTGTTCCTTTGTTCTTCTGTCATATGAGAGACGAGAAGGAGGAGACAGAGAGAGAGAGGAGGTGCTGACAAGTGCATCACACGACAGTGTGGGCTGCAACGGATCCAGTCAAATTAAGGCCAGTACTGTTCTGTTTACAAAACTTACCTTCCCATACAGGATATTTTGTGTGCCTAGCATATTTCATGTTGTGACAATTTGACAGGGACTTGGCAACAGACTGATCAATTGATGTAATTGAGAATTGCATATTGGAGTTTTTTGTGCATGAGTTGGTTTTATTAGAGTTGTGTTGGAAATCCAGCACTGACATTATTCTGTAAAATTAAGGTAATTGGGTGCTTATTAAGCAATTGGTTTGTGAGTGCTGTAGTGTTGCTTTCTTTTTTGGATTGCTCTGAAGTTGACTACTTTCCTTTCCTTTTCCTGATCGGATGTGGTAAGAATGCCACTAATTAATAATTAGGTAAAATAAATTAATTAATAAAAAATAAATATATTAATTGATTAATTAATTATTTAATAATTTAATTAATTAATTAATAAAAATAAAAAATAAAAAGGGGGAGGAAACCATAAGCTACATAGTCTAAAATAATAAAATAATTCACAATAAAGGAATATAAAAGAGTTGTTACAATGGGGAAAAAGGACATCAAAACTATGAAAGTAATTAATCCTGTTGATGTAGTAGAAAATAGTAATCCTCTAGTTAATGATATTGCAAGGTTATCTAGAAAATGGAATAAACGTTGGCCTGACATTGAACAACCATGGCCAGTGGAAGGGACTCTTAACCCTGACGTCATCAACATAATGAAAGTCCTTGTGTCAATTTATAAGGCAGATCAAAAGAAGGGGAAAAAAAGGGAACATCGTAAAGAAAAGAGACAAAGAGAGCTGGGTGTTCTTAAGCTGTTTGAAAATGAAGGACAAAAACTGATGAAAGATACCTACGATAAAAGAAACAGAGGTATAGAGAAAATGGTAAAAGAGGTGAAGGTGACAGAAAAACTAATGGCAGAATTCAATACACCTTTCTCACATACGGATTCAGCAAAAAGACCCCCATCTTACGAGAAAGAAGTAGAGTTTAAGGACGTCTATCCTCAGCTTCCAATGATCATTCAGGAGGGTGATTATTGCATCAGAGATTAAGATGAACGAATAATAGAGAGAGGACAAGCAGAAACGACCATAAAGATTAATCCAAACTCCAAAAGTAAGAAGAAAAATAGATGTCTGGAAACTAAGGGTGGAGTGATGTTCAGGAGCATGGAACTTGAAGATGATGATGATAATGATCAGAGTGATTCAGAAGAGATCATGGGTGGATATGACCCTGTGATCAGACGGAAGTTGGCCAGAGCGGAAAGAAGGGGTGATGGATGTTTGAAGGAGAAGGATACAAGATATTCGAGTTCTGATGAAAGTAAAGATTAAGACAGCGATAAAGATTTGGAGATTAAAGGTGCTTCATATTCAAGAGGATTTTATCCTACAATGATTAGCACAAAATAAATAGAAAGAGATATAGACCGATGCGTATCATGCCTGGATAAGGTGAATAATTTTGAAGTAAGAGAACTGGAAGAACAACTCAACAACTCAAGAAGCTGAAGATACAGAAGAAAAAACTGCTGAGAAAAGGATCCCAAGAATTGGAGAAGAAGTATACATTGAGGCCAAGGAAAGAGAGCACAAGTAAGAAGATGATGCCAGTGATAATTCGAGGACAGAACCTAGAGTATAAGCCTTTGCAGAATACCGATATGTCAGATATATTTGAGAAGCTGCCTACCCTTCAAGATGGAGCATATCTTTGGATTTCAAAATTGGAAGAAATTACGGTGGGAACACAGTCTGCCATAGGAGACATTAAGAGACTTTTGGCTAATCTCCTTGGGATTCCAGATATGGAAGACATTTTTCAGAGAGCTGGACTTGATAGATATGTGGGGACTGCAGTGAATGACCCTGAATTGTTGGCTGCAAGTAGAAATCGGCTGTGGAGAGCACTGAAAGATACGTTTCCAACAAATGTGCATCCTGACAACATTCTGATTGACCCACTAGGACAACAAGAAAATCCGAGAGCCTATGTGTCAAGAGTTCATCAAGTGTGGAGAAATATTACCGGAAATGATCCAGATGTGAGTCAAATTGAGCAGTCAATTTTGAGAGCTAAACTGCAGATGGGACTGCCCTCACCAGTAAGGAGCAAACTGGCAGAGGTGGTTGGACTTGGAAGCATGACAAAAGGTGTCTATAGAGATCATATAGCCCATCACGTGGATCTGTACAGGAAAAAGGATCACAACCAGAAAGAACAGGACCAAGAAACTCTCAGAAAACTCAATCAAATACAACTGGTGGAGAATTAGAAGGAGAAGAAACAAGCTTTGGTTATGCAGAATCAGTGTGCACCAAATCAACAATCACTGCCACAGCTTCAACCGGACCAGTTCCAACCGCAATTGTACCAGCCACCAATAGTGGTACAAGTTGTTTCATATCCACAGCCAGTCTATGGACAGACACATAATTGGAGAGGAAGAGGACGAGAAGACTTAGGAAGAGGAAGAGGAGGAAGATCTTCAGCAATCTTCAGAAGTGTGTTATAATTGTGGACAGGTTGGTCACTTTGCCCGTGAGTGTAATGTGCCAGGAGGAAACATCAGAGGGAATTTCAGAGGAAGATACAGGGGCCAGTCAAGATCATCTAGAGGACCGGTGAACCCCTATAGGGGCCCGGAGCAAGGATTCTAGGGGTGCCCAGAAGATCTGAAAGGGGGGTGTCAGCTGGTAGCATCAGGACCGGAAAAAGATCCAACAATTGAGGTGAAAATAAACAACCGACCATTGGAAGTGATGGCGGATAGCGGAGCTGCTTTTACCTGTGTTTGGCCTGAAGATGCTACACATCTCCCTATGTCCAATCAACTTATTAGGACAATCGGATTTGAGGGAGTGAAACAGATGATTCCTCTTACGGAACCAATTGAGCTCTGCTATAAAAATCAGAAAATTACAATACCCATACTGGTATCAGAACATACACCTATTGCATTGTTGGGAAGAGATGCATTGTGTAAGTTGAACTGTACAATACAATGTACACCAGACGGCTGTCTGGTAGAAGTGCCAAAGGAAAAGGTTTACCAATTGTTGATGATGACAGAGATGGATTCTTCTACAGTATTTTGGATTGGAAATCTCAGTGAAGATTTTTTGAAGCAGGCTAAGATATGGGAGAAATTTATTGTGGCAAATATGCCAGATGCGAGGCTTCCGGAATATCCATTTCATTGTACGCTCAAGTATTTCAAGAATGCTGCCCAATCAAACTCAGAGGAATGGTTCCGTCATCAACCAAAGAAAGTTCAACTCAGCTCAAGTTGCATAATTTTAGGACCACAAGGAGCAGCTATGAAGATAAACACAGACGATTATCTGGATAAAGAATTGGAGATTGAGAAGAGTGTGCCACATGTGACCTTGTTGGTTTCTGAAAGCTATGAGCAGAAGCAAATAGGAGAAATTATGACAGAAGCAGAGAAAGTTGTTTTCGTACCGATGAAAGAGAATTCGGGGATTTGGAGGAGTGAAGATCAGCCATTTATCAAAATAATGATTTCGGCTCAAGGACAAGGAGAGCCACAAGCTGTACACGGATGACACATGAATCTATTTGCAGTGTGAAGATGGATTCAGACCCTATGAAAGAGGAGATGTTGCAACAAGTTCAAGAATGTGTGTGGTCTCAACACAGTACCGATATTGGACTTGTGAAATCAGCCCGATTGAGGTGAAAGTTGAACTTCGATCAGGAGCCAGACCTCCTTGGAAGAATCAGTATCCATTGAAAGATGAAGCAATCCAAGGGATTGAACCACATATTGAAGGACTTTTGAAAGCAGGTGTTTTAAGGAAAATAAAATATTCTCAGAGTAACAATCCTTTGTTGTCTTTGGAGAAACCATGAGGGGTTGATAGTAGCGCCTCTAGACCTATTAGGTCTGATGATTTAGGAAGCACATGGGTTAGCTCATGTTGCAAGGGGGGAGGTTAGGAGAAAGATCACAAAGGAGTATGGTTTTTGGGAACCATATTTGCTTGAACAGGTTGACTATGTCATAGACAGGTGCACAATCTGTCTGAAAAATAATGTTTACAGGGGTGTGACTGTTATTCTTGGTTACATTCCTACACCAAGAGGTGCATAGGATGTCCATTTAAGCGAAAA